>NW_027529794.1:948-7116 GCF_008692635.1 Crocuta crocuta
TTTTGAAGCACATAATTTATCCTATATAAATGAAGAATGAAGTATTAAGGTTAATAAATTTTTCTGATAACCATGGTTAGTATTTAAACATTATAAAATATATTTTTTAATAAACTTAACATTAATGAGAATTCTTCTAAAGTGTTTTAAGGACTATAGACATGACAGTTCTCAGAGGTTATATTTCTACATTTGGATTTTTTTAAGTTTACTTATTTTGAGAGAGAGAGAGCATGCAAGAGCAAGGGAGGGGCAGGGAGAGAGAGAAAGACAATCCCAAGGAGGCTCCATGCTGACAGTACAGAGCCTGATGTGGGGCCTGAACCCATGAACCCTAAGATCATGACATGAGCGGACACCAAGAATTGGACGCTTAAGCAACTGAGCCACCCAGGTGCCTCTCTACATTTTGGTTTGTTTTTAAGGTTATCTACAGGGTTTCTATTTTTACTGTATTAGAGGTTAATTAACATATAAGATGAAAAGTCAGCAAAATGCTTTGATAATAAAATAATAGTTAATACATATATAACGCTTATGCATTTGTGGGCTCTGATCTGAATGCCTTATGTTTACTCCTCAGTATAATTTTATAGTTAGGTATTATTACTAGGTACTTAATTTTACAGATAAGAAAAGAGGCACAGAGGGGCATCTGGGTGGCTCAGTCGGTTAAGCTTCCGACTTCGGCTCAGGTCATGATCTCACAGTCTGTGGGTCTGAGCCCCGCGTTGCGCTGTCTGCTGACAGCTCAGAGCCTGGAGCCTGCTTCAGATTCTGTGTCTCCCTCTCTCTCTGCCCCTCCCTTGCTCGCTCTCTGTCTCTGTCTCTCAAAATAAAGACATTAAAAGAATTAAAAAATAAAAAGAGGCACAGAGAGGCTAAGTAATTTACCCAAGATCACACAGCTAATAAATGGTAGAGCTGGGATTCAAACACCAGCTGGCTAGTTCCAGAATCCCATGCTCCTATGTAATGCATGTTGCCTTTCCAGATGGTGTGAGATAAATATGCCCCATAAACTAAGCAGAAAGCCATGAACTATCAGGAATTTATCCTCTGATACAAATGTTCTCTTTGTTAATCTGTCATCTTGAGAGAGAACAGTTTATTAGTAATGAATTTTTGTATTTTATAGATGAAATTATTATATATCATTTAACTCTTTATAAATTATTTTTCCCATTTTAAAGGTTTCCCTAATATCTATAATTGACACTTCTCATGCCTTTTAAAGTTTTACTTAACCTTAAAATTTTTTTAATGTTTATTCATTTCTGAGAGAGAGAAAAAACAAAAAGGTGAGGGACAGAGAGAGAGGGAGACACAGAATCTGAAGCAGGCTCCAGGCTCTTAGCTGTCAGCACAGAGCCCAACATGGGGCTTGAACCCATGGATTATGAGATCATGACCTAAGCCCAAGTGAGACACTCAACCAACTGAACCACCAAGGCACCCCTAAAATGTTTTTAAGAGTCCTATGTGCTACCTGTGGAATACAAAGACAAAAAATTCAAATATGAATTGCCTGTAACTACTGCTCATCCTTAATGTACATATTAGTAAACATCTTGTGCCTGATGAATAGCTGCAAAACTCAGCATCTTAACGCAGTGGCCTTTGTTCTCAGGAACCTATAGGCTGGCCAAGGTGGCTCTGCCTCATGCTATAGTTGCCAGAACCAGAGAGAAGAACGGTCGAGACTTTTTCTAATGGTGATGGCAGTTATAAAAAGTGAGGCAGACCTTATATGAGCTGTCATGGAAAGATCCTGCATTCACTTCATTAAGTCAGAAGAGCAAGTTACAGAACAAAATGCACACTGTTGCCTATGTATGCCTAGAAAGTGTATTCTTACAGCACATCTATGTATGAAAAAGCCTCAAATCAATTTTAAAATGACACACGCCAGACTTTTCATTGTGGTTCCTTATGAAAAGGGGGTTGAACTTTGGAGGAATGTTATGGCAGGGGGCAGGGGAGACTGACTGACCTGTGTTACATTTTTTTTTATATAACAAGAATATACACACTATTCTTAGCTTTGCCATTCAAATGTTTAAATGAGCCTAATAACAGAAATAGCAGTCGCATCTCACTCAGATAAAGTTACTGCTAACTGATGTGACAGAGAAAACCTGAAATCTGAATGGCTTAATGCAATCTGAACTTATTTCTTGTGAACACACATGGGGCTTGGCAGACACTCACTGCTATGAGGTGATCCAGAAATCCCAGCTGTCTCCATCATGCGGCTCCACATCTCAACACCGGCTCCCCATGTTTGCTGCTGAATGGAAGAGAGAGCCTGGCTCTCATGTGTCTTGGCCTGGAGGTGATAAATATGCTTCTACTCAGGTTAGTGGTAGGGTTAGTCACATGACCCTTCCCAACCATGAATAGGATGACAATCGAATGGCTTCTGCATTGCAGCTACTCTATCAGGAGCAACTGTTGCAATTGGTTATAACAACCTTCTTCCCTTTTTAAAAAAAAAATGTTTATTTTTCTGAGGAGGTGAGGGGCAGAGATAGAGGGACAGAGATAATCCCAAGCAGGTTTTGCCACTGTCAGCACAGAGCTGGATGTGGGGCTCGATTCAACAAACCATGAGATCATGACATGAGCTGAAATCAAGAGTCGGATGCTCAACCGACTGGGGCACCTAGGTACCCCCAACCTTCTTTCCTTTTTGGAGGAGTTTCTGAGAAGGCCAAATTTACCCTTAAACTCATCAATTATTTTTCTACTGCATACAATGTAACTGATATTTTCAAATATAGAATTACCATCTAATTTTCAAAAGGGTCTTGTTAATCTCAGCAGGGAGGTCTCACCCATTGTCCCTCAACAGCACCTTTCTGCATGTCCATTTGCAATAACCTGTATGATCTCACTAGGCTGAGAATTTTCCCCTACCTTTAGGTGCATGGTCAAAATCACGGCAACCCGCCCTCAGACCTTAACAGGTGCCACTAAGCACAGTGTAAAAACAACACTTTCCCTGGGACAGATACAAACAAGATTCAATGGAAGAATGGTGAATCCTTTTCCCTTTTTATTGAAACTTCGCATGTCTGTGAAGGACTCTAAGATGAGTTTTTGGGAATTCAGTCTCAGCAGACATTTGCTTACACAGTGGTTTCCTGGGTACTTCCTCATCTATCACGTAGGAAGGAGGGTTTGGTTCTTGACCACTTAGTTAAGTTCACTCATCACTGGATGGATTCAATGACCACATTCAAATAAGATACTTCATTAAAATCCTACTGCAAATATCAAGTTGTTTCCAAAAAAGTCCTCTCTAGCCTCAGAGTTCTAAACAAAAGGCCCTGTAGATCCCATGCCAATCAGTGTACTTACCAGCTGATTTGGCAAAAACAAAAAAAACAAAAAAATCCAAAAAAACAAAACTTTGAGAGTGAGGTAGAGGCACCCAGGGGAGATGAGGAGGTGTCTAAACCTCACTGTCAGAATTACATGGAAAGGCAGCTGCTGTCAGAGTGGGGCCAGGGGGTGCAATGGGGGAGCAGGGAGTTGGAATGCTGTAAATCAGGGGATGGCGCGGCCTGAGGACTGTCTGTTCCCCCAGGAGCAGGGCGCAGCCTCCACAGGAGGACCCAGAAGAGATCTGGCCTGAAGGACAGGTCCCAGTTTGGACCTGAGGGCCCCCTGGGGAAGATCCAGGGGAGGGAGCAGTCATTCAGGAAAATGCCGGGACTGGACACTTGTGCTGAGACCAGGGCAGAGAGCCAGCTCTCAAGCTCTCAAGGGACCCTGGGGTGAGGGGCCAGGAGATTCTAGGGAAATGAACCCCAGGGACAATCCCCAAATTGTGCCTGATTCTCTTTTACCTTCCTTCTTTCAGCCTGCTTTTAGTACTTTGGCCACAGGGTGCTTCTTTCCTTGCCCGAGAAACATCAATGTGATAGTGAGAAGAGAAAGTAATTAAAGGACAGAAGGTTGGGCTCAGCCTGGGAGGAGTGGCACTTTGTGGGCTCCAGAGCAATCAGACTGAGCTCTTCTGGTTCTGTCACTTCACCAGCCACATGAACTTGAGAATATTTCAAGTTCTTCATCTGCCAAGTGGGCTGGATAAGCCCTGTCCTGCAGTTCTGCTGAACATATGTAACGTATATGAAGCATCTCACACAGTGATTGGCAAATGCTGGTCTTTAATAAATGGTAGTTGTTATTATGCTTATTTTCACACCAGAAAAAACCTCCCTCATCTCTGGGACTTTTTGTTTTGTTTTTTTTGTTCAGGAAATGTCAGAGACGGCAGTACTGTAGGACAAAGAAAACCACATTGGCCTAACTGCTGCTTAGCAAGTAAAATAACCCATTAGAGAGTATGTTCTTTAATTTGGATGCAGGGATTTCACTGGGAATCAACTCAAAGCTTGTAGAATTTATGTCAAGCATCAATAATTCCCGCCCCCCAACTTCCCTCCCATCAAAAACACTGCTATTTTCATTTGCCTCACCACCACCAAAATCTAGTCCAATTTTGACGTTTTGTCAAGTGACATTCAATATAACCTATTCAATGGAGCAGGCTCTGGCTCGCCCAGGTTCAGCACAGTGCTTCTTGCCAGCCCCCACTAAGGGAGTATCACCCTGATCTCTGAGAAATTCCCAAAGACAGTACGTACACAACACTGTGCACCATGTTCACCTGTACCCAGATAAGAGCACCAGCCACCTTCTAGTCCTTCCCCAGGTGGTGATACTCTCTGGTTTAACTGTGATCTCAAAGTAACTGTTAGGGACAGTGTCTCATTTCAGAGTTAGTCTCTCAACCCTGAAACCCACCATCCAAAGGCCTGGGCCCTGCTCACAATGATCACAGCCCCATCTAGCCCAGCACACAACTAACTTAAAATTACTTTGCACCAGGGGATCTGCAGAGTCTCAGATCCCAAAGTGTCTGGGCTCAGAGAATTTATACTTCAATGCTGTTACCTGCCCCCCTTCCTCATTGTCTTTTAAAGCTTGTCTTCTTAATCTTCCTTATATAATCACTGCTCTTAAAAACCTATGCCAGGTGCAGGGTCTTCTTTATCCTTAGTATCATCATTACTAACATATAACCTTCCAAAGAGCAGATGCTCAATTAATGGTAAGAATAAATTGGACACTGAGCAAGGAATGTAATTTATTACTCTTTAATTTTCTCTGAACTCTTGAATAAGTTAAGGACATCCTCATATATATCCTTGATTTTTACAAAGGTAAAGACAAAAGACAAACCAAGATTTAACTACATTTTACTTTGTTTCTATTTTAGAACTAGAGCTGTATTTTTGAAGGTTCTTTCATACTTTGGAAAAAAGTCTCCATTCCAAAGCCATATTATCTTGTTCTGGAACTCAAAGATGCAAGGATTTTCAAGCTACATTACACAATACCAAAACTCTTACTCCTAAACCTTACTCTTAAACCTTACTCTTAAACCTGATAAACAGCAATGTGTGACCCATGTTATTTATAAACTTGGATTCCAAACCCTATTAGATTCTTTTAAAACATGGTGAAACATTTTGAAACGAACAACATTTGTAAGCTACTCAATGCACAGCAGGAAGGCAAAGAAGATATATATTATGGTCTTTCCAACCCCAGCTTAGCCTCTCATTACTTAAAAGGTTGGCAGACCTCATCAAACACAAAGCAAAGAATCTTCCTCAGCCCTCTCTAGGGAGAAGGGTGGCCAGATATGGCCTGGGAACGTGCACTGGCCTTGGCAGTAGAGGCTGCCCTGGCCGCGGCTTGGGCTCTCTCTTCCTCATCTCGCAGAGCCTCTGCATAATGAAGCGGGAAGGCACTGGGGACGGTATCGTGGACCTTGGCCAAAAACTCTAGGATCTTCATCTTGCTGATGTCGGCGTGGGCTCGGGGGCCCCACAGGAACTCATAGCTCGGGGGGTCGCTGCCGGGCACCTGGCGGTACTCCAGGTACTTTTCCTGAACCAGATCTTGGGTGATGAGCTTCCTGGGCTCCCCGAAGACTGAATGCCTCCTTCCATCATAGACGCCCAAAATATTCAGGAATTCCCAGACATCTTTTTCAGAAGCTTGATTGCCACTCAGGAAGATGACGCCCAGGAGAGGCAGGAGAAGGCCACTCTTAGGCACGACAGAGCCACTGATCATGCTGCCTGCATC
>NW_027529794.1:7213-14102 GCF_008692635.1 Crocuta crocuta
GGCGATGTCTAGGATGCTGACGAGAGTGTAGGAGAGACCGTTGGGCTTGACTTCCTTTAACTTGAGGCCAAAGACCAGCTCCAAGTGCTCAGCGGCTCTCCTGAGGATCTCAGGGAAGTGCTCCTTAAACCTTTTGGAGACCATCTTCAGCATGTGTGCCTTCATAATGGGCTCTTTCAGGTTGTGCCTCTCAAGCAGGAATTCCATCAATATTCCTACCTTCCTGTTTAGAGGATCTTTTTGAGCTCTCTCAGTGGAATTTGAGGCTGAGGAGGAAGATTTCTTTTTCTGAACACGGCGCTTGGCACCTGCCTTAGATTTTTGCCGTGAAACACGTGGAGCAGCTCCGGTGGTTGACGGGGCTTTTTCAGGCCCCTGGGAAGTGCCAGCAGCAGGGGAGCTTGAGGGGGGAGCCGGAGAAACAGGAGAGGAGGGGGACTCTTCACCCTCTGCTGCAGCAGCCTGAGCCCCCGCAAGACCCTGCGACCCACCTTGGGCCTGGCGGCGCTTCTCGCGGGCACGGAGCTTACTCTTATGGCCCCGCGGCATGGCTGGCTCAGGGACAGCAGGCACATGTGTGGGCAGGAGCTGCTGGCACCTGGAGCAGGGAAGAGGAGACTGTGAGCCCCTCAGCAGGGAGAGACCACCTCGGCTTTTAAGAAGGCCCCTCTGCAGGTTTTCTGAGGGCACGGCTCTGGGACCCCCAGGGCTCTTGCTCTTGCTCAGCCTGTCCCCTGTGAACCCAATGGAGGAAGCTAGATACAGTGAGCCCCAGGTTCTGGCTTGCCCTCCCTGCCTGTGGCTCACTGGAGTGACAAAGAGGCCTGGTAGTGTGGACCTTCTCTGTGTTCAAGGATAATCCAGGATTATCACACCAACTCTTGGTAGGGCCCAGGACCTCTTTCCTGTGCTTCCATGAAGCTGACTCCTCAAAGTTCCCTGGGACCCCTGAGCAGGAAGTGAGGAGTGCTGACAGCACCGTGGGGCCCCCTCTGTGCTGGACTTGTTGGTCCTCAGTCCTCATTCACAGTCCTCATCTCGTCTACACCTAGAGTCTGGGACACTCCCTTCTGCTAACAGGGGTTACACCCTCAGCACAAGATCTCACCTCCCTTAGACTTGATGCAAAGAAATGAGAAGGAGTCTCAGCCTAATAATCCAGCTTTGGTCCTTCAGGGGCTAAGCATGGGGACTTGGAAAGACTGTGCTGTTCCTCCTACTTGGTGGAGGGCAGTGGACGTGGTAGCTTCAGTGGTTGTTCATGGTCCTCACTTTGACTCAGGGTCCACAAGTCCCTGAGATCCAATGATGGAAGGGAAGGTGGCCGTATCTGGCCACGGTGCCCATGGTTGAGGCCCTATTATGTGTAATCCTCACTTTTTACTCAGAAGAGGGTCTGGGATTCTTCCTGCTACTGACACATCAGATCAATACTCTCACTCCCTTGTTATCTCTGAGTGGGACCTGATAGGCACCTCTAGTGGACAACTATGCCTGGAGACTCCTGGGACTAACGAGAAGGAGGGATATCATGGGNGTCGTTAGGGCCCTCTCCATGAGTCCTGGTGAAACCTGAAGATCCTCCCTCTGTTGACCTGAGCCTCCTCACATGGTATTAAGAGTCTCACCATCCTGAGAACCCCAGGATGAAAGAAACAGTGAGCCACTTCCAGTCACCCTGTCCCTGGACACCTTCGAATGGCAGCAGGGGCTAGATTCCATGGCCTTCACCGTTCTAACATTACTGACCTCTCAGTCCTCGTTTGGACAGGATCCAGATTCCTCCCTTGGCCCACCTGAGTCTTCTAGCCTTGGATCAAGGCCCTTATCTCCCTGAGGTTTCTGAGGTAGAAGTGAGGGATGACACATCTAGCTACCTCTACCTGAGGTCTCCCAGGGCTGGACAGAACTTTGTGGGCCCCAGAGCTTTGGGTGGGTACTCATCTCAGTCATCCATCAGTGTCTTCATCCTCACCTCAGGCAGGACCTGGAAATCCTTTGTGTCTTGGCTTAAAGACTATCCCATCATTCTAAGGCCCCTGCCACCCTGAGACCCCCTAGACAGAAGTAAAAGTTTCCTCATCTAGCTACTCCTGTGTGTGGACTTTCAAGGCTGAAAGGAAGGGATTCTGTTGCACTCACTGCTATGGGGTAGATGGTCCCCTCAATTCTTAGGTCTTCTCCTTGGCTCCTGGCAGTACCTGAAACTCCTCCATACACTGACTTGATGCTTCCCACATGAGAAGATTCCTCACTTTCCTGAGATGCCTTGGGAAGAAGTGAATGAGACTCACCATGTCACTAGGTCTGGGTCTCCCAGGTCTGAGAAGGCTCTACGAGGTTCACTTTTTTCTGGGAAGGGTCCTCTCATCTTTATTCAATGTCACTACCTGGACTCCTATTAGGAATCAGGTCTCCCTTCTTTGCTGAATGGCACCTCTCCAAATAGACTCAAACCATTTTCTTAAAGGACCTATTTCAGCCAGAGATCTCAACCTGGGTTCCTCAGGCTGACTGCACAGGTGGAATTTCTGTGGCCTCCTCTGTTCTGGGGTAGTTAGCGGTCTCATGTCTATAGGATTTGTACCCTGACATATGTCATGACATGGGGTTCCTCTTTTTATACTAAACTGGGCAGCCAATCCTGAAACTATGGCTCATGCCTGAGACTTGTGATTCACCCTTCAGAGAAAACACTGCCTTTGTGTAACCTGCTCACCCAGGAAACAAACATTTAAAAAGTACAAATGCATCACAAGGGCACTAACAAGAACAACAAAAACAATAAATATATCAGTAAAAGGTGGAGGTATTTTGGGATTCTTCTCTCTACATGAGTCTACATGCCTCAAAGCAAAGACCTCATGTCTGTGAGTAGCTAGAAGAAAAGTTAGTGTGCTGCACATCTGGGTACTTTACTGGAGACTGCCAGAACTGAGAGCAGGGGTGCAATTCTGTGTATTTCCCTATTTTTTTAATTTATTTTTGAGAGAGAGAAAGAGAGCACGCCAGCTGGGGAGGGGCAGAGAGGGAGAGAGAATCCCAGGCAGGCTTCAAGCTGCCAGCTGCAAAGTCCGATGCAGGGCTCGAACTCACCAACCACCAGATCACGATCTGGGCAGAAATCAAGCGTCAGCTGCTCACCCAGAGCCATGCTGGCTCTCCCGCAGCTCAGCCTTTTCAAGAGCCGTCCTTTTGTTACTATGGAAGGTCCCAGGTTTCCTCCTTTTAGGGCTAAGACTCCTCCCTCTGCCTTCTTTATATAAAAGGCCTTTCTCTCCCTGAACCAGCTCCTCGGCAAACATGAGGGGTTATCTCAGCTCGAATTACTCCAGGGCATTCCAAGACTGCCGGCAGGAGTGGGGGCTCTGTGCGGTCACCTGAAAGGCGGTACCCTCCGGAGTTCCGAGGGTCCCACCTTGCCACCTGTGACGTCCCAGACTACTCCCTTTGCCTAAAAAAGCTGTTCCGTTTAGACAAAGGCCCTCCCGTTCCCAAGGCCATCCCACTGGCTACGAGGACAGAGAACAACGGGACCACCCTGAGCCGGACCGAATGGGCCGATTTCGGGTAGGGGTCAACCCTGGTACGGGGGTGCAGGGAGTAGTCTCTTCAGGTCCCGAGCAGCGTCCTCACCTTAGTTTCTTTCGGCCCCGTCCCGGGATTCCAGCAGCCAAACGCGCACCACAGCCAGCAGCGTTGAGGTCCGGGCCAGAAAGGAAGTCGGCTGAGCCGCGTCCGGCCCTTGGCGGCGGCCCGGGGTCTCTGAGGGCCGAAAGCAGGGGTGGGCGCTCTAGGACTGCACCGCCTAGAACTCGGTGGTCCCCACGTCCTCGCGAGGGTTCTCGCCACGTCTGTCAGNAGATTCACTTGCATTCAAGGTCCACACTTCGACTCCACTTACGACCTGTTAGACAAGGCCATTCCTTCCCCGAAACTCATGAGATACAATGAGTTGAGAAGAGCTCCTTAGTTGGAGCTCTTCTAGGTACCCCCGTGCTAAGAAAGGTACAGGACTCTATTTAGCCCCCTCTGCTTTGGGGGCCCCGCTAACATTTATGCTCTTCACATGAATTCTTGTTAGGGTCCGGGTCCTTCTCTCTGCAAAAGTGAGGCAGCTTCCATTAAACGGAGGCCGTCACGTCCCTGAGACTTTCTTTGCTGAAATNGACCAATCTGGTAACTTCACTCTGCTTTCCTATAGCTGCTCATATTACATCAAATTTCCTGAGAATTCCAAGTTGGAAGTGAGGGTGCTATTGGCCTGTTCATGGTCCTTCAGTGCCTCCAAGAACAGATGGTAATCACTTCTGGCTGGTGTCTTCCATCATTTCTCATTCATGGTCCTCACAACATCTTTCAGAGCCTGGGATTCCTTCTACTGAGCTAAAGTAACCATGCTTAAGTCTTTGGATGACCCCAATATGTTGGGATAGCTGTTTCTTTCAGTCCTCATTCATGGAGGTCCTCATCTTTGCCTGTCTCTTAATTAAAGGCTTCCTGGGAAGCAACATGTACCAGTAAACATTTGACTAGTTTCTCTATTGTAAATCTTGCAGAAAATGAGTCTGTCCGCAAAGTGATGTTAAGATAAGGAAAGTGCAGCATAATACATAAAGGAGCCCAGGATAGGTGTATGCTGAGAAAAACACACAAATGAAGCAAAAATGCTGATATATTCCTTCTCTTCACCAGCCACACTTAGGGTAGCTCTAAAAGATTTACTTTTTACAGAGGATGGAGCCAGATGATTTTTGTGAGCCCCTGATCTTTTGAGGATATCTGATTTTGCACAGGTAGAGGATCATATTGTCATTGTCTCCTCTCCTTTATTCAGATCTCTTCTTTATTTTGATATTCCTATTATTCTAGTTCTGCATTCCAATCCAGCATTTTGGTCACAGAGTTTTTTTGTTTTTTTTTTTTATCACTTGAGAAACATTTTGGAGTAGGAGAAGCAAGTGAATTAAGTGATTCGTGGTCAGACTCAGGCTGGGAGGAGTGGAAAAGTGTGAGCTCTGGACAAATTCAGACCAAGGGTCTAGTCCTAGCCCCATCACTTATTAGCTCTGTGAGCTAGGTGCATTACCAAGTTCTGTGAGCCTCAGGCTCTGCATCTGTAAAGTGGGTGTGTTAAATCCTGTCTCACAGGCTGGTGGAACATGGTTAATGTATGCAAAGCACCTGGAAAGATGCCTGGAATGCACTGAGAATTTATACGATGGCTGTAATTACAATGATTGATTATTTTGACCCCAGAGGATACCACCCCCACCCTGATGGAATATTTGCTTTAACCTAAGAGATATCAGAGAATATATGCCTTTTAGAACATGGAACGCTAAATCAGTTCAAAGTGCTGCTTCTAAAGATACTCTAAGTAAATTCCCCCCAGTAAATCATATTTCACATGTGGGGGAGTCTTTTCCAGCTGAATGCAACTCAAATTTCTAGAACTGGATTCGAAGACTAATTCCTTCATCTCTGCTGCCCTTTTACCCAAACCACCCCTACCTTCATTAATTTAAAAAAAATGTTTTTTACCTTTATTTATTTTTGAAAGACAGAGAGAGACAGAGCACAAGGGGCGGAGAGAGGAGACACAGAATCTGAAGCAGGCTCCAGGCTCTGACCTGTCAGCACAGAGCCCAAGGCAGGGCTTGAACTCACAAACCTTGAGATCATGACCTGAGCCAAAGTTGAATGCTTAACCGACTGAGCCGCTCAGGTGCCCCATATCTTAATTAGTTTCACCGTCACCTAAAATCTATACCTCCCTTTGAGTTTGCAGAATTAGAAGCAAAATAAAAACAAAATAAAACCCAAAATACTGAATTTGAATGCTCTTTTAGTAAAATGGGCTCTGACTCCCCAACTTACAGCAAAGAGTGCCTGCCTGCCCAGTGGCTTCTGAGTTTCCAACCTCAAAAGAGCACCACCCGTATGTCTCCAAAACTCCGTGGAGATGATTTACATAAAGCACCTAGTTTGTGCTCTATTCACCTGCGCTGGAGACAGAAGCACAGGACACATTTCATCCTTGCCTGGCGTGGAGATCCCCTCTGGTTCACTCACAATCCCAAAGTAACTGGTAAAGGTAGTTTTCCCTTCCAGACTTAAATCTCTCAACTTGGAGCCCCATCACCTGGCTCCCATTCACCAGTTACACGGCGGCATTAGCCCACCCTACGGCTCACTTCACTTCCCATCGCAGGGTGTTCAACTGCCCAATGTCTACAGCTGCTTTGCCTCAGGGCATTTTACACTGTACCCCTCATCTGGAGCCTCTTCCTCCTTTCCACCCTTTATTTTTACTAGTCCTTTCCATCTTAGGGAGTATCTCACTACCTACTTTATATGACAGCTGCTCTTAGACTACACAGTTTTAGAGGCAAGGGTTGGGTCTATTTTTCTTATCATCCCTGGTACTAGCCAGGAGCCTTCCAAAGAGCAGGTGCTAAATTAATATTTGAGCACTTAAAGAGCAAGCGTGCACGTCAAACTTATTATGATTTAATTTCACTTTGACTAAGCTAAGCAAATCCAGGTATATATACTTCAATTTATAAAGAAAGACTGAAAGGAATAAAACCCAGAAATGACTACATTTCACTTTTTTTTTTTTTCTGTATCTCANNNNGGCCTGTCACCTAGGTCTGCCCGACAAGACATGATTCAAGAGTTTCAATTTCTTTTACAAAATACCAAGATTCTTAATTTTTCAACCAGATAAACTCCAATAAATGTAAGATCCATGTCATTCATAAACTTTGATTCTGAAGCTAAATAAACCTTTAATCGAATGGAAAGACATTTAAAACTAGGAAGAAAAGATAAATCTCCAAATTAAACATATTGTACAGAAACACAAATGTATTACACTCTGTGG
>NW_027529794.1:14118-22602 GCF_008692635.1 Crocuta crocuta
GCTGTCCCCAGGTTACAAGATCAACTGCTTTTGTTAAGCACAAAGAATCGGCCTTAGCCCTCTCTAGGGAGGAGAGTAGCTGCTGGCCTCGGCCCAGGAACGTGCACTGGCCTTGGCAGTAGAGGTTGCCCTGGTCGTGGCTCGGGCTCGGGCTCTCTCTTCCTCATTTCTCAGCCTCCTCCTAATGCCATGGAAAGGCCACGATGTTGGCAAATTCCCCAGCACTTTTAAAAATTTTTTTACTTTCTTTTTAATTTCTTTAACTTAAATCCAAGTTAGTTAACATATAGTGTAAAAATAATTTCAGAAATAGAATTTAATGATTCATCACTTACATATAACCCCCAGTGGTCATCCCACCGAGTGTCCTCCTTAATGCCCCTTGCTCATTTAGCCCATCCCCTCACTCAACATACCTCTGGCAACCTTGTTTGTTCTCTGTATTGAAGAGTCTCTTACGGTTTGTCTCCCTCTCTGTTTTTATATTATTTTTGCTTCCCTTCCTTATGTTTATCTGCTTTGTATATTAAATTCCACAGATAAGTGAAATCATGATATTTGTCTTTTCTGACTGACTTACTTTGCTTAGCATAATACTCTGTAGTTCCATCCACTTGTTGCAAATGGCAAGATTTTGATCACCAAGTAATATCCCATTGTGTATATGTACCACATCTTTTCTATCCATTCATCAGCTGATAGATGTTTGGGCTCTTTCCATACTTTGGCTATTGTTGATAGTGTTGCTACAAACATTGGGGTGCATGTGCCCCTTCGAATCAGCATTTTTGTATCCTTTGGATAAATACCTAGTGGCACAACTGCTGGGTCATAGGGTAGTTTTATTTTTCAGTTTTTGAGAAACCTCCATACTGTTTTCCAGAGTGGCCGCACCAGTTTGCATTCCCACCAGCAGTGCAAACGGGTTTCTCTTTCTCTGTGTCCCCACCAACAACTGTTGTTTCATGAGCTGTTCATTTTAGCCATTCTGACTGGTGTGAGGTGGTATCTCAGTTCATTCTTCTGCATGTTGCTGTCCAGTTTTCCAGCAACATTTGCTGAAGAGACTTTTTTTTTTCCATTAGATATTCTTCCCTGCTTTGTCATTTATTAGTTGGCTATACATTTGTGGGTCCATTTCTGGGTTCTCTATTCTATTCCACTGATCTGAATGTCTGTTTTTGTGTCAGTACCATACTGTCTTGATGATGACAGCTTTGTAATACAGCTTGAAGTCTGGAATTGTGATGCCCCCAGCTTTAATTTTCTTTTTCGGGATTGCTATTTGGCTATATTCTGGTTCCATACAAATTTTAGGATTGTTTGGTCTAGCTCTGTGCAGAATGCTGGTGTTATTCTGAGAGGGACTGCACTGAATATGAAGATTGCTTAAAACTCCAGCACTTTCGTTTTGCTGGGCTCAGCGTGGGCACTTGGGCCCGACAGGAATTTATAGCAGGGAGGGTCACTGTTGGGCACCTGTCTGTATTCCAGGTACCTTTCCTGCTCCAAATCTTCTGCAATGAGCTTCCTGGGGTCACTAAGATTAGATGCTTCATCTCAACACAGATTCTCAAGCACACTTAGGAATCCCCAGATGTCCTCCTCAGTGTCATACCTGTCATTCAAGAAGATGACACCCAGGAGAGGCATGAGAAGCCCACTCTTAGGAAAGCCCTGGCCACTGTTCACACTGCCATCGTTCGTGAGGTCTAGGTTGCTGGTGAGGGTGTAGGAGTGGCCACTGGGCTTGACTTCCTTCAATTCAAGGCCAGAGGCCAACTCCAAGTGCTCAGAGGTCTTCTTGAGGATCTTAGGGAAGTATTCTTTATACTTCTTGTTCACAACCGTCAGCAGTGCTGCCTGCGTTATGGGTTCCCTCACTGCATGCTTCTCCAATAGAAAGTGCATCAACATCCTCCTCCAATAGAAAGTGCATCAACATCCTCACCTTCCTGGTTGGGGAAGATTTCAGTGAGTTCTCAGCGGAGAAGGGGGCTTCAGAGCAACTTGCACTTTCTCATCTTAGCTCTTGACACCTTGTTCAGACCTCAGGCATGAAATAGCTGCAGAAGTCACGATGGTGGACAGGGTTCTCTGAAGCTCGTAAGAATGCCAGCAATAAGGCAATCTGAGGGAGCAGCCCCAAAACAGAAGAGGACAAAAAGGGGGACTCTTTTCTGCTGTGGTGGCCTGAGCCCCCTTGAGATCCTTAGGCCTAGTGGCATTTCTCATGTTGATGAACTTCCTCTTCGGATACTGAGGAGTGACTCTGTGGCCATGAACAGAAGGCAGAACAGTAAGTAATGTGGGCCCTTGGAGGAGGGACAATGAGATGGTGTGTGTACCTTCAGCTGGGAGATCCCACCTTGGTGTTAAACAAAGCCACTTCTGCAGGTTTTATTGAGGACACTCTCTAGGAACCTACGAGACTATTGTTCTCCTAATCAGCCTCTCTCTGATAACCTACTGGAGACAGAGTGAGCCTTAGGCTACAGCCTGCCAGCCCTGTCTTTTACTGACTAGTATGACAGCATGGCTGGCAGTGGGGCCACATGTCATAACATGGCGAGGGGTCCTCTATGTTTACCTTCAAAATTATCATGATAACTTTTGGCAAGGCTTTGAAACCCTTCTCTCTACTACACTGCAACTGATACTTCAAAGCTCTTTGGGACTCATAAAAAAGTGAGAAAGGCACCTTAGTCAACCACCCTTATCAGGAGGCACTCAGTGCTTATAGCTCTGGGGGAACCTCTTTGTATTGGGCTTGCTAGATCCTAAGTATTCATTCAGGGTCCTCATTTGGACACCACACAGGGCTGTGGACTTGTCCCCCACCCTGCCTTCTGCTGACTGGTGACAGCCTTCAGACCAAGAATATCACCTCCTCTAGATCTGATATAAAAAGTGATGGGGATCCATGAAAGAAATAATTGATAAGCTAGCCTTCACTAGAATTAAAGCTTTTGCCCCGCAAAAAAAGCCATCAAGAGAACAAAGAGATGAACCATAGACAGGGAGAAAATGTTTACAAAAAACATACCTGACAAAGGCTGTTATCCAAAATAAACAAAGAACACTTAAAACTCAAGAAGAAAAACAACCCAATCAAAAAATGGGCAAAATATATGAACAGATACCTCATCAAGGAAGATACAATCATGGCAAATAAGCATATGAAAAGATGCTCAGCATCATATATCATTAGAAAGTTGCACATTTGGGGCACCTGGATAGCTCAGTCGGCTAGGCATCTGACTTCAGCTCAGGTCATGATCTCACGGTTTGTGGGTTCGAGCCTCGCGTCGGGCTCTGTGCTGATGGCTAGCTCAGAGCCTGGAGCCTGTCTTCAGATTCTGTGTCTCCCTCTCTCTCTGACCCTCCCCTGCTCACGCTGTCTCTAGCTCTCTCAGAAAAAAATGAATAAAATATTACAAAAATAAAAAAAAAATAAAAGGATCAGTAGAAACATATTTAAAAAAAAGAAAGTTGCACATTAAAATAAAAATGTGGGGAGCNCTCTCTGCCCCTCCCTGTATCATCTTTCTCTCTCTCTCTCTCTCTCTCTAAATAAATAAATAAGCTTAAAAATTAAAAAATAAATAAAAACGAAATACCATTTCATGCCTTTTTGAGTGGCCAAAATTCAAAGCAGTGACAATAGCAAATGCTTGTGAGGATATGGAGCAAGAGGAACTCTCATTCATTGCTGGTGGGGATGCAAAATGGTACAGCCACTTTGCAAGACAGTTTGGAAATTTCTTACTCCACCAAACATATCTACACTGTTGGTGGGAATGTAAATTGGCACAGCCACTTGGAAAACAATATGGAGGTTCCTCAAAAAATTAAAAACAGAACTCCCATACGATTCAGCAATCCTACTTCTGGGCATATATCCAAAGGAATTGAAATCAGGATTTTAAAGATAGAGCTGCACTCCCATGTTTACTGCAGTGTTATTCACAACAGCTAAGATACAGAAGCAGCCTAAATGTCTATTCCTGGACAAACGGATAAACAGAGTATGAAATATACATGCTATGGAATATCATTCACCCTTAAAAAGGAGGAAATCTTGCCAGTTCCAACAGTATAGATGAACCTGGAGGACATTATGCTAAGTGAAATGAGGCTGACACAGAAAGACAGATAGCACTTATATGAGGAATCTAAAATAGTCAGACTGACAGAAGCAGGGAGTGGTGCAATGGTGCTTGCCAGGTGCTGGGAGAAGTTAGAAATGGGGAAGTATTAATCAAAGGTTACAAAGTTTCAGTTATAGAAGATAAATAAATCCTAGAGATCTACTGGACAGCACAGAGCCTATAGTTAGCAATACTGCATTGTATACTTAAAATGTTGCTAAGAGGATAGATCTTATAAGGAGTNCCTCCATGCCCATCACCTCCCTTCCCCTCTTCCCCACCCCCATCAGTTCTCAGTTTGTTCAGTATTCAAGAGTCTCTCATGGTTTGCCTCCCTCCCTCTCCCCAACTATTTTTCCCCTTCTCCTCCCCCATGGTCTTCTGTTAAGTTTCTCCTGATCCACTTATAAGTGAAAACATATGGTATCTGTCCTTCTCTGCTTGACTTATTTCGCTCAGCATAACACCCTCAAGTAGAAATCTGCTACAGATGGCCAGATTTCATTCTTTCTCATTGGCATGTAGTATTCCATTGTATAGATAAACATCTTCCTGATCCATTGGTCAGTTGACGGACATTTAGCCTCTTTCCATGATTTGGCTATTGTTCAAAGTGCTGCTATGAACACTGGGGTACATGTGCCCGTATGCAGTTGATGGATATTTTTATAACAAATTATGGAGGCAGTTTCATGGGCACATCCTTATCTACAAATTCATCAATTGGTACACATTATATTTGGACAGCTTTTTGTCTATCATACCTCAAAAAAGTGTTTTTCAAATTAAAAAAAAAAAACAAACTAAACGTACTGTACTATCTAGCATTCATGCACCTTGGTATTTACCCCAATGAGTTGAAAGCCTATATCCTCAAAGAAAAAAAAAAAACCTGCACATGGATGTTTACAGGAACATTATTCAGTTGCCAAAACATGAAAGCAAGCAAGATGTTTTTCAGTGTGTAAATGGATAAACAAACTATGGCACATCCCAACAATGGAATACAAGCATACCTTGTTTTACTGTGCTTCACTTTACTGCACTTTGCACATATTGCATTTATTACAAATTGAAGGTTTGTGGCAAGCCTGCACTGAGCAATTCTCTAGGCACCGTTTTTCCAAATGCATGTGCTCACTTTGTATCTCTGCGCCACATTCTGGTAAGACTTGCAGTATCTCAGACTTTTTCATTATTATTATATTTGTTATAGTGATCTGTGATCAGTGACGTTACTATTTTAACTGTTTTGGGGCACCACAAATCACACCCATATACGATGGTGAACTTGGTTGATAAATGTCATGTGTGTTCTGCGTGCTCCACTGACTGGCCACTCCCCATATCTTTCCCTCTCCTAGGGCCTCCCTAATCCCCGAGGCACAAAAATGTTGAAATTTGGCCAATTAATAACTCTACTCTGGCCTCTCAACATTCAAGTGATAGGAAGAGTTGTACATCTCTCTCTTTAAATCAAACGCTAGAAATGACTAAGCTTAGTGAGGAAGGCATGTCCAAAGTCAAGAAAGCCAAAAACTAGGCCTCTTGCACTGAAGTTACCAAGGTTGTGAAAGCAAAGTAAATGTTCTTGAAAGAAAGTGAAAGTGCTCCTTCAGTGAACACACAAATGATAAGAGAGCAAAACAGCCTTCTTGCTGATATGGAGAAAGTTTGAGTGGTCTGGATAGAAGTTCAAAACCAGCCCCAACATTCTTTTAAGCCAAAGCCTAATCCAGAGCAAGGCACTAACTCTCAATTCTATGAAGGCAGAGAGAGGTGAGGGAGCCGTGTAAGAAAACTTTGAAGCCAGCAGAGGTTGCTTCATGAGGTTTAAGGAAAAAGTTTTTCCCCTAACATCAGCGCGCAAAGTGAAGCAGCAAGCACTGACGGAGAAGCTGCAGCACGTCACCCAGATCTAGCCAAGACCATTCGTGAAGGTGCCTGCACTAAACAGCAGATTTTCATTGTAAATCAAACAGCTTTATACTGGGAGAGGATGCCATGTAGGAATTTCATAGCTAGATGGGAGAAGTCAAAGCCTGGCTTCAAAGCTTCAAAGGCTGACTCTCTTGTCAGGGGCTAATGCAGCTGAAGACGTGAAGTTGAAGCTCATTTACTAAATGAGCATAGAGAGCTGGAATTAGCAAGAGAACTAGAATTACAATTGGAGCCTAAAGATGGGACTGCATTGTTGCAGTCTCATGATAAAAGAGATGAGGAGTGTAATGGATGAGGAGGTGCTTCTAATGGATGAGCCCTTCCCCCTCCTCCCCCCCAAAAAAAAAGCAGTTTCTTGAGATAAAAACTACTCATGGTGAAAATGCTTGAGAGACTGTTCAAATGACAACAAAAGATTTAGAATATTACATAAACCTAGCTGATAAAGCAGCAGCAGAGTTTGAGATGATTGGCTCCAATGTGAAAGAAGTTCTCAGGTGGGTAAACAAACAACAACAACAACTATCAAACAGCATCACACGCTACAGAGAAATTATTTGTGCAAGGAAGAGTCGATCAAGGCAGCGAACTTCAGTACTGCCTTATTAAAAAAAATTGCCAAAACCACCCCAACCTTCAGCAACCACCACCTTGATCAGTTGGCAGCCCTCAACATCGAGGCAAGGCCCTCTACCAGCAGAGACGATTTTCTGAAAAGCTCAGAGGATGACTAACACTTTGTAGCAATGAAGTACTTTTAAATTAATGTGTGTATGTTGTTTTTTGTTTAGACACAGTACTATAGCACACTTAATAGACCATGGTAGAGTATAAACATAACTTTCATTTGCACTGGGAAACTGGAACATTCATTTTTGACTCACTTTATTGTGATATTCACTCTATTGCTGTGGTCTGGAACCAAACCCGTGTATCTTTGAGGTATGCCTGTACTGTTCAGTGCTAAAAACAAATGAGCTAATTAAACCACAGTAAGGGAAAAACTTGAGATGTATTACTCAGTGAAAGAAGCCAATCTGAAAAGGCTACATACAGCATGATTCTGACTATAGGACATTCTGGAAAAGGCAAAACTGAAGGAAAAGTAGAAAGACCAGTGGTTGCCAGGGGTATGGGTGGGGGATGAACAGGTAGAACACAGAGGATTTTAAGGCAGCAAAATTACTCTGTGTACTATAATGGTGGATAAAAGTCCTCCTACATTTGTGAAACCAGACAGAATGTACAACAGCAAGACCAAAGCCTAATATAACTATGGGCTTTGCCAGGCTAATGACGTGTCGATTTAAGTTCAGAGACTGTAGCACATGCAGCACTCTGGCGCAGGATGTGGGAAGTAGGGGAGTGTGTATCAGGGAAGAGGGTACATGGGATTTCTCTGTACTTTATGCTCAGTTTTGCTGTGAAAGTAAAATTGCTCTAAAAAATGAGGTCGATTTTTTAAAAACGAGTGATGCCGGGGGCACTCAGCTTGCTACCCTGCCCTGGGCATTTAAGTCTGGGGTGCAAGGTCAGGGCCACACTGCTTGTTTTCCTGTGTATTTTGGGATGGGTGGTCCCATCCATCCTCACTCAGTTTCCTTGATCTGACTCCTGGCAGGCCCTGAGGTTCCTCTCTTTCTTGATCTGAGGACATTTCCTCAGAGAAAGGCTTAGACCTTATATGGCCACGTGCCATGGTGTCCCACAGGTGATGGCTGTGGCAGGCACCTATGATATGGTGTTCCCACTCAGGTTTTGAAGTCAGTGTCCTAATGCTGCCTTTTATGAGGGCTCAAGACTCCTCTCTCTGCTGACCTGGGATCTCCCCACTTTTCTGTTACCCCCGTGAAGGATATGAGGCCATCTCTGACGACAATTATGGCTGGATCTCTCATAACAGTAGGAAGGGTTCTGTGAGGCCTCCACTGAGACAGGCTTGGTGGTCCCTGACCTCTTCAGAGTACTGGCCTTCCTCCTGGCACAACTTGGGAATTCTACCTCCCCTGACCTGAGTCAACCAATCTCAGGTTAAGATCTTCACCTTCTTGACCTGTTAAACGGAAATCAGTTTCAGCCACATCCTCCTTAGGCTGTTTGGGGACCCTGAGGGCTGACAGCAGGGGACAGGCATCTATGGACCACACTGTTCTGGATGGGTGCTTTCTTCATTCCTCATTCAGTGTCCTCACGCTCATATGTGTCAGCGACTCTAGTGATCTGAGGCCACCCTCCTATGGTAGGACTCACCTGTCCCCAAGAACCCTGAGGACTAAGTGAGGGGATGCTTACACTGACAACTTTGCCTAGCATGAGCATCCCTCACTTACAGCTCCTGTTTCTTGATGCAAGGTTTCCTGTGAAAGGTCTCATCCCTGCAAACTCTTGACGA
>NW_027529794.1:22755-36726 GCF_008692635.1 Crocuta crocuta
GATCTTAAACCTATTGCAAACCATTCAGAGACTGAGTCCCTGTCCCAGGAGTGAGGTGAGACAGGAAGTGGTGGCACAAGGCAGAGACCCTAGAACAGATGTGCTGTCAAAGAAAAAAAAAAAAAACACATCTGAACCCATTTCTTTAGCAACCACACTTAGCGTTTTATTTAAGTTCTGTTTGAATGGATGTAACTTTCTCTATGGGAGGGGTCGTCCAAAATGATTTTGTGAGCCCCTCCCTGATCTTTGAGGCTGTCTGACTTTGAATAGATGACCCTATTGTCACTGAATATTATCTCTTTGTCTCCCTTACTCACACTTCTCAATTATTATGGTATGGTAATTGCTCCGGTTATACATTCCAGTCCAGTATCTTGGGCACAGAGTCCTTTTTAGTACCTAAGATACTTTTTGTTGTAGTGAGAAAAAAGGGGAATTAAGGGTCACAAAGTCAGCCTCAGGCTAGGAGGAGTGGAAGTGTGGGCTTCAGACTAATTCAGGCCAAGGGTCTAGTTCCAACCCTGTCACTTAGCAGCTATGTGAAATTGGGCAGTGATACCAGACTCTGTGGAGGCTGTCTTTTCATCTGTGAAATGGGTTTGATAAGCTTTGTCTTGGGGACTGGTAGAACGTCCATAATGCATGTGAAGGGTATGGCACATTGCGTGGCCTGTGTTGAGCTTTAAAGGATGCCAGTTCTTACTAGGATTAATTTGCCCCCTGGAGTTTCAACCCACTACAATGATAAATCTCAATAAATCATTTTTAATCCAGCGGATGTCGGAAACTATGCAGTGCTGTGGAACAAAGACAACTCTATCAGACAAAATTGTGCTTACCAGGGAACACTAAGTAATATCTCCCCCATTAAAGTATGCCATTCAATGTTGGCATAAAGTAGACTTCCTTATAGATGCAACACAGAGCTCTTGAAATATGTTTCAAGGCCCCAAAACTTACCTTCCTCTCAGCTGCCCTTTTTAAGTTTATTTATTTATTTTGAGAGGAGTAGAGAGAGAGAAACAGACAGAGAGAATCCCAAGCAGGCTCTACCCTGTTAGCCCAAAGCACATTGCAGGGCTCGAACCCACAAAACCCATGAGATCATGACCTGAGCCAAAACCGAGTTGGAAGCTTAACCAACTGAGCCACCAGGTGCCCCTCAGCTGCCCTTCTTTCTAAACCACCCTGGCTTTCATTCATTCACCCACCAACAAGAATCTAGACCTTGCCTGGAGTTTGCCAAATGCCATATAAGGTAACCCAGTGTGAGTGAGATTTTAGTGGAGTGTGTTCTGGCTCCCCAAACCCAGGGCAAAGTGTGCGAGTCCAGGGGATTCTGGGCATCCATGACAATACTCTTCGTTCTCAGAAACTCTGGGGAAATGCTGTGAATAAAACATCAAATCTTCACACTGCATTCACCCGCACTGGCACAAGAGCGCAGGACACACTTGATGGCTGCCCAGGGTGACCTCCCTCTGGTTTCCACACAACCCCGAAGTAACTGTTAAGGGCAGTTTGCCATCCTGGGCTTAGTCTTTCCATTCCGAAGCCCACCACGGGAGGGTCTGGGCCCTCTCCCTAGGATCACAGCCTCCTGGAGTCCTGCATGCAGCTAACTTAGAATTACCTCCCACCAAGGGACCTGCAGTCTCTGAAGAGCCAGCACAGCCTTGCTTCAGGCACTGGCACTTAACTGTTCTCATCTGGAACCACCTCTCTCCCATTTTCTCCCATCTTATCATGTGTCCTTTGGGTCTGAGAGTGCCTATCACTATTCTTCCTTATGTGATAGATGCTTCTCACCTCTATGATTTCATGGTCAGTGTCTTGATCCTTTTGTCAGCTCTCTCAGGGCTGACATGAAGCCTTTTAAGAGCAGATGCTCCATCAGTGTATGGGGAATAAATGAGCCTGTGAGCAGTGAGTTTCATTCATTAAAGTGTGATTCTACGTACTTCAAGCACAAGTTGTTATTTAAAATTTTATAAAACACAGAGCAAAAGGAATTAAGAAGCCAAATACAGACCATCTTACTCTCCTCCTCCATTTCTTGATTCCATACATTTTACTGCTTAAGTTTTTTACATTTTCAAGGAAATACATATTTTAGTGCCATGTTACTTTGTACCAGAACACTAAATAAAATGGAAATTTTCCCAGTCTGTTTTATGAAACAGCAACACTCTAACTCTTAAACTGATAAACAGCAATAAGTGAGACCAATAAAATTCATAAATTTAGACTATAGTGCTAGATAAGATTTCATTTCAAAGTAGTAACATTTGAAAAGTAGCAAAAACTCAAAACCCTGATAAGTCTCCAAATTAGCCAGACAGAACAGGAGCACAGAGGGATTATACACTGTGTTCCCTCACTCACACCCAGGCCTCCACTGCTTAGAACAGTGACTGCTCTCTTCAGTCACAAGATGAAGAATCAGCCTCGATTTCACTAGGTGTGGGGGGAGCTGCTGGACGTTTCCTGGAACATTCACGGGCTGGAGCCGTCGGTCTCAGCCTGCAGTGCGACTGTGCCTTTGGCTCTCTCTTCCTCATCTCTCAAAGCCGCTTCATACCAAGGTTGGAAGGCAGTGGGGACGGTATGATTAATCTTGGCCCAAAACTCCAGGATCTTCATCTTGCTGGTCTCGGCGTGGGCTCGGGGGCCCCACAAGAACTCACAGCGCGGAGGGTCGCTGCCAGGCACCTGGCGGTACTCCAGGTACTTAAGCTTCACCAAATCTTGGGTGATGAGCTTCCTGGGCTCCCCGAAGATGAAGTGCCTCTTCCCCGCATAGACTTTCATTTTATTCAGGAACTCCCAGATCTTCTCTTCAGCAGCACAGTTGCCCTGCAGGAAAATCACGCCCAGAAGATTCATCAGGAGGCCGGTCTTGGGAAAGCCCCAGCCACGGTGTATAGTCCCGTTGTTGGGAAGCTCCATTTTGCTGACAAGGACATAGCAATGCTTGGTAGGATCGACTTCTTTTACATCAACACCAAAAACCACCTCCAAGCTGAAAGAGGCTCTTCTGAGGATCTCAGTGAAGTGCTTTTTATACTTTTTACTGATAAACTTCAGCATATCAGCTTTCATAATGGGCCTCTTCATTCTATACATATGCATCAGGAACTGCACCAGAACACTCGCTGTTTCACTTACAGGGTCTCCTGCAGGCTGCATCATGGAGACAGGGGGCTGGGAGGACCCTTGCTTTTTCTCAATCTGGCGGTCGGCTCCTTTGTGTGATCTTATGCGAGAAGCACCTGCAGACTCAGCGGTGGTGGACAGGGCTCTCTGAGGCCTCTTGAGAGCGCTACGTGACCCAGCAGCATGATTTTTCTGAGTAAGAACCTCAAAGGGAGGAGAGGCCGAGGAGGGGACTGCTTCTTCCTTGGCCGCAGTGGCCTCAGCACCCCTCTGACGCTGGGTCCCATCTTGGGCTTGGTGGCGTTTCTCACCGGTACAGAGCTTATTCTTCTGTCCCCGAGGCATGATGACTGTGGTCAGGGACAGCAGGTGATCTGGACATGAGAGGAGAGAGGATGAGAAGGAGCACCTTCAACAGGGAGAGACCACCTTGGCTTTAACCAAGGCTGCCTCTGCAAGTCCTGTGAGGGCACTGCTCTAGGAAACTACAGGGCTCCTGTTATGACCAACCTGTCCTCTGAGAACCCTGTGGAAATCATTAAAGTGAGCCTCAGGCTGCAGCCTGCCAGCCCTGCTTGGTGCTGACTGGGGCTGAGGGCAGTGGTGGGCAGGGTCAGTCCCTGCGGAATCTCCTCTGGTCTGGAGTACAAGGATCCTCCCAGTTCACATTCAGGACTGTGGTAACAGCTTGTGGCAGGGCCTGGGCCCCCTCCTCGGTGCTGCTCTCAACTGACATCTCAAACCCAGGTCCTCATCTTCTTGAGATCTCTCAAGGGGAACGAAAGGGGTATCTCAGCCCACTACTGCCACCCACTGCTGACAGTTCTGTGGGAATCTGCTCTGGGGTCATTGGGGTCCTCAGTTCTGATTTACTGTCCTCACCTTGGCTCTAGGTAGGGCCTAGCACACCTTCCTCTGCTGATCTGATGTTTCCCCCGTCAAACAAAGGCTCTCACCAACCTGATGCCATAAAAATTAAAGCTGGGTTCACATACACTTGACTTCCACATCTGGGCTCCTCAGTGCTACTAGCAAGGGGGTGGGGGGCTCTCTGTCATCTCTTTTTTGGGGGATGAATGGTACCATCACTCTTTATTCAGGATCCTCATTCTGACTGCTGTCAAGCCCTGGGTCTCCTCCCTCTGAAGAAGTGAGGCCAGAAAGTCCAACACCCTCACCTCTCTGGGACTCTCTAGACAGAAATGAGGGGGGCTTCCTCAGCATAACAAACATTCAGGGTTTCCCCAGGGCTGAGAGAAGGGACTGAATTATTTGTTTTATTACTTATTTTTAATTTACATCCAATTTAGTTAACATATAGTATAATAATTTCAGGAACAGAATTTGGTGATTCATCCCTTACATATAACTCCCAGTACTCGTCCCAACAAGCAGCCTCCCAAATGCCCATCACCCATTTAGCCATTCCCCCCACCCACAATCCCTCCAGCAACCCTCAGATTGTTCTCTGTATTTAAGAGTCTCTTATGGTTTATCTCCCTGTTTTTATATTATTTTTGTTTCCCTTCCCTGTGTTCATCTGTTTTGTACCTTAAATTACACGAGTGAAATCATATATTTGTCTCTCTGACTTGCTTATCTTGCTTAGCATAATACACTCTAGTTCCATCCATGTTGTTGCAAATGGCAAGATTTCATTTTTTTTTTTTTTTATCAGAGGAGGGCCCGAATTTATGAGACCCACCTTTTTAGAGTTGGGGTTCCCTTTAGTCCTCCCTTAGGTCTACAGGTAGGATTTACGACTCCTGCTGCCAGCAGAAAGCAGGAGTACGGCTTTGTATCACCATCTCTACTGGGAAAACTGCCGCCAATACACTGGTAAGATGTAGGCCTCCTGCCTTAGAGCAAATCCCTCAATTCCCTGAGTGTCTAGAGGGGAAATTCAGGAACCTCCATATAGGATTACACTTGCCGGGAGCTTCCTAGAAATAAGTTATAGGGATGCTGCTTTCCCAGATTGGGGAGAGGTCCCCTCATTAGCACTCAGGGACCTCACTTTCACTGAAGTTAGGGCCTACTATCCTCCGTCTGCAAGACCCAGGCTACTCCTTTAGACAAAGGCCCTCCTTATTTCAGAGTTTCCAGGCAGAAGGTCTGACAAGTCTGCCAGGCCTTCCAGGGCCAGAGTAGCAGAGGGACCTAGTGGAATGCCCTGTGTTATGGGTCAGGACGGTCCCCTCAGTCCCTACTCAAGGTTCTCACCTTGGCTCCAGGCCAGTCCTGAGAATCCACCCTCAACTGGCCAGTGGCCTCGCCACCTCCACCCCGAGCCCATGACTTCACTTCCTGGAAACCCTGGAGCAGAAGTAAGGATAAGTCATAACCGGCCACAAGTGCTCAGGGTGTCCAAGGGCTGAAAGCAGGGGCAGGGCTCTGTGGGACCCCCGTGTACTGGAGTCGGTGATCCCTAGGTCCTGACTAAGGATCTTCACTTTGGTATCAGAGCCTGGGATTCCTCCCTCTACTAAATTCAGTTCACCAAACTCCAAATAAAACCCTTACTTCTTGGGGCTCTGGGAGACAGAGTGCGGGTGTGTGTGCATGCGTGTGTGCACGCGCATGACAGAGCGAGAGCGCGCAAGCGTGATGGTGGGTAGGGGTGGGGCGGCAGTAGTCAGGGACTACCAAATAAAACTACCCCTGCCTGGAGCCTCCCTGGACCAAAGGCAGGGGTACTGCTTTCTATGGTCAGCTCTACAGGGTAAAGATCCCCTCATGAGCTACTCAGGATGTCCCCTTGACTCTAGTTAGGGCCTAGGTTTCCTTGATCGGTGGAACCAGGGCTACTATCTTAGACTGAGACCTTCCTCCCTGAGACTTTCCAGACAAAACTCAGCCTAATGTTCCTGCCAGGACATTACATTTCCGACCCCAGGGGCAGTACCTGGTGGCGCCACCTTTGTTACAGGAAGAGAGGTTCCTTCATTTTACATTCAGGTCCTCACCTTGACTTCAAAGAACTCCTGGGAAGTAAACCATTCCTTGACAGAACAAACGCGGCCCGCACTGGTCGAGGTCCGGTGTTCCAAAGCGGAAGTTCAGACGCATCATATCCGGCCATGGCCACCTGAGGTTCTGAGCACTGACAGCAAGAATGCGATTCTATGCGATCACAGTATTCTTAAGTTAATGGTCTTTAGGTCGTCACTCAGCATCCTCACCTTGGTGTCTATCAGAGCCTGGGGCTCCTGCCCCTACTGACTCAAGTCTGCCAACCCCTAAAGCAAACCCTCACCTTTCCCAGTCCCTAGTGAAGAGTCAGGATGCCTCCTACTGACTACCTCTGCCTGGGGCCCCGTGGGCTTGAAAAGGTGGCAATGAGTCTGTGAGCCTCTTTCAGTTTGGTTATGGCCAAGACTTTGCCCTCTGCAGAAATGGGGCCCACCCTGTTAGACAAGGCTCTCTGAGACTCACCAGGCAGAAATGAGGCTTCTCAGGTGCATATCTCTACCTGAGGCCACTCAACAGTTAAGAATGGGGGCAGGGGTTGTAAAGCTCCCTCATTTGTGGGTCTAGCGATGCCCTCTTTGCTCACTCAGGGACCTGACCTTGCTCCTGGTTAGTCGTATGACTAGATCCTCCCTAACATTACGTTACTTTGCTCAGATCAAGGACTGCTCCTTCCTGAGACCTCCCAGGTGGAAGAGCGAGCCACACCAGGCCAAGGATGTGTGGGTCCTGAGAAATGGCAGAATTGAGTCTCTGTGGAATACCACTGTCCTAGAGTCGGTGGTCTCTACATTCATCATCCAGGGTCCTCAACTTGATACCTATCCAAACCAGGAGCCTCCCTCTACTGAAGTGTGGCCAATCTCCTTAGGCTAAGACTTTGACCTTGCTAAGAACTATGAGGGAATGAAAGAGGGATGCCCACCCTGACTGCCCTGGGCATTCTAGGCCTGAGAGCTGGTTCGGCAGGTCTCTGAAAGACCCTCTCTATAAGGTGGGGTGGTTCTCTCCCCAGTCTTCATTCATGGGGGTCCAGTCTCTCAAATTAAAGGATTCCTGGGAAACTATACATCCATGCAAACTTGAACAGTGTCCCTACTGCAAAGTTTGCAGGTTCTGGTCCCTTGCTTCATGTGAAATGGGGAAGCTGTGACCTAAGGCAGAGGATGCAGGACAGAGGGGGGCCATCAAAGAAAAATGACACTGATCTATCCCTCAGTAGTCAGAGTGAGCCTCTTATGTGATTTGTTTTTAATTGATTTACTTCCTAATGAGAAGGAATTGTCCAGGATGGTTTTGTGATTCCCCAATCTTGAGGTTATTTGACATTGCATATGTAGATAATCATACTGTCAACTGGACATTTTCTGCCTCTCCTCTTCGTTCATGCCTTGATTTCCTGTGGTATTCTTAACTGCTTTGGCTATGTATTCCAATCCAGTTCTTTGGACACAGAATCCTTATTTTTACCCCCTGAGATACATTTTGGAGTATTAAGGTACACAAAGATTTGCCTTAGGCAGAGAAAAGTGGAATGATCGGCATGCATTCTAGAGGAATTCAGACCAGGAGTCTAGCCCCAGCCTTGTCACTTGGTAGCCCTGTGACCTCGAGTGCATTAACAAATTCCAAGACAAAGAAATCACAATCAACCAAAATGCTGCTTAGCAATGCTAGTTATGTAATACATCCTCATTCAAGGTTATAATATACTATGTATTTGCGGGAGAGCCTTTCCCAGTTGGATACAGTTCAAAATTGTCAAAATTTTTGTCAATGACCAATATTTTCCCTAACTTCCAGCTGCCTTTCCATCTAAATCACCTTTTCACTCATTTAACCATCAGCGAAAATCTAAACCCTGCCTACAGTTTGCCAGATTATGTGCAAGATGAATTAATTGAGTAAAAGGGACCTCTTTGATAGAGTGGCCTCTGGCTCCCCCAACCCAGAGTGAAGAGTACCAGTCCAGTGGGTTCTGGACTCTCCACCTCAAAGAAGTATAACCCTTATTGCTCAGAAACTCCCTGGTGATATACACAGATGATCTAGTCTGTGCACCATGTTCAGCTGCCCTGGGCAAGAGCACAGACACCTTCCACTCCTATACCACCTGGAGATTTTCCTGGGTTTAGCCACCATCACAAAAGACATGTTAAGGACACATTTCCATTGCAGGTTTAGTCTTTCATTTCCAAGGCCCTCCATCTGAGCATCTGGGCCCGGCTCACCACTCCCACAGCCTCATCTAGCCCACCATGCAATCCTACTTAAAATTATCCCTCAATGAAGGGTTTGCAGTTTCCCAAGGTTCCACACGGCCTTGCGTGAGGACTTTGACACTGGACTGCTTTCAGCTCAAACCTGCTTCTCTCTTCAACCTCCTCCTCTTTTTTTACTTGTTCTTTAGGTCACAATGAATATATCACCATCTCTTTTTATACTATACCAGCATCCAGACTCTGAAATTCAATGGGTAGGGGCTAGAACTTATTGTTGCTGTTCTGAGTGTTGTTGTTGTTGTTATTTTTAAAGCATCCCCAGGGGGCACATGGATGGCTTAGTCCATTAAGCGTCTGACTTCAGTTCAGGTCAAGATCTCACAGCTCCTGAGTTTGAGCGCTCCATCAGGCTTTCTGCTGTCAGTGCAGAGACAGCTTTGGATTCTCTGTCTCCCTCTCTCTGCCACTCCCCTACACTTTTCTTTTTTATTTTCTTGCTTTCTTTCTTCCCTCCCTCCCTCCTTCTCTTCCTTCCTTCTCTTTCTTTCTTTCTCTCTCTCTCTCAAAAATAAACATCTGAAAACAAAAACAAATAAACAAAAGCATTCCCAGTAATAGCCTAAAGCCTTCCAAAGAGCTCATTCTCAATTAATGACTGGAAATAAGAGAGTGAGCTTGAGGTCTAGCTCATCAACATTTAATTTCTCTTTTACATACTTGAATAATCTAAACAAATCCAGGTATATACCTTTTACTTTTATAAAAAGAAACACGAGAAGGAATTAGGCAAGCCAAGAACTGACAATCTTTTCCTTATTTATACTTATTTTTTCTTTAATGATTAAATATTTACAAATGCCTACTGTATACTAGGCACTGTGCTGAGACTACAACTTCAAATAAGACAAAATCTCTCCTTCTTCAAAAACTACTGTGATGAGTATCACTAGCATACCAAAAGCTGTACACATTTAACGTATACAAGCTTGGAGATAAGTATACACCCATGAACTACCATAACAATCTATGCCATAATCATATCCATTACCTCCAACAGTGTTCTCTTGTCCTCTTTTAGTTTTTAGGAGTACAATAACAACATAACATTTACCCTCTCAGCAACTTTTTAAATATCCAGTATGACATTGTTAACTAAAGACTCTATGCTATACATTTCTAGGGCTTTTTCACCTTATAAAACCGAAACTCTACCTTTTGGCCAACACCTCTCTAATACCAGTCCTCACAGCATCTGGCAACCAGCATACTATTCAGCTTCTATCAGTTTGACTATTTTAGATTCCTTACATAATATGGATCTGTCCTTATGTGTCTGGTTTATTCCACTTAAGATAATGTCTTCCAGGTTCATCTCTTTTGTTGCAAATGGCAAGGTTTCCTTCTTTTTCAGGCTGAATAATATCCCATTGCATGCATGTGCCGTATTTCCTTTATCCATTCATCTATCAGTGAAGATTTAGGTTGCATCCGTGTCTTGGCTATTGTGAATAATGCTACAATGAACTTCAGATGGCTCTTTAAGATCTTGATTTCAATTCCTTTTGATATATACACAGAAATAGAATTGCTGGATCATTTGATAGCTCTATTTTTAATTTTTTTTTTTTTTTACAAATAGTTTATTGTCAAGTTGGTTTCCATATAACACCCAGTGCTCATCCCCACAAGTTCCCTCCTCCATGCCCAACTCCCCACTCCCCCCCCCACACCCATCNTAAGTATAGCTACTCCGGCTTTCTTTTGATTTCCTGTAGCATGATATATATTTCTCCATCCCCTTACTTTTAATCTGAAGGTATCTTCCCGTCTAAAATGATTTTGTAGATACCAAATATATGGATTTTGTTTTTTTTTAATCCATTCTGCTACTCTATGTCTTTTGATTGGAGCATTCAGCCCATTTACATTCAGTGTTATTATTGAAATATGTGGGTTTAGAGTCTTTGTATCTTTTGTAGAGTTCATGTTTGTGGTGGTGTCTCTGGTATCTTTGTTCCTTGCAACCTTTCCTTCAGAGCATCCCCCTCAGGATTTCTTGTAGGGCTGGCTTCGTGGTGACAAATTCTTTCAATTTCTGTTTATTTGGAAAGGTTTTTATCTCTCCTTCTATTTTGAATGACAGGCTTGCTGGATAGAGGATTCTTGGCTGCATATTTTTTCTGTTCATCACATTGAAGATCTCCTGCCATTCCTTTCTGGCCTGCCAAGTTTCAGTAGATAGGTCTGTCACCACTCTGATAGGTTTCCCTTTGTATGTTAGGGCCCTTTTCTCCCTAGCTACTTTCAAAATTCTCTTTGTTCTTATATTTTGCCAGTTTTACTATGATATGTTGTGCAGATGATCAATTCAAGTTACGTCTGAGGGAAGTTCTCTGTGCCTCTTGAATTTCAACGTCTACTTCCCTCTGCAGGTTGGGGAAGTTCTCTGCTATAATTTGTTCCAGGACTCCTTCAGCACCTTTCCCTCTTCCTTCCTCTTCTGGAATTCCTATGATTGGATACTGTTCCATTTGATTGTATCGCTGAGCTCTTGAACTCTTCTTTAATGTTCCTGGATCAGTTTATCTCTCTTTTTCTCAGTTTCTTCTTTTTCTATAATAGTGTCTTCTAAATCACTTATTCTCCTTTCTGCCTCTTCAATCCGTGCATTGGACGCCTCCAGTTTATTATGTATCTCATTTATCCCATTTTTTAATTCACCATAACTATTTTTAAGCTCCATAGTGTTTGTATCCATAGTTTCTCTGATGTCCTCCATGCTTTTTTCCAGCCCGGTGATTAATTTTATGATTATTGTTCTAAATCCTTGTTCAGTGATGTTGCTTCTATCTGTTTTGAGCAGTTCTCTAGCTGTCATTTCTTCCTGGAGTTTCTTTAGAGGAGAGTTCTTCCGTTTCATCATTTTGGTTAGCTTTCTATCTCTTGTTAATTTTAAAAGCTTGCTGTACACACGGCCCCCGCGAGTTCTGCTGTATTAGAGAGGGCTCTTTTGACTGTTCAGGGCCTGTCTGTTCAGGAAGTGTTCTTTGGATGGTGTCTCTTGGTTTCTCTCGTTGAGCGTTTGGTTATTTTGTTTCCCTACTGGTAGTGGTATTTTGGACTCTCCGCCATGTGTAGTTTGGCTTGTTTCTTGAGGCAGCCACACTTAGGAGGCTTCCTTCCCATTGTACTCTATTCTCTTCCCAAACTCCTGTGGCTCAGTGTCCTACGACTCCAGGCCTTCTCTGTTTGAGAGATGGGTGCAGGCGAAATGTATGGAGCTCCTCACTTCTCTGCCAGCTTACCTCCAGTCCCCTAAGATAAAAATTCAAAAAAACAACCAAACCGCCACACCTGCGGGTCAGCCTCCACCTTCGCCGCTCAGGTGCGTGTGCGCAAAGTCCGCTCGCGACGCCACGCTGGAACACCTCTATTTTTAATTTTTTGAGGAACTGCCATACTGCTCCATAATGGCTGCACCAATTTACATTCCCATCAATGGTGTTAAAGAGTTGTCCTCCCCAAATACTTGTATTTAATCAGCTTAGTCTCTACTTGGGGAGAAAACAAGACAATAAACATTTTAATTGTTGTCCTAAGAACACAATGTGAGAACTACTCTCTTAACCAATTTTGAAGTGCACAATAAAATATTGTTAAATACAGGCACAATGGTTTACAGCAGATCTCTAGAAGCTATTCATCTTGCACAACTGAAACTATACCAGTTCAACAGCTTCTTACTGTTCACTAACCCCAACCCCTGGCCACCATCACTGTACTCTGTATTTCTATGTGTATTACTATTTTGGATAACTCATATAAATGGAATCATGCAGTACTTATTCTTCTGTGATTGACTTATTTCATTTAGAATAATGTTCCCCAGATTCATCCATGTTGTCCCAAGTAACAGGATTTCCTTCATTTTTAAGGCTAAATAATATTCCACTGTATGTATACACCACATTTCCTTTATCCATTTATCTATTGACGGACATTTGGGTTGTTTCCGTATCTTGGATATTATGAATAATGGTGTAATGAACATAGAAGTGCAGGTATCTCTTTAAGATACTGATTTCATTTTCTTTGGGTATATACTCAGAAGTGGGATCACTGAATCATGTGGTAGTTCTAATTTTACTTTTCTAAGGAATCTCCAAACAGTTTCTTCATAATGGCCCTACCAATTTACATTCCCACCAACAGTGCACAAGGCCTCCCTTTTCTCCTCTCACCAACACTTGTTATTTCTTGTCTTTTTCATAGTAGCCATCCTAACAAGTAGGAGGTGATATATTATCATGGTTTTGATTTCCATTTCCCTGATGATTAATGGTAGTGAGCACCTTTCATATACCTATTGGCCATTTGTGTGTCTTCTTTGGAAAAAGATTCAGGTTCTTTAGTCATTTTTAAAACTTAGTTATTTGTTTGCTATGGAGTTGTATGAATTACTTATACAATGTAGATATTAGTCCCTTAGATATATGGCTTGCTAATACTTTCTCCCTCCCCACAGACTGCCATTTCATTTTTCCACTGCTGTATAGATGTCTTTCAGTTTGACAGAGTTCCTTCCACTTGTTCAAATTTTTGCATTTCTTGCCTATGTTTCTGTTGCCATGTTCAAAAAATCTTTGCCAAGATGAATGTCAAGGAGCTTTTTCCCTATGGTTTTTTTTCTAGGAATTTTATGGCTTTGAATCTCATTTTTAAGTCTTTAATCTATTTTTCATTAACTTTGGGGTATGACATAAGTAGCATCCAGTTTAATTCTTTTGCATATGGATATTCAGGTTTTTCAACACCTTTCCCCACTGTGTATTCTTTGGTGGCCTTGTCAAAGCTCACTTGACAATTTAAGCAAAGGTTTATTTCTGGGCTCTATTCTGTTCCAATGGTCTGTGTGTCCATTTTTATACTTGTATAACACTGTTATGATTAATAATTATGTAATATATTTCAAACTCAAGAAGTGTGATGTCTCCATCTCTGTTCCTCTTTCTCAACATTACTTTAGTATTCAGGGCTTGTGGTTTCAGATGAACTTCCAGGTTTTATTTTTCTAGTTCTGTGAAAAATCCCATTGGAATTATGATAGGCATTGCATTGAATCTGTAGATCACTTGGAGAATATTGCCATCTTAATTATATTGTCTTCTAATCCATGAATATGAACTTTTTTCTATTTAATTAGGCCTTATTTAATTTATTTCAAAAATATTTTNGGATATTTTTCATTTATTATTCTTTAATTTCTTCCATCAATGTCTTATTGTTTTCAGTGTATACATCTTTTCCTTCCTTGATTAAATTTAGTCCTATTTTTGACACTATTTTATTTTTTTATTTTGAGAGAGAGAGAGAGAGGGAGGGAGGGAGGGAGGGAGAGAGGGAGGCACAAAGAGAGTGAGAGAGTGACAGTGAGAGTGACAGACAGAGAAAGAGAGACAGAGAGACAGAGAGAGACAGAGACTGACTCTCAAATAGGCTCCAGACTCTTGCAAGGAGCCCATTGTAGGGCTGAATCCCACAACCCTAGGATCATGACCTGAGCCGAAATCAAGGGTCAGGCAGCTCAAGAGACTGAGCCACCCAGGTGCCCCAACGCTAT
>NW_027529794.1:36790-51449 GCF_008692635.1 Crocuta crocuta
TGGCAGTAAAGTCTAATTATTTTTCTTATCTATTTCAAGAGAAGCTGATTTCAGTTTTATGCCCACATATAGTATTGCAACTTCTTAATTAGATTCTGGATCTTTTATAAAGGCATTTTGCTACTTATATTATTGTCAGTTCTGTGCTTCTGTGGGAAAATAAGGGCTGGAAATTCTTATTCTGCCATCTTGCTGATGCCACTCAGACAAAACCTTTTCTTTATCTCTTGATCCCAACAGTTCTACTACAGGGTTCATTCACATTTCCAACACAATCCCTGTGACAAGGGACAATTATGTGACAAGTTATTTGGCTCTGGACCAAGAAAAGAGGTGCAAGGATTTTTTTAATTTGATGTACAAAATACCAAAGCGTTTATACTTCTATTGACCAATGGCAATACCTATGCATTATTCATAAACACAAATACTGAAATCAAATAAACCTTCTATTACAAGGAACAGTATTTTAAAAGTGCCAAAAAGAAACCCCAAAATAAAAACAAAAATCTCCCACTCAAGCAAAGCAAGGACAAGAAGAAGACTTACACAATGTGTCTCCTCCATTTCCACCTAGGTGCTTCACTACTTAGAATGCTGATCTCTTTTTCATCACAAGATGACAAATCTCCCCCCGCCCCCAGCACCGGCCCCTCCAGACTTCACTAGATGTGGGGGCACTGCAGGTTCTCAGCCCTGGCACACACCTCAGCTGTGGCAGTAGTGCTAGGCTTGGCTGCAATTCTGGCTCAGGTTCTCTATTTCTCACCTCTCAAAGCCTGTTTTTTATTTCTTTATTTGGGGGGACAAGGAGGAAGGGAGAGGGAGAAAGTCCAAGAACATGCAGGGGAGGGGCAGAGAGGAAGGTAGAAAGAGGATGGCAAGCAGGCTCCGCACCGGCAGTGCAGAGCTGGACACGGGACTCAATCCCATGGGCCATGGGATCATGACCTTAGCTGAAACCAAGAGTCAGATGCTTAACTGACTGAGCCACCCAGGCGCCCCTCAAAGCCTCTTTATACTTCATCATGCAATAGAATGCACGACCTCCAAGGGGTGCCGGCAGGAACAGGACTCTGTGAGCCACCAGTGTTCCGGGTAGATGCTTCCTTCATTCCTTTTAAGGGAACTCACATTTATATCTGACAACTCTGTCTACCGACCTGAGATTGTCTTCCTCGGACCAAAGCTCTCAAGTCCCTGACAACTGTGATGAAAAAGTGAGGAGATTCTCAGCCTGTCAGATCTGCCTGGAACCTTCTAGTTCTGAGAGAAGGCAGGGGCTGGCTTCTCTGTTAACAGCCACTACTCTGGAATGCTGCTTTCCCCCTTCCCCAGTCCTGACTCATGGGTGTCCTCCTAAAGGCCCTTGTGACTTCCAATAAAGGCTTCTTGGGAAATGTCACATCCTTGAAAACTCTTGAACAGTTTCCCTACTCCAAACTTTGCAGAGAATGGATCCTTGTCTCAGGGGTGATGTGAGACAGGAAATTCTCAGCACCAATCAGGAGGCCCAGGTAAGTGGGCTGTAGGAAAAAAAATAATTATGTTGGTCTATTCCTTCTCTTCTCTGTATGGTCTATTCCTTCTCTTCTCTGTATAGGTTTAAGGTCTCATGTAACTTCTGTTCTCATACATTTGTTTTTTATAAGGAAGAGGCTGAGTCAAATCATTTTTTTGAATCCCTGATCTTTTAAGGTTATCTGAAAACACATATGATGATCCTATTGCCTGCAAATATCATCTCTTTTTTCCACTTATTCATACCCCACATTGAGTTTAGTACTAGTATTGCTCTGGTATGTCGTAATATCTGGTACGGAGTGGTTGCTTGCCTCATTCCTCATACAAGGTTCTTACCTTGACACTGTCATGGCTGGGACTCCACTTAACAGCCAGCTTCTAAAACCAAGGCCCTTGTATCCTTGATTCCCTCCAGGCAGAAGCCAGACATAGGGGGCATGTGAACCTATCAACTCTAGCCTGTGCCTCCCAGGCTAACAGCAGATAAGGGATTAGGTGTAGCCCTGTGAGTTGTGAGTTGGGTGATCCCCATGCCCACACACAGCATCTTCACTTCGACCCTGTACCCTTCCTGGGATTCCACCCTCTCTGCTAATCTCAAGATAGAGCCATCAGTCAAAGGCCACACCTTTCTGGGACCAGAGTTCAAGGTCAGTATTCGCCACAAGCAGCCACGACTTTTCTGGACTCACAGAGCTGACAAGTGGGAAAGGGTTTTATGGAATCCTACTGTTTTGGCTAGGATCTTCCATCATCCTCATTCAGGTTTATCTCCATCACTTTTATGAGAGACCAATACCCCTTCCTCTAGTGACAGGAGAACTTGGCTCTTAGACCAACGTTCTTACGCCAGTGAGAAGCCTGCACAATAAGGGAGGGTACACTCAGCCTGACAATTGTGTCTGAAACCCTCCGTGTTCAAGAACAGATGGGACTGAAGTCCCTGGCATTCCCTATGTTCTGGAGCATTGATCTCCCCAGTCCTCCTACATGGGGCCCTCGCCTTGGTTTCCATCTCTCGGACTTAAGGCTTCCTGGGAAATTTCCCATCTGCAAACTCGGGAGCAACTGCTGCTTTGCAAACGTTGCAGAGAATGCGACTGTCCTGGGAGTGATGTGAAATGGGCAAGTGGGGGGCACAGGACAGGAGTCCCAGGACAGGTGATGGGCTGTGAGGGGAAAACACACAGCGATCTATTCCTTCTGTTTACTGGCTGGCTGAAGATTCTCATGTAACTTCTGCTAGGTTTCCTTTCTGCAGGTAAGAGATTGTCTAGGCTGATTTTGAGAGCCCCTGATCTTTTGAGATTATTTAGCATTGCAATGTGGATGATCATACTGTCACCTAATACTGTCATTTATTTATTTATACCTCTCAATCATTCTGGCATTCTTTTTGCTGTGGCTATATATTCCAGCCCAGCAGTTTGGACACAAGGCCATTCTCTTTTTAAACCTAAGATGAATTCTGAAGTACTGAAAAGGAAACTGAAATAAGAAACATAAGGTGAGTCTCAGGGTGCGAGGAGTAAAACAGTGCGGGCTCTGTAGTAATTCTGACCAGGACCCTACGCCCAGCCTTGTCATTTACTAGCCCTATGCATTTTGGCACACTGCGAAACTCTAATTCTATGAACTTCAGGCTCTCCTCTGTCAAGTGAGTATGAAAAGCCCTGTCTTGTAGGACTGGAGGAATGTGTGTCATGTACAGAGAGCATCTGTACTGAGACACTGGGGAATGGCAGGTATTACTAGGATTATCTTGCCCTCAGACATTACCAACTATGTAGGTGAATTTTGTTTTGTTTCATTTTACATCTAAGACATGTCAGAAAATATGCAGTGCTGGGGTGCCTGGGTGGCTCAGTCGGTTAAGCGTCCGACTTCGGCTCAGGTTGTCTCACGGTTCATGGTTCAAGCCCTGTATCAGGCTCTGTGCTGACAGCTAGCTCAGAGCCTGGAGCCTGTCTTCGGATTCTGTATCTCCCTCTCTCTCTCTCTCTGACCCTCCCTTGCTTGTGCAGTCTCTCTCTGACTCTCAAAAATAAGTAAAAAACATTAAAAAATTTTTTAAAAAGAAAATATGCAGTGCTCTGGCCAAGAAAAACCTCATCAGCTAAAATTCTGCTTAGGAATGAAAACTAAGTAGTATGTTCTCTCTGCCCCCTCTTTACCGTGCTTTTCACTTTTTTTTTTTTAATGTTTGTTTTTGAGAGAAGAGGGAGAGAGGCAGAGTGCCAGTGGGGAGGGGGGGCAGAGCTAGAGAGGGAGACACAATCCAAAGCAGGCTCCAGGCTCTGAGCTGTCAGCACAGAGACCAATGAGGGGATTGAACCCACAAAACGCAAGATCATGACCCGAGCCAAAATCAGATGCTTAACTGAATGAGCCACCCAGGTACCCCTTCACTTGTTCTTTATGGAGTACTACTGTTTCACCTTCTTCCATAATGACAGCTGCTCCTATCACCTATAATCACATGGGCATGTGCTGGGTCTTTGACTAAACATCCCTAGTATAAGGATGAAGACTTCCTAAGAGCAGATGCTCATTGTGTAAAATAAGAGACACAAATAGAGGTTTGATTCATTATGCTTATATATTATCAAACATTCTTGGTAAACATCAACAAATTTAGGCACATGTCTTTTAAATTTAGAAAAAGACTAAATAGAGTAAGGCAAACCAAAAATTAACCAATTTTTACTAGATCTATGTACCTATGTATCTATATAATCTATGTATCTATGTACCTATCCATCTATCTCTATGTCTACGTATGTAACATATCTATCTACCCATCCATCTATCCATCCCAACTATTTTAGTGTGGAATTCTTTCACATTTCCAAGGATATTCCTATCTTAAAGCCATGTTATCTTGCTCTGGATCACAAAAATGATTTAAAGATTTCCCATCTGTATTTCAAAAAAAAAATAATAATAAAATTCTTACTCCTCAGCCTGCAAAACAGCAATAAATGTGTGATCCATGTCTTTCATAAACTTATATTCTGAATCTAAATAAACTTTCTATTGAAAGGAACAGTGCCTGAAAAACATTTTGTAAACAAGGTAATCAACAAGTTATTTGTGCCTATGGGAAACAACACTACTTGACAGGCCTTCCTATGACAAAGCCAAGAATCTGCCTCAGCCCTCTCTAGGGAGGAGACGAGCGGCCAGATGCGGCCCAGGGACGTGCAATGGCCTTGGCAGTAGAGGCATCCTTGGTTGCAGCTGCGGCTTGGGCTCTCTCTTCCTCTTCTTGCAGAGCCTCTGCATAATGGAGCGGGAAGGCACTGGGGACGGTATCGTGGATCTTGGCCAAAAACTCCAGGACTTTCATCTTGCTGATGTCGGTGTGGGCTCGGGGGCCCCACAGGAACTCATAGCTCAGGGGGTCGCTGCCGGGCACCTGGCGGTACTCCAGGTACTTTTCCTGAACCAGATCTTGGGTGATGAGCTTCCTGGGCTCCCCGAAGATGAAGTGCCTCCTTCCATCATACACACCCAAAATATTCAGGAATTCCCAGATATGCTCCTCAGAGGTGCAGTTGCCATTCAGGAAGATGATACCCAGGAGAGGCATGAGAAGCCCACTCTTAGGAAAACCCCAGAGATTGCTCATAGCGCCATCGTCGGTGAAGTCTAGGTTGCTGACAAAGGTGTAGGAGTTACTGCCAGGCTTGACTTCCTTTAATTCGAGGCCAAAGACCAGCTCCATGTGCTCAGAGGCTCTCCTGAGGATCTCAACGAACTGCTCCCTGTTCCTTGTGTGGATGGCCTTCATCATGTCTATCTTCTTAATGGGCTCTTTCAATTTAAACTTACACAGCAGGAATTGTATCAACATTCCCACCCTCCCGTTTAGAGGATCTTTTTGAGCTTTCTCAGTGGAAGTTGAGGCTGGGGAGGAATTTTGACTTTCCTCAACCTGGCTCTTGGCACCTGCCTTATATCCTCGCCGTGAAACACGTGCTCTGGTGGTGGCTGGGACTTTTTGAGGCTCCTGGGAAGTGCCAGCAATAGGGGAGCTTGAGGAAGCATCCCCAAGAACAGGAGAGGAGGAAGAAGTGGTCTCTTCTTCCTCTGCTGTAGTGGCCTGAGCACTGTTAGGACCTTGGGTCTCGCCTCTGTTAAGGCGGCGTTTCTCACGAGCACGGAGCTTACTCTTCTGACCACGAGGCATAATGGCTGTGATCAGGGATAGCAGGCAAGGCTGTGAGCCAGTGGACAGGTGATTTGGGCAACTGCAGAAGCGAGAATAAGATGATGTTAACACCTTCAAGAGGTGGATTCCACTTTGGCTTTATCAAAGGCCATCTCAGCAGGGTCCTTGAGGATACTTCTCTAAGACTCCACAAAGGCCTCTGTTCTCTTGGTCATCCTGTCACCTAAGAATCCTATAGAGGAACCACAGACTCTTCAAGTGAGTCTTATTTGCATCCTACTCACTCTGCCTTGGGTTTAGTCAGGTGAGAGCAGGTATTTGAGGTAGGAGCTCCCATGTTCTGGCATGTTGGGTCCTCACCATTTATCTTTAGTATTATATGTCAACTCTTGGCAGAGCTGGGGCACCCTTCCCTCTGCTATTTGAAAGTTGATGCCTCAAAGCCCCCAAGGACCCAGAAGAAGTGAAGGGGCACCTCAATCTACTTCCCTGCCCAGGGCTGAGAGCTCAGTAGGGTCCTTTCTGTCCGGAGTTCACTGGGATCCTCAGCCTTCATTTAAGGTCTTCGCTTTGGTTCCTTAAAAACTCAAAACCACTCCCCCTTGTTAACTTTGGTTGTTCCTTCAGACTAAGAATATCACCTCCTTTAGGTCTCGTATAAAGAAATGAAGGGGATGCTCAACCTGAGAGCCCTCCCCTGAGGCTTCTTGGGCTAAAATCAAAGGGATAGATGCTTTGATGCCCCCTCTATTCAGGACTGGATGATCCCTAGAGTCCTCACTCAGGTTCCTCAGTTTGGCTCCTGGTAGAGAGCCTCCACTTTTTCTTGAATTGATGACTATGTCCTCATATTAAGAGCATAAATCCCAAGAGGAAGAAGTGCAGACAATCTCAACTGACCAAAGGTGGTCTCTCAAGAATAAAAGCTATTGCAGGAAGGTTCATGTCCTATGGTAGGTAGTCCTCCACAGCATCCTAACTCAAGGTCTAAATCTGACTCATAAAAGGGTCTAAGATTTCTCCCTCAGCTCATCTAGAACCACTTTTCTGTTACCATGGAGTGGAAACTGTTGAGCACTTCATGTGACATCTATTCTGGAGGTCTCCCAGAAGTGGTAATAGGCAGGACTTTTTTTTACTTATTTATTGCTTTTGCAAGAGAGAGGAAGGAGAGAGAGAGAGAACGAGCAGCAGATGGCAGAGAGAAAAAAATCCAAGCAGGCACGGGGCCATCAGTGCAGAGGCCCACGCAAGGCTCAAACTGACGAACATGACATGTAGCATAACCCCAAATCCTCCCTCTGCTAGCCTGAGGCTTTCCCTCCCCCCCCTTTTTTTAAATTAATGTTTATTTAATTTTGATAGAGAGTGATAGAGCAGCAGTGGTGGAGAAGCAGAGAGAGATGGAGACACTAAGTTTGAAGCAGGCTCCAGATTCTGAGCTGTCAGCACAAAGCCAGAATTGAGGCTCAAACCCACGAACTGGGAGATCATGACCTGAGCCAAAGTCGGCCGCTTAACCAATTGAGCCACCCAGGTGCCCCCTGAGGCTTCCCCCTTTGACCTGGTTCCTCGCCTCCCTGAGATGTCCTGGGAAGAAGCTAGTGTAATGAATCATGTCACCAGGCCCAAGTTTCTCAAGTGTGAAAACAGGGCTTGGGCTTTATGTGGCCCCCTTCTTTCCTGGAGGAGTCTCCCATTATCACTCCGTGTCAGAGCCTCGATACCTGTATGGGGACTGGGTTCCTTCTGATGAATGGGGCTTACTCCATTAGGTCAAAGCCCTCACTTCCTGAGATCACTCCAAAGAAAATGAGGGGGCACCTGAGCTTGCCAGCTCTGCCCCGGGCCTCCTTTGCTTAGTTTGCGAGCTGTCGAGCATAACCCTGAATCCTCTTAGCTGCTAGAAGGGAAGGTAGCTCTCTCGGCATCTGTCTACCCAGTTTGGAGCCTCCTAGAGCTGAGTGCAGGGGTGCTTCCTGGGGTGGCCCCTTCTGTTGGGTAAAGATCTGCTCGTTAGCACTCGGGGCCCTCGTCTTGAATCTAGTTAGGACCTAGATCTCCTCCATCACTAGAATCAGGACTACTCCCGTAGATAGAGGCCTTGTCTCTGAGATTTTCTAGGCCAAATTTGGCCTGATATTCCGCTGGGACCACCCTGAGCCGGACCGAATGGGCCGATTTCGGGTAGGGGTCAACCCTGGTACGGGGGTGCAGGGAGTAGTCTCTTCAGGTCCCGAGCAGCGTCCTCACCTTAGTTTCTTTCGGCCCCGTCCCGGGATTCCAGCAGCCAAACGCGCACCACAGCCAGCAGCGTTGAGGTCCGGGCCAGAAAGGAAGTCGGCTGAGCCGCGTCCGGCCCTTGGCGGCGGCCCGGGGTCTCTGAGGGCCGAAAGCAGGGGTGGGCGCTCTAGGACTGCACCGCCTAGAACTCGGTGGTCCCCACGTCCTCGCGAGGGTTCTCCCCACGTCCTCGCGAGGGTTCTCGCCACGTCTGTCAGAGCCTGGGGCTCCTCCCCCTGCCGGCTCAGGCCCGCTGGCCTCCAAAGCTCCACTCTCCTGAGTGGCTAGAAGGCACGCCCTGGTCCTGCCTTCCTGGGCTGCCCAAGTCTGAAAGCACGAACAGGGTTCTGGGAAGCTTTTTCTAAGGCCGTTTTCCCCTCTTTAGCACTCAGGGTCCTCATCTTCAATTAAAGCCAGGACTCCTCCCTTGGCCGAACTGGGGCTGATCGAGAACTGACTAGCTCTTCTGGGGCCTCCCGGGGCTAAGAATAGGATGGATCTCTGTTTGATACCCTCTGCTGGTAGGAGGGTGCCTACCTAACAGTCGGGGGTCCCTACTATGACTCTTGTTAAGGCCTGTGTTTTCATCTAGGGCTGTCCCCACTGGTCCAAGATCCTCACCTACATGAGATGCTCCAGGGAGAATGAGGAGGTTTTTCCACCTCACAATTCTGTCCTGAGCATCCCAGAACCAACAGCACCGGGGCATTTGTAGGGATCTTCTGTTCTGGGATGAGTGATTCCCTCATTCTGATTCATCAGAGTCTTCATCCTGACACCTGACCCGTCTTGGAACTCCATTGTCTGCTGCTCCCATGAAATCAAGGTATACGCCATCTGGGGACCTCTGAGGTGGAAGTCAGAATCAGCCACATCCAGACATACTGTGCTGGATCTCCTACAGTTGACGACCTAAGCCAGACTTCATGGAACCCCACTGTTCTGGCTGAGTCCTTCCACCATTCCTCGTTTGGGGTCCTCATGTTCTTATCTGTCAGAGGCTGGGACTCCTCCTTCTACTGACCTGAGATTGTCCTTCTTGGACCAAAATTCTTAAGTCCTGGAGAGGCCTGACGAGTAAGTGAGGGTATGCTCAGCCTGCCAGCTCTGTCTAAGGCCCTGTAATGAGAGCAGGTGGCAGCCTACTCTGATCCCCCATATTCTGGGGTATCGGTCTCTCAGGCCCTCTAACCTTGGGCTCTTCATCTTGGTCCCTGCCTCTTGGGTTAATAAAGGCTTTCTGGAAAATGCCACATCCCTGTAAGCCCATGAGCAGTTTCCCCTGTGCAAACCTTGGATCCTGTCCTGGGAGTGATGGCAGATGGGGAAGCTAATGCACAAGGCCCGAGTCTCAGGAGGCGATGATCTGTGAGAGGTGAAATACGTAGACATTTTCTTTCCCTTCATCAGCAAGATTCAGTCTCATGTAAAATCTGTTCATATAGATTTGCACTCTCCTGGGAAGGGGCTGTCCAGGATGACATTGTAAGCCCCTCATCCTTTAAGGTCATCTGAAATTTCATGTATAGATGATCATAATCATACTGTCACTATGTATTCTTTTCCTTCTTCATGCCTCTCATTTACTTTGGTATTCATACTGCTGTGGGAATGTATTCCAACCCAGCGGTTTGAGCACAGAGTCCTTCTTCTAGTTGCCGGAGATATATTTTAAAGAAGAAACTGGAAAACTAAATTATGAAAGTGGACCTCAGGCCAGAAGTAGAACAGTGTTGACTCTAGACCTATAGTCCAGACTAGAGTCTAGTTTCAACGCTGTCCCCTAACAGCTGTGTGAATCCAGGCACATTACTAACCTGTGTGAGTCTCAGACTCTGCATGTGTGAAGTGGGTTGGATAGGCACTGTCTTACAGGATGGCGGACTGTAGTTCATATGTGTTAAGTGCCTGGCACAGTACATGGCCTATTGACAACTCAACATGGTGTTTATTAGTATGACTAATTTGAACCCCAATGATAACACCCACTCTGCTGGGATTTTTTGTTTTTTAAATCAGCAGCTGTCAGCAAATATGTAGTATTCTAGAACAAAGAAAATCTAATCAGTCAAAATGCTGATTAGCAAGGAAAACTAAGTAATACTTCCCTATTACACGATATATCATTCAACGCAGGTATAAGGTACAGGTCCCCAGTTACGTGCAACACAAAGCTTCTCAAATATGCATCGAGGATCAACAGCTCTCTGCCTCCCAGGGGCCCTTCCATCTGAATCCCCCTTGTTTTTATTAATTTAACCTGCACTAAAAACCTAGAACTCGTGTACAATTTGCCAAACTACACACGATAACTTATTCTGAATGCCCTTAAAAATGTCTTTTAATGTCTATTTATTGTTGAGAGAGACAGAGGGAGAGCACGAGTGGGGGAGAGGCAGAGAGAGGAGAGAGAGGATCTGAAGTGAACCCTGTGCAGACAGCAAGTAGCTCAATGTGAGGCTTGAACTCAAGAGCCGAGAGATCATAACCCGAGATGAAACCGTGCGTCTAAGTGACGGAGCCACCCAGGTGCCCCGAATGCCTTTCTGATGGAGTGGGCTCTGACCATCCAGGCCAGGTATAAAGAGTGCCTAGTGGCTTCTTAACATCTCACCTCAAGGGAGAATCACCTTTTATGTCTCAGAAACTACCAAGAGACAATGTGATTAAACACTGAATTTGTACACTGCTTTCACCTGCACTCACACAAGAGCACATGACACATTCCATCCCCCATCCCAGGTGATTTCTCTCTGGTTTCCCCATGACCCCAAAGTAACTTTAAGGGCAGTTTCCCATTCTAGGCCTTGCTCAGGGCCTTCACCACAACTGCTGGCAGCCCCTAGGTCACCGGCTCTGCTTGCCTGTGGCCATCTCCCTTCAAAGCAAGGCCTTCGCTTCTCTGAGACCCTTATGAGGAAGTTAGGGGACATTTCATATGACCGTCCTTGTGTGAGTCCTCATAGGGTTGATGGCAGGACCCCTCCCTTCTGGAGCAGGTGGTTTCCTCACCACTCATTCTGATTCCTTAACTTGACTCCTAGCAGAGTATGGACTTCCTCCCTCTGCCAAACTGGGATCACCTCCTTCAGACCAAGGACCTCACCTCCATTAGTCCTCTGAGAAGAAAATAACACAAGACAATAATACAGGACTGTTTACACACACACACACACACACACACACACCTGCAAAACTACTTGAGGGGGAAATAAAGGTCATTTGAACTTCTGCCTCAACCTCCCAGGTCTCACAACATGGGTGGGACAGGACTCTGAGGTCCCTGTCTTCTGGAGTTATATTATTCTCCTCCATTCATACGTGAGGTCCCTCTGTGAAATCACTAGACTCAGAGAAAAGCAAATCTGAGGGCCTACAAGAGACCTGTTGGGGAGGGGGTGACAGCAGTGAAGGATGGAACAGCAGACCACACCTGCACCTGCACATCTTGCTGAGACACTGTTCCAGGGAATCAAATATACCTCCCAATCAGTGCCAAANGCTGGCTTAAATGACACTGAATACATTTTAGTTTCTGGTTTTGTTTTCACTTCAAGACTTCCCAGAGCCCTCAATATACCAGTATGCACTGAGAAACTCCAAGGGGGATAATATAGCATAATGAGTTTTCTTAATATATTTGACAGTGGAAAACATCCCCTCCTATCATTCTTTTTCACACCGAATCTTAAATTTCAACACCGAATATTTTGGAGAGGCTGTCTATGATGTTCCTGGCAGACCCTCAGCTTCTCATCCTGGATGTTTTCGGTGAAAGTGCAGTGGCCCTTGGGTAGGGCAACAATACAGGCCAGGGACATTTTGAGAACAAAATATCTGTTTTCATGCCTATAAGGATGATAGCTAAAGCACATGGCCATCTCTTAGTAAGTGACACAAAATATTACCTCCTCAGGTACTTTTCAAAATTGCAACTTAGAATTAACAGGACCTAGAGTTAACCACATTCACAACTTGCTTGAGATGCCTGACCACTGAGAGACACAGTCTAAGGGTTGCGTTAAATATAAATCACCCTAAATTTCCCAGGGAATGATACTGTATTAGGGCTACTAAAAGGAGAGCAGATAAACATCTTCTCGGCCCCCAAACCTCCAAGGAGGGAAATGGGCTAGAGCCGGCCACCTATAAGGGACCTGATCAAAAAAAGGTAAGTACGGGGCACATGTTCAGCCTCACTGGTGAATGGGAATGTTTGGAAATCACAAGGGAAAATCCCATCTTAGGAAGTGGCTTTACATAGCGTGAGCAGAATAGGAACTTGGTCACGTGGAAAGCTATGCAAATGTCTACAGTTCACCCAAGTGGTACCGGATACTGTGTCTTTCAAAAGACCTAATTTTGGGCTCCTCTGGATATTGGGACTGAGGTTATTGATATTCTTTCTGCTACTCTGATAATGATTAGTTCCGAAAACAGAGCAAGCCATGTTCCTTAGAGGACATATATAGTAGATGTATCTGAGAAAGACAAAGGCAGGGAATGGAGACAGGGGCCCAAAGCAATGACCCAGAGATGCCTGCACAAGTCTAGATGGGTACTGCTGAAAAAATGCATCCACTTTCCTCCTTACACTTCAAATAAATTTTCAAAGTAAAGCAATTTCCTAGGCAGAAAAGGAAAACAAATTTGGCCTTTATCTTGTGATTTGGACCTAATGTACAGAGGTAATTAGAAGTGTATTGATGTGATCAAGTTAATTTCTTAAATGCTCAAATTCAAAGCATTTTCAAAAAAAGAAACACAAGGTGGTGGCTCAAGATAACTGACATTTAAAAAATACCATATGAGTAACATATTTGGGGCTATATTTACTGCATCTCCTGGGTAATTTTAGTATTCATTAGTGCCTTCATCTCCCAGTGGAACAAAACTCATGAATGTCACTAATATACTGTTTTAGTCATATACTGACTAATTAATAAAGATATTAAATGTAACCATGTCTGAAACCTGTGCCTCCAGCAATATATTTTATTTTTAATATATTGCTAATATATTTTAGCAATACCTCTTCAGTGAGACTTCAGTGTTTTAATACTTCCCTCTATGATATGTGGAAAGCTGTATGATTTTATATTATAGAATTATTTATCAGGGGACTGGAGCAGGGCTTTGGGGCTTTACCAAAAATATATTCAGTTGAAAACATACCCTTTGAATAAGCAATGATATTGAAAGATGGCTTCAAGTTTTATAATTCTGTGCTACCACCTACGAGTTTTATTGTAGAGCAAGAAACCCAGAATGAAATAAAAACATCTTAATAAATGTTGAAGTGTAATCTTTAAAATGGTCATTGTCAAGAGGTAGGAAGATAGCAAAGGCACAGGGGAAAACAACAACAACAACAACAATATAATCTCCACTATTTGGGGGACATCGGCTGCAACTGTGGAAGACTCTGAAAAACAATCTCAGCTTGGCATACCCAAACCACCTGGTGAACAATGGCAAAATCCTACCGCCCAGTTAGCTCTTTTCAGTTTGCAGATGGGAAAAGAAACTCAGGCCCAAGAAAAGAATGCTGCTCTTTAAATTATTCCTCCCTCCTTTTCTTCATCCAATGACTCTATACTGCTTTGATTACTGCAGGGCTTTGCTTAAGCTGTTGACAGTGATTTTTCTTTTAAAAAAGAGCCCCACAGAGAAAACAGCTTAAAAATTGCAGAGGATATTCAGAGAGCAAGAATAAAGGGAGACAAAGATCCACCATCAGGATTTGAACTTTAGGCTTTGTCAGTGATTGACAGAGAACACCTAACATAGAATGGCACCTTCCCCCAAGCTTTAGTCTACAAAACATGCAATCACCAAGTGGCCTACATATGTTACGCATTTATTTAATGAGTTGGATTTGATGTGGTATTTGTGACTGGAAGCTAGAGGTCTAGATCAAGAGTCTGTGATATAGAGAGATGGGGCCTTAAGTTTTAAATTATATCAAATCTGTTTCCAAGTCCAAATTGGTAGAAATAAGATTTCCCTGGCTTCCAGTTCCTGACTGAAGATGACACAGGTGTGCTATGCAGAGAAAATATGGACTCCACGCAAAGAGTAACCAAGAGCTTCTATTTTTTTTTTTTTTTTTTTGAGNATCTCCCAGCACTGGGATCATGACCTGCACCGAAATCGACAGTCAGACACTCAACTGGTTGAGACACCCAGGCGCCCCAAGCCCATCGCTCTTTAATGACAAAAACCACTAAGTATTTAGAATCCAGAACAGTATCAAATGATCAACAAAAGGTAGAAAATATATTACAATATAAGTTAATAACTAAGGGTTGTTGAAAAAAGAGTTCTGTTTAAATCAGGGGAGATCAGTGTTAAATTCAGAGTCCAGTCATGTGTCTGGAGTGCACAATAATGCTGCAGAGTCACACAAATGATGGAGGGGAAAAGTGCATTTGTGTAGTACATTGTGTATATTTTCACTGAAGGAAAGCAATGGACAAAAGAACTTGTGAGTTCTTCAAAAGCAGTGGGTCCCATTCCCCGTGGTGGTAAAAATCACTTGGGGACTTAATGAAGAATACAGAGTTCCAGGCCCGCTGCAGCCCCTGAATCAAGAGGAACATTGTAATCCAGCTTTTTAGAAAAGAAGCCTTAGTGATTCTGATGAGAAGCCAAATTTGGAACCGCACTGTTACCAAC
>NW_027529794.1:51491-53072 GCF_008692635.1 Crocuta crocuta
GCACTGTTACCCACAATGATGTCCTGCTAGCACTTCATTAAAACGTGTTAAACTCTTAGAAAATAGGCTTTTTCAGAAGATAAAAAAAAAAGTATTTTCCACTGAAATTCAAAAACAGTAGTCAAAGTCCACTGATACCTTCAAACTTCTACAAAACTGTTTGCTGATCATTTTCAACTGCTGAGTAATTCCTTCAGTAATGAACAGTTTTCTTAGCTGGCTGTGGACATTTCTTCAAATACAGGCCTCAAACTGTCCAGATCATGTCAGGATGGATCAAGTAAGAACAGCTCAAAATGTTACTTGAGACCTTGTTAAGGCACCATTAGTATTTTGATTTTTTTTTTTTTTTTTTGTAGGTAAGAAAAAAAACAGAGTTTAGGTCACATATAATTTTCTTTTTCCATTCCCTTTGAAGTCTTCCCCATATATTAACTTCTTTGCATTTCTACACTTAGAATTTTTTATAGCCTTAGATTTACAGTTGAAAGTAGCCTTACTTAGAACTGAAAGTTGGGTCTACAGCTTGTGTAGAGGTCACACTTCAATTGCTAATTGACTGCTCAATGGGCATTTTTCTTCTCTATCAAATCAATTTCCAAGAGGAGGAACACAGATTCTCCTTCTCTCATATCCAGAATATTCAAAGTTATTTCTTAAATATAGTGGACTCTCAATAATGACTTACTTAACAGATTTTTTTTAAAGCATTCAATTTTCTTAATTGAAAAAAGTACATATACCTGTGCTATTCAATACAGGAGGCATCAGCCACATGTGGCTATTTGAATTTAAAGCGAAAGGAATCTAAATTAATAAAATGAAAAATCCAGTTCTTTCGCTGAACTATGCACTATTTCAAGTGGTCAAGCAGTCATACGTGGCTCCCACACTGGGTACCAGATACAACACACTTCTGCCGATGTAAAAATTTCTACTCAACAGTCCTGGTCTTTACAAATCCTTTTTCCTTCCTGTCCCTTTTCCTTTTTGCCTCTGTCCTTCCCTTTCTCCTCCAACTATTCACTATTCTTTTTTTTTTTCTAATGTTTTTATTTATTTCGGAGAGAGACAGAGACAGAGAGAGACAGCATGAGCAGGGCAGGGTCAGAGAGAAAGAGAGACACAGAATCTGAAGCAGGCTCCAGGGTCTGAGCTAACTGTCAGCACAGGGCGGGCCTCGAACCCACGAACCGTGAGATCATAACCTGAGCTGAAGTCAGAAGCTTAACTGACTGAGCCACCCAGGCGCCCCTCACCATTCTTTATTTTTTTTTTAATTTATTTCTAGGAGAGAGAGAGAGAGAGAGAGAGAGAGAGAGCAGGGGAGGGTCAGAGAGNAACCCACGCACTGCGAGATCATGACCTAAGCGAAAGTCGGACGCTCAACCGATTAAGCCACCCAGGCGCCCCCCACCATTCTTTTAATAAGTATATATTAGACACCTTCTAATGGGCTAGACCGTTTCTATTAGAGCTCTAGTGGTATCAAGAGCATAGTGACTCCTGACCTCAAGGAGTTGATGGTCTAGTTAGTAAGCTATTTAGTGTGTACATAATGTAATGACTGCACAGCATAGT
>NW_027529794.1:53193-53432 GCF_008692635.1 Crocuta crocuta
AACTTGGGAGTTCTGTGACTCCAATTGTGACTGACCTTACCCATTTGGCAAGCCCCATGAGATTCCAATTCTGTGAATCTCCATTTTACAGATGACAGTACTAAGTTACAGTAAAGTTCTGCCACACTAGTAAATATTTAGAATATCATGCTTCAAAACGTTCCTTTTGATTCATGATACGGAGCACATGCAGTTAGGTTTTCAGGTTGTTGTAGTTGTTCTTGTTCATTAAGACTGCC
>NW_027529794.1:53502-58308 GCF_008692635.1 Crocuta crocuta
CTTTCTCATTAAGACTCTCATCCTAACATTTATTAAGTTAACATTATGTTAAAATACACGAATGTATTTTAAAAATATCCAAATCCTGCTCCCAAGAAGTTCATAGACTACTAGAAAAGTAGAGATATAAATATAACAACACAACATAATAAATGCTTTACTGCAATTAAGTAGAGGAACAAATGGGAGCACGCAGGTATCTTAGACTATTGAGAGAAAGCTTCAGTGAGGAGGTGGTGCTTACTCTTGGAAAACACTGTAAGAAGGCCTTTCTGAGAAAAAAAGGACAGCAACAGTACAAAGATAGGGAACACCCTGGAATATTCTGGAACATGCCACAAGTCAAGATGGATCTTCTTTGCTGGTTACAGTGAAGGGTATGAGTCAGCTACCCAATATTTGATCCTGGTTTGCAGCTTCAGTGACTACTTTAGATGGGCTCTCCATCCCCACCTCCACCCTCCACCGCCCATGTGGAAAGTATTCTGTATGTACGTATATAGGTACGTATTTACTTTAATATAACAGACTTCATGTCTTGGAGACAACTTTTAGGTTTACATAAAAATTGAACGGAAAGGGGCGCCTGGGTGGCTCAGTCAGTTAAACTTGCGATTTAAGCTCAGGTCAAGATCTCATGGCTCGTGAGTTTGAGTCCCATGTCAGGCTCTGTGTTGACAGCTCAGGGCTTCAAGCCTACTTTAGATTCTGTGTCTCCTTCTCTCTCTGCCCCTCCCCTGCTCATTCTCTGACTCTCTCAAAAATGAATAAACATTAAAAATTTAAAAAAATTTTGAACAGAAAGTACTCAGGCTTCCCATATATCCACCCCTCCAATTTACCTTATTATTAACATCTTGCATCGATGAGCTAAATTTATTATAAATGGTGAACTGATACTGATACATTCTTATTAAGTAAAGTTCATAGTTTCCATTAAGGAACAGTTCTGTGTTGTATAGTTTCATGGGGCTTGCCAAATGGGTAAGGTCAGTCACAATTACAGTATTGGAAAGCAGAGTGTCACTGCTCTAAAAACTCTCTCCCATAGGCTCCACTGATTCATCTTTCCTCCTTCCCTCAACTCTTGGCTTCTTTCTTTCTTTTCTTTTCTTTTTTTTTTTTTTTTTTTTTTTTTTTTTTTTTTTTTTTTTACTGCTTCCATAGTTTTGCCTTTTCCAAAATGTCATATATTTGGAATGATAGAGAATATAACCTTTTTTTTTAGATTGACTTCTTTAATGCAGCGCTATGCATTTAAAACTCCTCTGTGTCTTTTTATGGCTTGGTACCCCATGTCTTGCTATCGCTGAATAATATTCTATTGTATGACTATATCACAGTATGTTTATCCATTAACCTATTGAAAGACATCTTGGTTGCTTCTAAATTTTGACAATTATAAATAAATCTGCTATAAACATCCCCGTGCAGGTTTTTGTGTGGACATATTTTTCAAATTTTCAAATACCAAGGAGCACAAATGCTACATCATATAGTAGGACTATTTAGTTTTGTAGGAAACTTCCAACTTGTCTTCCAAAGTGATCAGACAATTTCACATCAGCACCAGCAGTGAATGAGAGCTCCTCCTACTCCACATCCTCACCAGCATTCAGTGTTGTGTTTCAGACTGTGGCCAATCTAAGACCTCTGTTTTCATTTGCAATTCTCTAATGACATATGATGTGGAGCATCTTTTCCTACGTTTATTTGCCATTGTAGTTTCTTTGGTGATATATCTGCTCAGATCTGTCAGCAGCTTCTTAATTGGGTTGGTCATTTTCTTGTTGGTAAGGTTTGAGGGTTGCTTGTATATTTTGGGTAACAGCCCTTTATCAGATGAACAAAGACAGTTTTATTCCCTTCTTCCCAATCTGCATACATTTTTTTCTTGTCTTTATTGAATAAGATAGGTGTTCCAGGACAATTCTGATAGGGAGTGATTCTTGCCTTGTTCCTCAATGTAGGGTGAAGGCATCTAGTTTCTCACCACTAAAAAGGATGATAGTTGTAGTATTTTTGTAGATGTTCTTTATGAAGTTGAAGAAATTTCCCCTCTATTCCTAAGTTACTGAGAGTTTATTATAAATGCATGCTGGAACTTGTCAAATGTCTTTTCTGTATCTATTGATATAATATTACTATTGTCTCCTTTAGCCTGTTGATACAACGGGTTATGTTAATTAATGGTAATAGTTTGAATTACACCTTGCATCTATGAAATAAATCACATTTGGTTGTGGTATATAATCCTTGGTATACATGGCTGGATTTGATTTGGAAATATTTTGCTGAGATTTTTCACATCTATCATCCTGAGACATATTGGTTGGTAGTTTTCTTTTCTTGTAATATCTTTGCTTGTTTGGGTATTAGCGTAATGTTGGCCTCATAGAATGAGTTAGGAGGTATCTATCTGACATACACTTTTCAGAAAAGATTGTAGAGAATTGGTATCATTTGTTCCTTAGATTCTTGGTAAAATTCACTAACGAAACCATTTGGGCCTGGTGCTTTCTGCGTTAGAAGGTTATGAATTATTGGTTTCAATTTCTTTAACCGTTACAGGCCTATTCAGATTATTTCTCCCTGTGTGGGTTTTAGAAGATGTTTCTTTCAAATAATTGGTCCATTTCATTTAAGTTATCAACTTGGTGGGAATGAAGTTATTCAAAATACCCTTTTATTATCCTTTTAGTATCTGTGGCATCAGTAAGGACAGCTCCTGTTTGATATCTGAAATTATTAATTTGTGTCTTCTTTTTTTCTTGGTTAACCTGACTAGATGTTTTGATATTTTCAAAGTGCCAGCTTTTGTTTTCATTGACTTTTTGCTATTGATTTCCTTTTTTCTTAAAAAAAATTATGTTTATTTTTGAAGGAGTGAGAGACAGAATGTGAGCAGGGGAGGGACAGAGAGAGAGGGAGACACAGAATCCNATTTGACTTATGTGTTATTTAGAACTGCACTGTTTAATCTCTAAATATCTTATGATTTCCCAGCTATTACTGATTTCTATTTTAATCCCATTGTGGTCTGAGAGCATACTTTTATGGTGTCTATCCTTTCATAGTTGTTAAAGTGCATTTTATGGCCCAGAAGATGATCTACCTTGGTGAATGTTTCATGTGAGCTTGAGAAGAATGTATATTCTACCATTGTTGGGCCAAGTGTTCTATAAATGTCAATTTGATCCAGTTGATTGATGGTACTATTCAGTTCAACTAAGTCCTTACTGATTTTCTGCCTGTTGGATCTGTCAACTACTGATAGGTGTTGAAGTCTCCAATTATAGTAGCGGATTTATCTATTTTTCCCTGCATTTCATCAGTTTCTTTCTCATGTATTTTGATGCTCTATTATTAAGTACACATTAAAGATTGTAATGTTTTATTAGAAAATCAACCCTTTTATCATTATGTAATGCACCTCTTCATTAGTAGTCATCTTCCTTGCTATGAGGCTGCTATGCCTAAAATTACTATAGTTACTCCATCCTTTTTTTGATGAGTGCCTGCCAGGTACTTTCTCCATCTCTTTACATTAAATTCATCTGTCTTTATGTTTAATGTGGGTTTCTTGAAGACAACACCTAGTTTGGCCTTGTTTTTATTCTCTCTTAAAACCTCTTTTAATTAGTCTATTTAGACCATTCACATTGAAAGTGATTACTGATATATCTGGATTAATATCTACTGTATTTGTAACTGTTTTGTATTCATGGTCCTGTTTTCTTTGTGTCTACTTTTGTCTATTCTTTGTGTCTTTTTCTGCCTTCTCTGGTTTTGAATGAGCATTTTACATGATTCCATTTTTCTGCTATCTTAGCATATCAATTATACCTAAAAAAGAAAACCTTTTTAACAGTTGTCCTCAAGTTTGAAATATATATTTACAACTAATCCAAGTCCACATTCATATAATATTGTATAGTTTTACAGGTAGTGCATGTAACTTCTAACCAAGTATTCCCAACTCCTTCTTCCATCCCTTATTACATAGGTATCATTCATTTCACTTATAAACTATACTCATTGGAAACAATGCTGCTATTATTATTTTGAACAAATTATCTGTTAGATCAAGTAAGAAAAAGAACAATAAAAGGCTTTATTTTACTTTTATTCTCTCTCTAACACTTTCTTTGTGTAGATCCACGTTTCTGACCTCCATCATTCATCTCCTCTCTGAAGAACTTTTAACATTTCTTGCAAGTAGGTCAACTGGTGGAAAGTTCCACAACTTTTGTTTGTTCGAGAATCTTTTTCTATCCTTTACTTTTTTAAAAATTTTTTATGTTTCATTTATTTATTTTTTTAATTTTTAAGGTTTTTTATTTCTTTCTGAGAGAGAGACAGCGCGAGCAGGGGAGGGTAAGAGAGAGAGGGAGACACAGAGTCTGAAACAGGCTCCAGGCTCTGATCTGTCAGCACAGAGCCCAACGTGGGGCTCGAACCCATGAACCGTGAGATCATCACCTGAGCTAAAGTCGGATACTTAACCGATTGAGCCACCCAGGAGCCCCTCTCCTTTACTTTTGAAGGAGTTTTGCTAGATATAGAATTCTAGGATAGTGGTTGTTTTTTTTCCAGGACTTTATTTCACTTCATTGTCTTTTTGCTTGCATGGTTTCTGAAGAGAAATGCAATTTAATTCATGTCCTTGTTCCTCTATAGGGAAGGCATTTTTTTTCCACTGGCTTACTTCTGGATTTTCTCTTTGTTTTGGAATTTTCTGCAGTTTGGATGTGTCTAGATGTTGACTGTTTTTTTTTTTTTTTTTTTTTATTTTTGTTCTTCTTT
>NW_027529794.1:58538-65785 GCF_008692635.1 Crocuta crocuta
TCCTCTGAACTTTCTGGATCTATGGTTTGGTGTATGTGTTTAGTTCTGGAAAACTTTTCAGCCATTAACGTTTCACATGCTTCTTCTGTTCCTCTCCTTCCTCTACTTCTGACAGTGATATTACATATATATGTTACACCTTTTGCAATTGTCCCACAGTTCCTGAATATTATGTTCAGTCTTTTTCATCCTTTTTTTCTCTTTGTATTTCAGTTTTGGAAGTTTCTTTTGATATATCTTCAAGCTTCTTGCTTCTTTCCTTGGCTGAGTACAGTCTACAAATAAATCTATGAAGGACACTTTTCATTTCTGTTAGTGTTTTTGCTTTCTAGAATTTTCTTTAGATTCTTAGAGTTTATATCCCTCTGCTTATATTACCTATGTTTTCTTGCATATTGTCCACTTTTTTTTTCCATGAGAGGCCTCAGCATATTAAACATAGTTATTTAAAATTCCCAGTCTGATAATTTCACAATCTCTGCTATATATGAGTCTAGTTCTGATGCTTACTTTGTCCATTCAGATTGTGCTTCTTTGCCTTTTAGAATGTCTTACAGTCTTTTTGCTGAAAGCCAAACATGATATATCAGAGAAAAGGAACGGAGATAGTGAGAGTTTTAGATTTATCTGCCTGGGAGTCAGACTATGTTTACTGCTTGCTATAACTGTGGTGTCAGAGGCTGTGGTTTCCTTTAGTGTCCTTGTTTTTTCTCCCCATATTGCCTTTGAGTTTTCCTATCAACTTCTTAAATAGGGTCTGAGCGCATCCAGTTCTTTTAACTGTAATCTCCTTTTATTATACATTAGCCATACTGATATGGTGGTAAAGTGTGGGGGAGGGGAAGCATTCTATAATTTTATGGTTAGGTCTTCGTCTTTTTTTAAATGTTTGTTTATTTTTGAGAGAGCGTGAGTTGGGGAGGGGCACAGAGAGGGAAACAGGATCCAAAGGGGGCCCTGCACTGACATCATACAGCCTGATGTGGGGCTCAAACCCATGAACCATGAGATCGTGACCTGGGCCAAAGCTGGTCGCTTAACCAACTGAGCCACCCAGGCACCCCGAGTTCTTAGTCTTTTAGTGAGCCTATCTGGGTATTTATCTTCCACCATATGGAAGGGTAGAGAGAACTGAGTTCAGTACGTACATCTCTTCCCCCATGTCACTTAGGCTTTGGTAAAACTCGAGTTGGTAATGCTCTCAAAATATGCTTTCTCGTGAGGAAAGGCATTGTTAAGGAGAACAGAGGGCTCTGCAGGCATTTTAAAAGTGTTACTTCCCCCTTTCCTCTCCTTAAAGTATGAAGAGATTTTTTTTCTGATCTTTATACTGAGAACTTGGTAGGGCTTCTGAAGGTAAAACTCAGGAAAGGATGGGGGGGTGTTCCTAACAACGGGCCCCCTTAAAGTTTTGAACTCTCAAGTTAGTCGACACTGAGCCTGCAGCAATTCATCAATTTCAATGTAAAGTTTCCTGCTACTGTGGTTCTAGTTGTGGGCTTCTGCTCATAATCAAGATGTAATAAAGGCCTCAAAGTTCTTGCTTCCATTTGAAATTGCAATGTTCTGACCTTGGCACAAAACAGAAAGTTATTTTCTAGCCTGCTTTTCTCCATCCTATCATATCTTGAAACAGCTGTGCCACATGTCAAAAGGTCCTAATTATGAGCTGAACTGTGCCTCCCTAACATTCATATGTTGAAATCCTAACCCCCATGTGACTATATTGGAGATAAATCCCTGGAGAAGGTAATTAAGGTCGAATGAGGTCATAAGGGTAGAACTCTCATCTGACAGAACTGGTGTCCTTATAAAAAGAGGAAGAAATACCAAAGATCCTCTCCCCTGCCCTCTCCTTCTTTCTCTTCACTATGTGGGGACTCAGGAACTCCTGAGATCTCTCAGCACAAACTTAACCGTACTAGAACCTTGATCTTGGACATTCTAGGCCCTAAAACTATAAGAAAAACAATTTCTAGTCGTTAAGCCGCCCAGTCTTTGGTATTTTGTTAAGGCAGCCCTAGGGAACAGCGCCAATCCTTTATTGAGTAATGTAACTTGGTTTATGGAGGAGTCTGAGTTTGCTGATATCTAAAGATAAAGGGGCTACAGTGTTTCCAATTACCTTCTTCTCTCATGCACTGTTGTATTTCCCTTTCCAGTACAGCAATATGATCTTCTGAAGATTTCATAGCTTTGTGACTACTTTGGGTTATTAAAATTTAGTTCAAATTAAAGCATCGATTTCAAACTTGGTTTAAATTTCATCTTTTTTTCCTTATCCTCAGGTCAGGTTTGAGCAGCAGTCTTGACTGCTGGATTTGAGCTGGATGGTGCGGGCAGAGTCTGGCTCTGAGACCTCGCTTTCCTCTCTCTTTGAAGCTTAACCTCTCGGAGGCTATTCTTGCTTCTTCAGTATCGAGAGGCTGAAGATGCAATCCGTGTGGCAGTGCCCAAATCACTGATCTTTTCAGTGGACACATGTAATTCTTCAGGGGTCTCCAAGGAGCCTCTCTAGTATGCTGTTCCCTGGATAGGACAGGCCCTCCCTGTAGCAGAACACCCTCCAGCCTCTTGCTGATGAGGTGTCTCACCTAGGAGCCAGCCTCCTTGATTGGGCTATGAGCAAAACTGCTCTAGCCAGGTAATTTTGGCTGTGATCGCTGGAAACTGATACATTTTTCCTAAGCCAAAAGGAGGGAATTCAGGCTGTTCTACTGCTTCCCTCTCTCTGCAGTCATCCCTATCTGTTTAACCCTATTCCTCCTTCTCAGATAAGCACACAGGTGAAATCGTATACTGTGTTTACCATTTTAATTGATGTTAAAAGAGGGGGTCTTTAGGAATAAAATTGACTCCTTAAAACAAGGACAAACGAATAGCCTTCAGAACTCATGTTTGTAAATACTATCTTATTCTCTAATTCTTGGATTGTCAATTAGCTTTCATGGGAAGGATCCTGGACATCATTCATTCAACAAACACCTACTGAGCACCCAAAGTAAACAGGGCACATAAATAAAACTGTCCAGAATTCCCTCTGCCCTCAGATATTTCAGGAGAGCTAACATAGCTACATAAATAATTTTTTAATGTTTATTTCTGAGAGAGACAGACAGACAGAGACGAAACATGAGCAGAGTAGGAGCAGAGATAGGGAGGCACAGACTCTAAGGCAGGCTCTGAGCTGTCAGCATAGAGCCGAATGCGGGCTTGAACTCACAAACTAGTGATATCATGACCTAAGTCACCCAGGTGCCCCTGAATATTTTTAATATCAAGAAGGTAAAAGATGACAAGTGACATAGAGAGTGTTATAAGAATTCAAAAAGGAATAAAAACTCTATTTTGACTCACTCAGGAAAGACTTAGAGGACAGGACACTTGGACTGGGTAGGATTTATATATCAGACAAATAAAAGATATTCTAGATTAAGAAACAACAGCACAGAAATGGAAAACCACTTGAAATTGTAGGGGAAAAGACACCTTCTTAAGGTATCCCTCTTTGATATTAATACTGGAAGTAGAGAGACATACGGGGAAAGAAGACATGAAGGAGTAGTAAGAATTAATTAAGCAGCTGGATTTTTCCACTTTTAAGCAGGTCTATATAACAGTCTGCACAAACTGGATACTGATAAATATGTCCTAGAAGCTTGACTGCTAAATTCCAATTATGCTGAAACCTCTCATTTTTTTCTACCAGATTAATAGGTATTAAAGAATTCTGTAAAGCAAATTTACATCTTTTTACTTTTTTCTCTAACTGGTCAGTCATTCACTATGTATATCCAGCCACCATGAGAAATACAAAAGTTAGATCATTCTCACCCCACACAAGGAGCTTAAAATTTATTTTCCTTTCCCTGATTTGTTGTTTTTACCCAGATAGGAAAATAATTGATGCTCATGAGCCTGATTTGATTATAGTTCAATTATTTAACCTCAACCTCCAACACACATTGCTATTGTTTTTTTCAATCCTGTCATTAGAAAATGCAGGAATGCCTCCTGACATAGTGCTAACCTAAGTTGTTACTACTGGTTACTATTAGAATAGAATGGCTGTATTTTGGTTCTTTGTCATAGAGAGTCAAAAATGAATTTTTGAGTTTTTAATTGGCATATTTTTTTCTCTGTGATTTCCATGAATTTGCAGTGACTGCTTTTATCTGGTATATATGTATGCCTTACAGAGCTTTTCCAAATGAAATGCCAATCAAACTGCTATTCTCATTTCAAAAATGAAGATAATGTATGTAAAAGAAACAAGGTAAAGCAAAGTCCCTTTATTACAGGAATTTTAATTTTAGTAAGCTCTCTTACTTCCAGTGTGACTGGCCTAATCTTTGCTGCTGATTACCAGAGGCAAGGTATATTTGAACGAATGTCTTTCAGAGAGGCTTGTTAGAACAGCCCATTCCTCAGCTGATCATAACCACATCCTATTTAACAATATACATTTTACCTGTAGATGTCACTATACCCTTATAATTCTTCTCAGTGACCTAAACTCCACACCAAGCCCCCCAACAGTCAGTTACAGGAATATTTGAAGGAATGTTGAAATTCTATTTTCTAAACGGAGAACTAAAAGACGAGATTTCCCAGAATAATATAAAATATAAAATCACAAATCAGACTGTAACACAGNTATTTCTAGGAGAGAGAGAGAGAGACAGCGTGAGCAGGGGAGGGTCAGAGAGAGAGGGAGTCAAAGACTCTGAAACAGGCTCCGGGCTCTGAGCTGGCAGTCAGCACAGAGCTCGACGCGGGGCTCGAACCCAGGAACCGCGAGATCATGACCTGAGCGAAAGTCGGACGCTTAACCGACTAAGCCACCCAGGCGCCCCTATCACCTTTGTTTCATCAGACATCTTGCTAACCTATCAGGTTAAAAACAAGATCCAACCAAGAATGTGGCTATTACTTCTCTTTTGTTGTAGATTTGTATTTATTTTTTAAAAATTTTTTAATGTTTGGTTATTTTTTAGAGAGAAAGAGAGATGAGCGAGCAAACACAAGCAGGGGAGGGGAAAAGAGAGGGGGAGACACAGAATCCGAGGCAGGCTCTAGGCTCTGAGCTGTCAGCACAGAACCTGACTGACACGGGGCAAGAACCCATGAACTATGAGATCATGACCTGAGTTGAAGTCTGATGCTCAAATGACTGAGCCACCCAGGAGCCCCTTCCTGTATATTTTTAAATGATCTGTAAAATCTTAGCCTAAAATAAACAGAATCGTGTTTCAATGACTGTTTTCTCACAAGATATTAGAGGAGATGAATAAAATGGATTTCCTGTTTAAAAAAAAAAGACTGTGAAAATGATGCTTTCATGGATTAATTAATGGCAGAAGAAATAAAAACAAATATGCCTGGTTTTAAGAATAGGTTTTTAGTTTGGCAGCCTTTTGCCTGAGAACTGGAATTGGGAAAAGCTCAACAACTAGGCATAAATGATTTGCTGTCCTCTCTCCACTCAATTGCATAACACAGCAGTAAACACATAGGACGGGATGCTGTATAAAACATTCATGATAGTAGTACAGGAATGTCAGCCAAGTCGAGCACTCAATGACAACACCTAAAGTAGACTATGGATGTTGAGAGAGCAAGAAATCAGTGGACATGGGTGCTAGGGTTTCAGCAGTTTTCCTCCCTGCACTGGGCCTGGTTTTTTGTTCATTGCACAGTCATGTCCCTTCCGCTGATTTAGGCATATGGATCACTTTATCACAGCTTGTAGCATACCAAAGTGTTTCAGGTGGGAAGAGAAGGATACCCAGAAGTGACTTAGGTATCTTACAAGTCCTAGAAGGTCAAACTCAGCCCAAGTAGAAAAGACAAACCTCCCCCAGGGAGAGAAGCACAGCCAAAGCTGAAGCAGTGGAGGATCTCAGCTTTTCAAAGGCAAAGAGGGTTGCAGAAAAGGAGCTCCAGTTAATTAAAATCAGCTTTTCAAGTAGGAAAGTGCATGTCCAGGCTCTCCTCTGGTTGATGCTGACTGCCAAAGGGAAGGTTCACAAAAAACCCCACTGGATCAACAGGAAGATTATGGAGTCATATCCTTCTATACTACAGGCCCAGAAGAGGGGAAAAAAAATCAAATAAATCATGTAGTTGAAAGGACCATGAGTGAAAAGAAAATAAATACAAAGTAAGGTATGTAGAATGCAAAAATCTGAAATAAATCCTATACATGGGTATGGTTTGGGCAAGTGTCAATGATGGCAAGGCTTAAGTGAGGCATACTGAAGCCAGGGGTAGCCACTGCCAGTGCCTTGCCTTGTGGCTATTTGTAAATATTCTTCATACTCGTTTATTAGAAAGCAACTTCTGAGAGGGCTAAAACAAGAGTCTTATTCATCTTGGTCCCCCCTACAGAACCCAGAAAATCATCTGGCACCTAGTTGATTCTCAAAAATCATTTATTTGTTTTATTTTTTGTTTTTTGAGAAGTGGAGAGGGAGAGCAAGAGAGAAACCCAAGCAGGCTCCACACCCAGTGCAAAGACTAAAGCAGGGTTAAATATCTTGACTGTGAGATCATGACCTGAGCTGAAAAGAAGAGTCAGACACTCAACCAACTGAGCCACCCAGGCATCCCATAAAAATCATTCGTTTATTAAAGAAACAAATGGAAGTAAATGATATACAGTGGGAAAAAGAAATAGTTCTTGGGTGCTGTCAATGAAAAAGAATGGGATGGCAGAAAACAGTTTGAATGTTTAAATCTAGAGACTAAAAAAGTTGGTGCTGTTCTCAGACACATAGAACACAGATGGAAGGTTCATTTCATAAACGAGATTCAATTCCTTTGAGGATATATGGAGGATATATGGTTGGTATTTAATGAAAGAGTATCTAATAAGCTGGGCTTAAATCTGACTGGTTGGAAATATTAGATATTAGGAAAAGGGCTGAAAAGGCAGATTTCGGATTCCTTGGTGGAGAGAACACATTTAAATTTTCAGAATGGATGAACCCTCTGAGAGAATGTATATAATGTATTACGTATATGAAGAGGGTGGAGAACTCAAGATTTTGGGATACCTGGAATTAATTAACAGGTGGGAGAAGAAAGAGAAGTCAGAGCCAGCTGAAGATAGAATAGTGTTATACTCGCTGAGAAAAGAAAATTGTGGGGAAAAAAGGGCAACCATGCTACAAGAATGAGCAATATATAATAAAGGAATTTAGATGGAGAAACAAAAATAGCAAACAACAAAAAAACACCCTTTA
>NW_027529794.1:65851-68782 GCF_008692635.1 Crocuta crocuta
AGATCTTTAGTTGTCTAAGAGAAGTGCCTTACTATGACATGGTATACTTATAAGTTAGACTTTTTACAGTTCAGGAAGGAGTTGGAGGGGGTGGGGCGAGAAGGTCAGTGGGATAAGAGGTAAGGAAATGGACAACACATATACAGGAATATTGTGTAAAAGGATGTCTTAAAGACTGATCAAGTAGGCTCAAGGTGTATGCAATCATTTTATTTTTTCACCCCATGGCACTTTGCCTTCTCCATGGAAGGGTGAACTAGAAATGAAACTAGACTACTTTCCCATGTGGAGAGGTTACAAGAAATAAGGAAGACAAAGCACTGAAACATTTATCTTTTATTTTTCTATTAAGCGAAAACAAGTATTTATTTAGTTTATAAGTTTTCGTACCTTGATTTTTGGGGTGGAGGGTGTACGGGCTATTCTGAATCTTTTGAAAGCTATGCTCCCCCCAAAGGGAACATGCACACTGAAATTTTCCTGAAATTACAAGAAGATCGAAGAATCTTTTCCAAAGATCCCAGTGTAAGAGCCCTTAACTTAGGAAATAGCCCACAAATTCACTGACTTGACTCTTAAAGGGAGAAGAACACAGTAGGAACCAGGAGTCCTGAGATCCACCTACACTTCTCCCAGGTTGGCTGTGTCACCAGGAAAAGATACTAGGATCTCTCAGAAGACTATTTCCTTCTTTACAAAATGAGGACATGACTAAATTATCTCTTAGGTCCCTTTTAGTAAAATATGTTACATGTTATGTTTCTACTCAGAAAGCCAATAGAGAATATTATCACTGAGTAATTCTTCTCCATTTGTATGATTATATTTCTTCTCGCAAAAGGCAACAGGCCATTTTACAGCTTATGAGATACACACTTCAATATATGCTCAGCAGATACATAGAAGAGAGGTATTAATTGTATTTCAAACTCCTATAAGAACAGTAGCTGCTCCGAAATAACTCTTAGTCTCAGTACAACTTTTGGGTCTATTACTACTACTACTACTATTACTACTACTACTACTAACTATTACTACTACTACTACTACTACTACTACTACTACTACTACACTACTAACTTTGAACTCTCTTCTATGGGAGATACCCTAGCAGCTTGGAATACACTCACAGCAGGTCACTTTCACCAGGGGAATGATCAAATTTAACTTCTTAGGTAAGTTAGACCACTGTTTCTTTTCAACATTTTGAAGTTCTTCTCCGAAGAAGAATTGACAAAGTCAGACAAGCTTTTTCCCAGAAATCAAGAGCCTGGTAACACAAAGAGTGGCAGGGTCAAATGGAGGGGCTCAATATTACAGAGGAAGAGAGAAGGGATGAAGGAATTAGAAGTGAAAGGTGGTGGTAAGCAGTGGGTAATGCATAGACGTGTGGGATCACTGTGTTGTATGCGTGAAACGAATGTATCACTGAATGTCAAGTATACTTCAGTAATCAAAAATGATACAAATTTTTTTGAAGTTTTAAGAAAGAAGCGAAAGCAGAATGAGGTGAGGATAAGCGAGCTGTATTTCTACTCCATTTGCTATCACACCAGATGAGCTGATCAATGGCTTCTGAACAATGAACTTGAGGCAGGTATATCTCCAGTTGAGACTATGAACCTTCATTTTGGGAACCCCCATTCTGATTATTTTGGAGGAGAAGGAAAAAGGGGTTATCCGGTTGTTCTCAATCTAAGTGACTCTTGTAGAGTCATTAGGCAAAATTTTAGAAAAGCATCTGTCTTCTGAACCAATACTTTCCTAGAACCCTGTGAAGAGGCATTTGGGGCAAATAAAGTTTATGGAACTTAGCGGGATAGGATGATTATCTGTATCGCTAACCTCTGTGACGGGAATACTTAGGTTATTAGACTTAATTCTAACATGCAGCCAGAATTTTTGGGCTGTATTTCACAAAAGGGAAAAAATATTTGAATACCTAACCCTCAACAGAACACTCTTAATCCTAAATACTCTTTAGAAAGCCCAGAAGAAACACGTAACAATGGACTCAACAATACTAAGGCATAAACTCAAATTGTTACAGAGAAACAGGAGAACTGTACCCCTGCACTGCTACTTGATTTTAAAACTTGCCATAATTACTTGCAAAGAGCTGAGGCAGCAATCACATAACAGCACTGCAGGGACAGCAAATAATAACCTTCTAGATGATTTTTTAAAAACCAAACATTACCAGAACTGGATCCAACCAGCACTTAAAAGCCCAGTTTCTCAATACAGGAAATATTCAGTTCTTTCTGGTACATCTTACAAGATGCTCTGGAAGGTACAGCTATTTTCCAGCCCTAAGGAGCTCTAAACTTAGCATGGTGGACAGGAGACAGGTTGGCCAAATTTGCAAAGTCAGAAGCTTCGGACAAGAAAACAAAACTGGAGCTCACGACCTTAGGTGATCCTCTCAACTTCACTTGGAGTTTCAGAATTATTACCTCGATGGTATGTGATCCTTAGAAGTTTAAATAGAAATGCATACATAAAGATTTCAAAGAAATTCTTCCTTTTCTGTCCTTTGTTCAGCTTATTCATTTATTCAGTTACCAAACATTTACTTAGGAGCAACTATGTGCCAAAATTAAAGTGGACACTTTGGATATAAAGACAATTAGACAAAATCCTATACTCAGAAAGTTGAGACTTGAGTCCAGGAGACAGACCAGTAAAGAACTACAGGACTACATGATGAATTCTACGGTAGTCAACATGCAGAAAGAATGTGAGACTCAGCCTGGGTGGGCTGAGATGAGTCAAGATCAGTCATTAGTTTACTAAGTCAACAGAGCATGATGTAAATTGAAGACAAAGTTAGTTATTACAAAACTTTGGTGTTTTGACTTCTTGCCCTTGTTTTGTTGATGGTAACTTCAGCACAAATTAGAATTTTTTTTTTTTTATGTCCATCCTCCC
>NW_027529794.1:68810-75609 GCF_008692635.1 Crocuta crocuta
TCCCTATTAGATTATGATGTCTTCAGGGCAGTTCTGATTTCTTTATCATCTTTTATTCCCAGGGTCCACTCCAGTAGTATGGGCTCAATAAATATTATAAAATAAATGACCAACAAAGTAGAAATTATTATAACCGAGATGCTATAAATTATTTGCCTACCTACCTATCTGTGGGAACCTGTTTCTGACTAGACAGTTGTGCCTTTTCCTTTTAGCATTTTAAAAATTACGTGGTACGTTTTTAGCACATAACATTTCTTCCTAGGTACTACTATCAGGGAGGGTCTCTAAGTTGTATAACAGAGAATGATGTACAAAGGAAAAATGATCACTGAACCCTATGTAGTATGCACAGAAACTTTAACAAATATGGATACATTTTAGATGAAATTCATGAATTTTGAACTGAATTTTTTTCAATTTTGGGATGTTTCCCAACAATGGAAATATTCTATTTATAAGACAAATTCCAACTGTGAAACAGAAGGCATGGGTGACAGATTTCAGTATGCTGAGACATTGATGATGCAACTGCATGGAGAATGGCAGGAACATCAGAAAAGGAGACAGAACCTTTACAATTTTAATTAGAAAGGACAAAGGCAATTTCTCTTTNAATTCCAGGCTGTGGGAGCTGCCCTGGTGGCAGCAGCAGAGATGTCAGCCATGAGAGGGTCGTGCAGGGTGTGTCAACATCATTCCAGGCTGAGACCAGAAGGCACGCTGGTTACTGCCATAAGGTAGAATGCTATTTACTACAGAAAGGGACTTCTCAGGCCAACCTTTCTTGGCACGGAGCCAGGCACCAGAAGCAATACGGCAGTGTAGGGGAGCAGAGACTAAAGTCACTAAAATAGCAGGAGTTTCGGTAGCCAGTCATGTAGACACTGCGGAAGTCCTGGATGTCAGTCTTGTGTCCGTCAATAATTAGCAAATCATACCCTAGAGCTGTGTGACCCTGTCTATTTTCAAAGGAATGGCTTATTTGTAAATGGTGATTACTGTTCTTACGGGCATTTAGCTCAGAGAAACTACTGAACCTGATGATATGACCAGAAAAACTGTAGGAGTTCATGGAGGACTGGGGGTCAGACACTGTTGGTGTGACAGATTCCTCCCCTAAATCCTGGTTTGTGTACCCCTATGGCCCATCTTCTGGGTCCTTTGTTTTTAATGGCTCCCATCTGAGATCCTCCAAGCACTGGCTGAAGAGAGCCAGAAGCCCCTGCACATTTATGCCACATCCCAGCCCCTCGGCCAAAGCCTCACTGATGGGGTAGTGTGAAAGCCCAGCTTCTTCACCTGATGGAATGACAAACTCAGAATATGAAATATATTCCAGAGCTTCCTGTGGGATCAGACTGAGAGGGGGATTTCACCTGAAATCACACCTTTGTTTGGGTTTGTCCGTTCTGGTCTCCCTCTTATCCTTTCCAGTGTCTCTCAGGAGCACTTCCTAAATAAATGAGTTGCACTCTAATGTTTATCTTAGGGTTTGCACTTAGGAAACATCACTTAAGACCACTGACTGACTTAGTAGCCACTGTAGAAAGAGTTGCCTGTACCCCTTTACAATGCTGTTTCCCTTCCAAAGACTATTTTTAATTGTTAAATTCTTTTTCATTAAAAAAATTCCAGTTCGTTAACATACAGTGTTATCATTAGTTTCAGGTGTATAATACAGTGAGTAAGCACTTTCATAAATCACCCAGTGCTCATCACAAGTGCCCTCCTTAATCCCCATCACCTATTTCACCCATCCCCTTACCCCTCTTCCCTCTGGTAACTATCAGTTTATTCTCTGTAGTTAAGAGTCTGTTTCTTGGTTTGTCTCTTTCCCTTTGCTCATTTGTTTTGTTTCTTATATTCCACTTATAAATGAAATCAGATGGTTATGTGCCTCTCTCCGACTTACTTCACCTAGCCTGATACTCTCTAGCTCCATCCATGTTACTGCAAATGGTAAGACTGCATTATTTTTTTTATGGCTGAATAATACTCCATTGTATATATCTACACTACATCTTCTTATCCATTCATCGATTGATGGACATTTGGGCTGCTTGCTCTCTTTTTTTTCCCTCACAATTCTAATATATAATTAGGAACAAATTGCTATGGGCACAAGAGAAGGGCACCTAAGTCTTCCCGGGGAATCAAAGAAACACAGGAAACGTGATGTTAAAGATGAGTTTTTAAATATTCGAAGGAGTTTCTCAAGATGAAATGGGAAAGATCTTTTGTCTTTAAACCTATCTATTCATCAATGGTGAAAATAATATTAACTAATATTTATCTGCAGTATGTAATTAAGTTCTTGGTGATGTACCAATAGTACCTTTTTATCTTATTCTTTAAAATGAACATATGAGGCATGTACAATCTTGATGCCTTTTCACATATAAAGAATTCCAAAATCCAAAAGGTCTAGTAATTTCCTCAAGTCATACAGCAGGTCACCAGAAGATCTTTTGACTCTAGAACTCACTTGACTTTTTATCACTTTGCTATACTGACTTCTTGGTAAATAACATTAAAATAAGAATTGTCTTCAATCTCATTTCATCTACAGTGTCAAGGTTGTGTTTTTCTTTGTCTTGCTGACCCCTTTTAAATGCAGACATGATGAAAATAATGTTTAATTCATGTGTCATTCTCTGTGTTAATATTTAGAATGTTATGGAAAGAAAAAAGGAAAATAAAAATGTGTCTGATTTTTTAGGAGCCTATTGTTTGTAACAGAAGTAGAAAGAAAGGGTCTTTAAATTTTTTAAGGGGAATCATATTTTAGGACAGGATCAATGCAAAAGACAGTTGTAAGGATGGAGAGTGAGGATCTCTGAACTTGGAAGGCCAGAGTTCCTACACTTGGATATGACCTAAGATGATACTGGAGGCTGAATACTGACAGGTATGAAAGATTTTTTATTATTATTACTGCTCTCAAGTGTTGCTCTTTTCCTGCCTTTCTTGATGATTATTTTATAGTAACACAAATTAATTCCTGCTTTTAAAGCAAATAAGCATTGATGAGTATATTGTTTGGAATATCCTTTTTATCTTAGTTCTCTAGAATTGGAGATGCTTAATATTAGACCTGTATTGATATTTATAGGCACCTCCATCCTCCCTTATTTATAAAGCCCAATTTGAGCTCTAACCTCTATCACCTTTCATCCCTTAATCCTGGGGCATTTTTCTTTAGTTACCTGACACCATAGTATATTTTTTATTTCTCTCTTTATAACTGTCTTCCCCATCAAAATGGAAGCTCAATAAGAAGAGGGAGCCTGTCTTGTTCATCATCATGTCTCTAGCACCTTGAGAAATGACTCACATTTATTAGGCACTCAATAAATATTTGGCGAATCAAAGAATAAATGAATAATGACTGTGAGGATAATGCAAAACATCTGTAAAGGAATTGCTATGCCTCTCTAAAATTTACCCTAAATCCTGAAATCAGTGTACAGTAATGGTAGACAGGAAGCATTGAGACATAATGGAGTAAAAGCTTTGCCATTTTTAACTGGTTAAAATCCTACATTAAAATCCTGGCTTTGAAATTTCTTACTTCTTTATTCCTAAGGAGATATTTAATATTTCTGACCTAAACATTCTCATCCGTAAATGGGAATAAGAAAGACTGCCTCATAACCTGTATGTATCAGATAGTTGTCACTCATTAAATTAGTTTAGGAAATTAGGAAACTAGTTTCCTGTTTAGGAAATTAGGAAACTAGTTTCCTAATTAGGAAATTAGTTTCCTATTGTTATTTAAAGATGCAGAGATCAAACTTTTAGAAAAGAAGTTCACTTGCAAAGAATTCTGAAAAGTGTTCAGGGGTTGGAAGGACTGATTCATCAAATTAAAAACACAACAGGCTTTCAGAGAAACAAAAAAGGTTCTAAGGTTACCAAGGTTACAGTTGGTCTGTTCACAATAAAGTAACATTTTTCCTATATGATTATCATATCTTTAAAGGTTTTCACATACCTTAAGGTATTAACATAAGTCAAGGAACAAGTGTTTTGTTGTTTTTCATTCTTATTATTCTGTGAGGTGTCAATAGCATATAGCAAAAGCTAAAGATTACTTATATTCTGTTGACAATTAGTGGGGGGGACATGACATGCATCTTACCCAAAATGGCAGTAAGGCAAGGCATTGCTTTTGCTTCCATAAGGATCAAGGTAAGTTTACTTTGGATGCTTACTCTTAAAGCCTCTCTATGAAGGATGCAGTTCTATATCGAACTGGGGTCTTTCTTGTTGTAGGCTATTAACCATGTGTTTATAGACAGGCACTAGCTTAGATGATGATGCCTTGGAAGACTGAAAATGCTAGTATGGTCATGTAGTGATTTTATGCAGAGAGAGGTTGGTGACAGTTATCTTCAGTTAGTTCTGCGCTATTGGATTCTGAAATATGATGTGATGCACACACAAAAAAAATTTAAACTGAAGAAAAATTGGAATTTAACTAGTAAATCCACATTTTTGCTTTAATTGAAGCTTGTTTTAAGAATATTTTTGTCATGTATATGCAGAAAAGTGGTGATTCAGTCACACCAAAACTAAATAAGTCATCAAATGAAATAACCTCTATAAACACAATTTGTAAATTTGAAAGTTTGACATAAACAATAAAGTTTTGCTATGCTTAAATATATTCACCTCACCCTGAAGGGATTAGGCTATATAAGGTATGCTGAATATTTGCTTTTGAAACAAGTGATTCTTCCTGCTTATTATGACTTTGTCATATGACCAAATATTTAGTACCTATATTGTACTGTCTGATGATGTCATACATCTTATCCTATTCATTTATGTGATCATTCATTCATTTGTTCATCACTCAATAGAAATCTGTCAGTCCCTATATGTGTCAGGTTATTACATGAAGCACAAAAGACACATTATAAGTAGGATGTGGCCCGAGGCCTCCAGGAGGACACATTCTAGGGGCAGATGCAGGCACTTCAACAACTGACCACACTGAGACAAGTATCTTAAAGGCTGTGGTGTATTGGTGTTGTATCAACTTACTGAAGTTAAAATTGTGTTTCCCAGAATTTCCTTCTCTGCATCGGTCCAAGTTAATGTGGATTACAAGAGATGTATGTGAGATTTTTAGAAGGCAGAACTAAAGCACCTGCTAGCTTTGTTTCAAGCTTCAATGATTGGTGCAGAGCAGGAGACCCTGCTGCAGCTCATGTAAACTGTGAGCTGCCAGGGTTGGTGCAGGGGACCACCTGGGAGGGAGCAGATCTCTTCAAGCTTCTCCTTCAACTTCTCTGGTTCTCAGGCCAGATGAATAGTTAGCTGCATGATGACAGGGACCCACTTCTCCTGCAAGACACTCCCGCTGTCAAAGGTGGAAGCTTGGGGGAGTGAGAGATCAATCTACAGTCTAGTAAGTTCCCACTGGTTCAGGCTCAGTTTCACAGATTCCACTTTGGCCTTGCTTTCCGAGTCTCTTTTCTGACTGACTTCTCTGCAGACTTCAAGCTCCAGACACAGAAATAACTACTTTACACAGAGTGTTTAACCAAGTCCCCCAGTAATCATGGCAAGTCAAATCCCTTTATGAAACCCCATGTCCGTCTGTCTATCATCTTTCTATACCTGAGTGTGGGCAGCTGAGAGGCAGGGGGAGAGGAGGTGCATCAGAAAGATGAGCTGGAAAAAGAAAGGAAACCCAAACTGTGAAGGAGTCCATGGCAGAGATATAGGGGAGACTGTAACAAACTTCACTGAGAAAATGATATAATCAGATCACATATGTATAAACGACTTAGTCAAATACAATAAATTTCTTGACGGACATCTAATTCTGTTTGCCTCCCTCATCACCCTTTACATTCAATAAAGTCTCAGTAAATATTTTATGATGATGTAACTCCTTACATTTACTTATTCAAATACCATCACCCAGCCTCCTGTTCAATAAAAGCACTCTGAGAGGTAGAAAGTGGTATTCAGATCTATATAGCAATCTGTCCCTAACGAACACATATTCGAAATCACTTCAAATATACAGGAAATGGTATAGGGCTGTGGTTCCCAAACTGTGGGCCAAGGTGTCCTGGGGTTTCACAGCAAACTTACGGGAGCATCACAGGAAAGTTTAAAATTTCAAGGTAAAGTCAGCGACACCTGTGGGATGCTGGGTGGGTTATATCCATTTTGATAATGTCATGTCTTTGCACAGTTGGCATTCTGGTAGTTGAGATAAAAAGTAGATGCTATTCAAAGATCAATGTAGAACAAGAAATGAAAGGGGCGCCTGGGTGGCTTAGTCAGTTAAGCGTCCGACTTTCGCTTAGGTCATGATCTCGCGGTTCGTGGGTTTGAGCCCTGCGTCGGGCTCTGTGCTAACTGCCAGCTCAGAGCCTGGAGCCTATTTCGGAGTCTGTGTCTCCCTCTCTCTCTAACCCTCCCCTGCTCATGCTGTCTCTCTCTCTCTCTCTCTCCTAGAAATAAATAAAAATATTAAAAAAAAAACAGGAAATGAGAGTGGCAGTGTCCAATCTGATCGCAAAGTTTGAGACGTACATTGACCAACAGGTACATATATCCCATTGGTAAATAACTGTGATAATTTGAAGTTAATTTTTTACATGTGTAAGTACTATAAAGTACAAACATATATATTATTTCAAGCAGCTGCTAAGTTGTTAGCATCTAAATACTTATTAAGTTGTTTGGACCTAACTACTTAAAAAAGCAGAACTATTAAGTACTTGTTTTGGCCTAGGGAGCCTTGAAAAAATTACTGAGAAACTAAGGGTGC
>NW_027529794.1:75770-88752 GCF_008692635.1 Crocuta crocuta
AACTAAGGGTGCCATGTACCAAGAAATTTGAGCCTCTGTTAGAAAAGCTACAAAACTGCAAAATATATGTGGTATAAGACCAAGCTGGGGCAAACATTTCAAACTGATTCTTACAGGATTCAACGTTTGCCCTGAAGTTGCTATTGTATTCCGTAATTGCAGCATCCTATAGGAGCATGAATATTTCTCTGCTTGCCTAGCTTTTGATAGTAACTCTAGCTGTGAGCCCCTTATGCCACATTTTCCTCAGAGCATAAGCCATGTGGAGAAAGAATATAGAGGATTTCAACAATTCAATGCACCAAATGTTGACCCTGGCAAAGTGGAGTGCTTTCCCGAAAAACTGCAAGGAACTCAAGCAGCTGCTCCACTCTCCACGTGAGGCAAGAGGCAACGATTGAGGTGGTCTGTATTCTTCCATGTGGCCATTTCCTACAGCAGCAAGTCATTTTTACCTTTCTATTCTTTTGGCATCTTAGGAGCATGAGCCTTTTGTCCAACATGCTTGGAACTGCAGATGTCTGTTCTTTTCTATAATGTTATTGGCTTCTAGATGAATAATGATTCTCATCTGCATTAGTTTTGCTTCTGCTTGCCTTTTTTGATTGTGTCCATGTGAAGAAGGTGAAGGGAAGCTATTAATTTTTAATGATATCCTGCTATAATAAAATGTGAATAACTATTCACTTACTATGTGCCAGGTACTTTTCCACGGCTTTTATAAACATAGGCATTTAATCCTTACTGCAACACTGTGGTGTGGATATTACTTTCAATCCCAGTTTCATGGATGAGGAAACTGAGGCAGACAAAGTTTAGGGCATTTTGCCAAGGTGACTCATCTAGTAGATGACAGAATAAGAGTATGATCCCACAGTTGACTGATGCCTGGACCACCTTCTTAACCACTGTGCTCAAATGATTTCCCGCCATGCCAGAATTTGGTAATCGTTTTAGGAAAGTCATGTAGTTAAAATCTCACAATATTCCACAGGTTCATAGGTGCAAAGTATTGTCTCAAAAGCTCCATGGATACCTAAACTGTGGAACCTAAGTTCTGTCTTCCAACAGTATGCTCTTGTGGCTATATCAACATCCTCTGAAATGGGATGCATTAAATCGAACCATATGCAATTGCCAAACTTTGATCATTTTTACATCAAAATTACAGTCTCATATGGCTTAACTTTCAACAACACAGTCCATTGAAATCAGTAGAAAATATCAGAAATCCTGTTAAAGCTTATTTTTAACTTAAAATGACTAAGTTAAGCTTTATGACGTTTTTATTTGTTTTAAAAAATGTTTATTTATTTTGAGTGTGCATGTGCACATATGGGGTGGGGAGGAGAGAAACAGGGAGAGAGAAAATCCCAAGCAGGCTTCAGGGTGTCAGCTTGGAGCCAGAAATAGGGCTCGAACTCACAAGGTCATGACCTGAGTCGAAATCAAGAGTTGGATGCTTAACTGAGCTACTCAGGTGCCTCTTGGTGGAAAATGAAATAGAGAATGACCACGAAAATTATTAACTCCTTTTCCATAAATATGGAGAAGCTAGGTTATTCAAACCATCCTCCCACTGAAAACTACAGATATCAAAGTGCTGTTAAGAGGATACAAAATTACCACACAAAAATGTAAAGGATCTTTTTGACATCTCCTTAAAAACTTTGTTTCTAGATATGTCTCCTCAGGCAAGGGAAACAAAATCAAAAAGAAATATTGAGACTACACAAAATAAGAAGTTTTTCCACAGTGAAGGAAACCATCAACAAAACGAAAAGCTAACTGAGTGAGTGGGAGGAGATGTGTAAATCTAATAAGGGATTAATATCCAAAATACATAAAGAGCTTATATAACTCAACACCAAAAAGACAAATAATCCCATTAAAAAATGGGAAAAGGACCCAAATAGACATTCTTCTAAGGATGACATACAGATGGCCAATAGACACATCAAAAGATCCTCAACATCACTCATTATATGGGAAACATAAATCAAAACCACAATAAGCTATCACCTCACAGCTGTCAGAATGGCTAGTATCTAAAAGACAAGAAATACCAAGTGTTGGTGAGGATGTGGAGGAAAGGGAACCTTTGTGCACTGTTACTGGGAACGTAAAAGAGTACAGCCACTGTGGAAAGCATGATGGAGGTACCCCAAAAAATTAAAAATAAAAACACCATACAATCCAGTAATTCCACTGCTGAATATTCACCCAAAGAATACCAAAAAATTAACTCAAAAAATATATGCACTCTAATGTTTATTGCAGCATTATGTATTTATTATTTTAAAAGTTTATTTTTTTATTTTGAGAGCAAGAGGGAGTGGGTGAGTATGAGCACAGAGGAGAGGCAGAGAGAGAGGGAGAAAGAATACGAAGCACAGAACATGGAGCCTGACATGGGGCTTGAACCCGCGAACCATGAGATCATGACCAAAGCTGAAATCAAGAGTCAGATACTTAACCAACTGAGACACTCAGGTATCCCTACTGCAGCATTATTTATAAAAGCCAAGATATGGAAGCAGTCCAAGTGTCCATCGATTGATGAATGGATAAAGAAGATGTGGTAGCACCGGTCAGTGGCTAAAATGAGCAAATCAGAGGACTCTAGATGCTGGCGAGGATGTAGAGAAACAGGCACNGAAGTAAGTCAGAGAAAAACAAATACTGCTTGATTTCACTTATATATGGCTTCTAAAAAAACAAACACACAAATAAAAGACTAGAAACAAATCCCTAAATGCAGAGAACAAACTGATGGTTGCCAGAGGAGAAAGGGGTGAGAGGATGAACAAAATGGATGAAAGGGAGCGGGAAGTACCAGAAAGAAAAAAAAAAGAAAGAAAAGAAACCTAAGGGAACAAGGGAATCCAGAGAAACAACCACAGCACTTAACTTCCTTTTGGCACTCATCAGTATAGTATTATCAGTAGAGGCTAACTTCAGCTTTCCTTTTAATGACTAAATAGGGAAAAGGGGGAAAAACCCACAAAATTTGGTTCTCACCATAGGTCGGAATTATAATGGTCATTTTCTCTATGTTGAACTGAGATAATTTTACTCAGGGTAAGAGTAAGCCTGTTCCCCCCTTGCAAACCCACAATGGTTGACCCTTTTGAAGTTTGTTCTTCTGCAGTATTTTAAGGACATAGATAACTATATTCTGCTTTGTGCTGTTTTCATGAACAACGAGCTATCATTATCTTTGTTCATCTATACTTTTTTCTGTGGCTGCTTTAATGTTTTAATCTTCATTTCTAGTTCTGAAAAATGTAACTGTCATGAGACTTGGTATTTTATTTTTTTTAATTTTTTAAATGTTTATTTTTTTCAGAGAGAGACATACAGAGTATGAGTGGGGGAGGATCAGAGAGAGGGAAACACAGGATCCGAAGCAGGCTCCAGGCTCTGAGCTGTTAGCACAGAGCCTGACACAGGGCTCAAACCCTTGAACTGTGAGATCGTGACCTGAGCTGAAGTCGGCCGCTTAACCGACTGAGCCACCCAGGTGCTCTGAGCCTTGGTATTTTAATAATTCTTGTCTCTGGGGTTCAGAAAGATTTTTGGATCTGTGGTTTGTAACTTTTTCTTTTTTAAATTAAACTTGGGGAAAAAATTGCCATTAGTTTCTAAAATATTTCTCCCCCCTTCTTTCCTGTCCTTTCGGTAATCCAATTACAACACATATTTGGTCACTTGAAGTTATCTATAGTTCATTGATGCTCTATTTTTTTTTTTTAGTCTTTTTTTCCTCTACGTGTTTAATTCTGGATAACTTCTATTGCTAGGTCTTCAAGATCACTAACTTTTACTTCTGTATTGAGTGCCTAATCTGCTGTTAATTCCACTTAATGTATTTTTCATCTCAAATACTGTTTTTTTAAATCTCTAAGTGTTCAATTTTGACTTTTAAGAATATATTCCATTGTAATTTTGATTTGCAATCCCCTGCTGGTAAGTGATGGCGAACATCTTTATTATGTGTCTGGTGGCCATCTGTATGTCTTCTTCAGGGAAACTTCATGTCTTCCGCCCATTTTTTAATTGGATTATTTGTTGTTGTTTTTTTAGATGTTGAATTTCATAAGTCCTATATATATTTTGGATACTATACTAACCCTTTATCAGTATCACCTCACACCTGTCTGAATGGCTAAAATCAACAACAGAAGAAAAAACAGGTGTTGGTGAGAATTTGGAGAAAAAGGAACATTCGTGCACTGTGAGTGGGAAACAGTGGACTTGGTATTTTCCACTGGAGAAAACAGTACAGGGGCTCCTCAAAAGTTAAAAATAGAACTACCCTATGATTCAGCAATTACACTATTAGGTACTTACCCAGAAAATACAAAAGCACTACTTCAAAGGGATAGATGCACTCCTATGTTTAAAGCAGCATTATTTACAATAGGCAAATTATGGAAATAGCCCAAGTGTCCAACAACTGATGAATGGATAAAGAAGATGCGGTATACATATGCAATGGAATATTATTCAGCCATAAAAAGGAAAGAAATCTTGCCATTTACAATGACAGAGATGGAACTAGAGAGTATAAGTTAGTCAGAGAAAGGTGAATACCATATGATTTCAATCACAGGTGGAGTTTAAGAAGACAAATGAGCAAAGGGGAAAAAAGAGAGACAGACAAATCAAGAAAAAGACTTTTAATTACAGAAAACAAATTGATAGTTACCAGAAGGGAGGTGGGTGGGGAGTGGGTGCAATAAGTGATGGGGATTAAGGAATGAACTTTTTGTGATGAGCACTGGATGATGTATGGAAGTGCTGAATCACTAAATTGTACACCTGAAACTAATATAACACTGTATATTAATGAAATGGAATCAAAATAAATACTTAAAAAATATATTCCTTGTCTCTTCTTAACATACTAATGCTTTGCTCTACCTTCTAAAATATATGGGATACAGTTATCCTAACTGTTTTACTATACTTATCTAATAATTCTACCAGCAGTGTCATTTGTGCTTCTACTAGATGAGTTTTCTCATTATGAATCATATTTTTTCTGATTTTTTGCATGTCTAATAATTTTTTACTGGATACAGACTCTATGATTTTATCTTCTTGGGAGCTTTATATAACATGTATATTACAGATTCTGATACACACACACACACACACACACACACACACTCACATATATATACATATAGCATATATGTACATATACAGTATATATACAATAGTCCTATAAATATTCTTGAGATTTGTTTTTTCTGGAGCAAAGTTAAATTATTTCAAAACAGGTTAATTCCCTCTCTCTTTTTTTTTTAAACAAATGTTTATTTTTGAGACAGAGAGAAACAGAGATAGAGTATGAGCAGGGAGAAGCAGAGAGAGGGAGACACAATCTGAAGCAGGCTCCAAGCTCTGAGCTGTCAGCGCAGAGACGGTGTAGGGCTTGAACTCATGAACCATGAGATCATGACCTGAGCCGAAGTCAAACACTCAACCAACTGAGCCACCCAGGTACCCAAAAGAGGTTAATTCTCTTAAGGCTTGTTTTAAAGCTTTGCTAGATAGAAACAGACAAATGTTTAGTCTGGGGCTAATTTTTTCCCACTAATAAGGTAGCAAGTTACCTTGACTACTCTACCTAATGCCCTGAGAATAATGACATTTTCCACTTGTGGTGGCCACATAAACTGTTCCAGGCCCTGATGGTACTTTCCTTGACCCTGAGTAGCTCTTCATGTGGATGTGCGCACCAGGGTTCAAATGAAAACTGGAGGAGAACCCTCAGAGACTTCTGGACCTCTCTCTATTTAGCAGTTATCTCCTTTTTGTTTCTCTGTCCTGCAAATTCTAGCCACCTTGACCTCCCCTGATTTTTAACAATGTCTGCTCTGAAGAGAACAGAAGCATTGTTTGGGTTTTCCCTCCCTGCACTGTGGCCATGAAATTCTTGGCAGGCTATGAGTTTGAGCTACCTCATTTATTTCTCTTCTCTCAGAGATCAGTTGCTGTACTGTGTCTTGTACAATGTCTGACAACTATTGTTTCATGTATTTGGTTCAGTAATTTAGTTAAGCTGGGAGGATAAATTTGCCATAAATATAAGCCTGACGATGCTTATTGTATTTTTAAAAAATCCATAACTTTGAAAATATATGTAATAATAGATTTAAAAATAGCTAGCAAAATTTTTTAAATAATCAAGTACAACTTTTGAAAAAGAAAAACAATATAACCAAGTTTAAGGACTTCATGAACAAGTTCATCAGCAGACATGACTTAAAAGGAAATTAGTAAATAGTGGATAACTGAAAAGAAGTTACGTAGGTACATGATACATCTGCAGGACAGACTTTTCTATTTAGGTATAAAATATGAAAGAGAGGTTGAAGGGCATGCAAGGTTGTGTGTGAAGGTTTATCATACATTTGTCACATTATCAAGAAGAGAGAAGGAAGAAAATGTGGCAGGGGCAATATGTGAAAGATTTAAAGACTGAACAAATTCTGGAACAGAATAAAGACATTATTCCACAAACTTGAGATGGATGATTGAGGAATTCCTCACAGAACAAATATTGGAAACTACAAACGGTCACATTAGAGTAGAAATGCAGAACACTGAAGACAAAGGGAAAATATCAAGAGCAATATATAAAAAACATCATCAAAGACATAACAGTCAGAATGACTTCTATAAAGAAAACACAGAAGACAGAAACAGTGGAATGATATTTTCTATGTATTAAAAGAAATTAACTGCTAACCTAAAATTGTATCCAGCGCAAACAACTTTGAAGAATGAGATTAAAATTGGGGCACCTGGGTGGCTGTCGGTTAGGTGTCCGCTTCAGCTCAGGTCATCACCTCACAGTTTGTGGGTCAAAGCCCCGTGTTGGGTTCTATGCTGATAGCTCAGAGCCTGGAGCCTGCTTTGTATTCTGTGTCTCCCTCTCTCTCTNTGGATAAAAGAGAATCAAGAGTACACTTAATCTGATGAGCACTGAGAAATGTATAGAAATGTTGAATCATTACACTGTACACCTGAAACTAACAGAATGCTGTATTTACTTGAATTATGCTTGAATACAAAATAAAATTATAAACCATTTTTAAGAGAAACTTTGAACTATTTGGTAGATAAAGTTAAAAGTACTATGGTTAATAAGTGGAAATTAACATCTTAATTTCATTGAGCATATCCAGGGATCTCATTTGAGTTTCAACAATTTTGTGAAATATATTTTTCTACTCACTGTCATTTCATGACAATGACATCTCCCCCTTCCTCTCCATTGAGACAACCAAAAATATCTACACATGTTGCCAGATGTCCACTTGGGGGCAAAATCACCTCTGGCTGAGAATCACTGAGGAAAAATAATGTTGATTTCATTACTGTTTTTAAAAACTAAAAAATGAGAACTAATATAAACATTCCCAAATAGGTGCTGATTAATAAATAACTATAAATTCACAAGGTGGAATTCTACTCAATCTTTAAAAAATGAAGTCATAGAAGAATATGGAGTGTTCAGGAAGATCTTTCCCACATATTGTTAAGGGAAATTGTTGTATCACAAAACATTATTTTTTGTAATTTGTGTATGTACTGAAAAATCACTTAATGGACCAAGGTAAACAGTAGTTCTCTCTTTAGGTGGGGAAGTCAGAACTATTTGTTCTGCTTGGTTTATCTACATTTTAAAACATTCTACAGTAACAGTACATTACTTTCATAATAAAAATAGAACTATGTTTTGTTGATGCCTTTTAAAACAATAACTTGAAAAATAATTGCCCAAAGATTTTAAAGAGAAAGAGCTACTTTGAACTATAAGAGAACGAAACCACTAATTCAAAAATATATGCACACCCTAAGTTTATTGCAGCACAATTTATACAACAGCCAAGATATGGAGTCAACTCAAGTGTCCACTGACAGACAAATGGACAAAGAAGATGTGGGGTGTGATAGGAAGAATAAATATTATTAAAATGCCAATACTACCCAAAGCAATCCACATATTCAATGCAATCCCTATCAACATAACATCAGCGTATTTCACAGAGCTAGAACAAACAACCCTAAAATTTGTATGGAACCAGAAAAGATCCTGAATAGCCAAAGCAATCTTGAAAAAGAAAACCAAAGCAGGAGGCATCACAATCCCAGACTTCAAGCTGTATTACAAAATTGTAATCATCAAGACAGTACAGTACTAGCACAAGAACTCAGATCAATGGAACAGAATAGCGAGCCCAGAAATGGACCCACAAACACATGGCCAACTCATTTTTGACAAAGAAGGAAAGAATATTCAATGTAATAAAGACAGTCTCTTCAGCAAGTGGTGGTGGGAAAACTGGACAGTGACATGCAGAAACATGAACTCAGATCACTTTCTTACACCATACACAAAAATAAACTCAAAAAGGATATAAGACCTAAATGTAAGACAGGAAACCATCAAAATCCTCGAAGAGAAAGCAGGCAAGAACCTCTTTGACCTAGACCACAGCAACTTCTTACTCAACACTCTCCAGAGGCAAGGGAAACAAAAGCAAAAATGAACTATTGGGACCTCATCAAAATAAAAAGTTTCTGTACAGCAAAGGAAACAATCAGCAAAACTAACAGGCAACTGACAGAATGGGAGAAGATATTTGCAAACGACATTTTCAGACAAAGGGCTGGTATACAAAATTGATAAAGAACTTATCAAACTCAACACCCAAAAAACAAATAATCCAGTGAAGAGATGGGCTATAGACATGAACAGATACTTTTCCAAAGAGGACATCCAGATGGCGACACATGAAGCGATGCTCAGCGTCACCCATCATCAGGGAAATACAAATCAAAACCACAATGAGATATGACCTCATGCCAGTCAGAGTGGCTAAAATGAACAAACCAGGAGACTCTAGATGCTGGCGAGGATGTAGAGAAAGAGGATCTCTTTTGCACTGCTGATGGGAATGCAAACTGGTACAGCCACTCTGGAAAACAGTATGGAGATTCCTCAAAAAAGTTAAAAATAGAACTACCCTACGACCCAGCAAGTGCACTACTAGGTATTTTTCCAAGGGATACAGGTGTGCTATTTCAAAGGGACACATGCACCCCAATGTTTACAGCAGCACTATCAATAATAGCCAAAGTATGGAAGGAGCCCAAATGTCTACTGATTGACAAATGGATAAAGAAGATGTGGCGTGTATACACACACACACACGCATACATATATACACAATGGAGTATTACTTAGTAATCAAAAAGAATGAAATCTTGCCATTTACAACTACGTGGATGGAACGAGAGGGTATCATGCTAAGCAAAATTAGTCAGAAAGACAAATATCATGTGGCTTCACTCATGTAAGACTTTAATATATAAAACGGATAAATGGAAGAGAAGCAAAAATAATATAAAAACAGGGAGGGGGACAAAAACATAAGAAACTCTTAAATATGAGGGCACCTGGGTGGCTTAGTCGGTTAAGCATCCGACTTTCGCTCAGGTCATGATCTCGCGGTTCGTGGGTTCGAGCCCTGCATCGGGCTCTGTGCTGACTGCCAGCTCAGAGCCTGGAGCCTGTTTCAGAGTCTGTGACTCCCTCTCTCTCTGACCCTCCCCTGCTCACACTGTCTCTCTCTCTCTCTCTCTCTCTTCTAGAAATGAATAAAACATTAAAAAAAATTTAAAAAAAAAAAGAAAGAAACTCTTAAATATGGAGAACAGAGGGTAACCGGACGGGTTGTGGGAGGAGGGATGGGATAAATGGGTAAGGGGAATTAAGGAATCTACTCTTGAAATCACTGTTGCACTATATGCCAACTAACTTGGATATAAATTTTTAAAAAATAAAAAAAGAAGATGTATGGTGTGTATGTGCGTATGTGTGCACTCATACACAAACATATACATGCAGTGCAATATTACTTATCCATGAAAAAGGATGAACTCTTGCCATGTGTGGAGCACATGGATGGACCTAGAGTGTATTATGGAATGTGAAGTAAGTCAGAAAAAGACAAATATCGTATGATCTCATTCATATGTAGAATCTAAAAATCAAATTAATAAACAATTAAAGAAAAAGAGTCAGAACTATAAATACACAGAACAATATGATGGACGCCAGAGGGGAGAGGGGTGGAGACAGAAGCAAAATGAAGAGCAGTGGGAGATACAGGCTTCCAGTTATGGAATGAGTGAGGTACAGAGATGAAAGGTACAGGAATACAGTCAATGGTATTGTAAGAGTGTTGCATGGTTACAGCTGATAGTACACTTGTGGTGAGCACAGAATGATGTATAGATTTATTGAATCACTATGTTGTACACTTGAAACTAATATAACACTGTTTGTCAGTTATACTCAAATACAAAAAAAAGAGTTGCTCTGAGGTAGTATATCAATTTGCAGATCCAATCAAATCAAAATACCAAGATAGCTGCCCACATTGTCTAATCATAAACTGATCTTAATTAGAAATGATACTCTGGCAGGTGTAGGCTGAATTTTTAATGAACCACATGAGGCCATACACGTTGTCTGCCTAGCTCCTCTCCCATCTTCCTGCCTGTGTTCCTTCCTTCCTCCTTTCCTTCCTTTTGTTCAATGACATGTTTAATATTTTCTTGTTTCTTTTAATTTTCTTATTATTTCTGAAGGGTGTAAAGCACCAAAGAACCTTATTCATTGGCGTTTTGCTTTCCCAACAACCAGAAATGAGGTTAGGAAAATGAGAACTTAAAAAAGATTATCAATAGGTCTATTTTTCCTTGAACCTGAACATACACTTATACGTAGAACAAGAACACATATGTGAATCATATAATATTCAAGCTAATGTTATTTACAGCAAACTTGCTTCCTTATTCGAATTTCTCTTTCCCTGTCTTTCAGACATTCTACAAAGATCCCCTTTCTAAATTCTGCAGCAAGACACTAAGAACAGAACCCACTATACAACCTTGGTTTTATTTAGCAATGACTGGATCTGTGTTTGTTTCAAATGCTCACAATCACTGCTAACTGCATTGTGAGAGCCCTGGTGGGCCTGACTATTTAATCATCTTGATTTCTCAGGCGATCATCTTCTTAGTCTTTATTTGCCGTAACTTCCTCAAGGTTTGCTTGAGGAGCACCAATTCTAGCAGCCCTTCAAGATGACTATGAGCTATTTAATTACAAATTGAGAAATTGAGCCTGTTAGCACAAAATAAAGAGCAACAATTCCTTCACCTGTACCTCCAAGGGACGTACAAATCTTTAAATGCTGTGTGGGAGGCCTCCACATAAATGTAATATATACTGCTTCTAAAATCATAGCAACCCGCAAAGACATTTAAATAAAACTGCACTAACATCTGGTTTTCCATAAATCAAAAATTTAGATGCTATGTTTAAGGGGTCATTTGCTATTTANCACCATACACTGATTCTCATTACAGATCTTCTCATCCCAGGAGATGCTAACTTTTTGAGGGGTAACTTGTAAATCTCTTTCCTCTGGAGCACTGACAAGATGACTCTCTGGATTTTTAGCAAAAAGCTATAGATCTGGGATTAAACTAAAGCAGACTTACTTTACCTTCAACAGCAATGTGCAAACTTACTACAGGACTGAAACATCATCTGTGTCAACAGTAACCAGCTTCATCAGTATTCCAATTGGTCATTTCACAAAGTAAAAGAATTTTTAAAAAGCAACAATGCACTATTTACTCATGATAAACTCAGACTCTACAGTCTGATTGTTACTGAAATTTAGTGCAACAGACTCAACTTTATTCTCTGCCTATTTTTTTGAAAAAAGATCTATCTCTAAATGCCTATTCAAAAGTTACACACTTAGTGCTTAAATATTTTGCTACATTTCACCTTCACCTGTGAGAAACAACCAGGAGAATCTGTACAACTAAAGCTACTTTGTTAATAAGCAGTAACTTGGACACTCTCCCTAACATTGTGATAGTGCCTTGGACAGTGGAGGCAAGTTGAAGAACAGATAAGCAGGGAGGGCAAAAAGGGCCCCACTTTGACAGAGTTATTCCAGGCAGAGACATCTAATGAGGGACACATAGAGAGGCACAGAATGGCTCCGAAGCTAATTCTTGCCCTAGTGTAAAACCACTTCACAAACATATTTAATCCTTCAACTTCTCGCTTTTTTTTTTTTAATCTTTGGTTTCATTTTCATAATAAAGCACATGTGGGGAAGTGAAGGCAAAGGGAAATGAAGGGGAGGAAATGGCGTCACAGCCTACAAGAATGTACACCGTGCTCTTTGAACCCACTTCTACCAACCAGATGGCTTGTTAAACAATGAATTTCAAAATTACTTGTATAGACATCATCTGGGCATCTTGTTAAAATGTGTATTTTGGTTATGTCTGGAGTGGGGCCTGAGATTCTGCATTGCTAATAAGCTCCCAAGTGCCGCTGCTACTGCTGGCCTGGGGACCACCTCTCAAAAGGCAAAAGTGTGAGAGAATTTAACCCATTAAAGGCTAAGTCCTGTCTAATGTCAAACCATTCAAGCAGAGTCATCTTCCCCTACACAGAAAATAAAACAAAATCAAAGGCCAAATAAACCTCGCATTAAGGCACACGTAACATGTATGCTCTATCATTTCATTCACAACTCATTTAATTTTAATAACAATTTCCAGAACTAGGGAATATCAACCCCATTTCCTGGGTGAGGGGACTGAGGACTCAAAGTGTTAAGGAATGTGTCCAAAGTCACATGCCTGGAAAGGGATGAAGCAACATTTTGCAGTGAGGTTTCGGGTCTTCTAGTTCAGCTCCTTTGAATAGTATTTTATATGAATAAAAAGGCTTTCATACACATGAACACATTTGATCCTCATAATATATGCCCTGTGAGAAAAGTATGAAAGACCTCATTATGCTCATTTTGTAGATGGAGAAAGTAAGGCAGGGAAGATTAAAGAGTATGGCAAGGGTCCA
>NW_027529794.1:88902-92668 GCF_008692635.1 Crocuta crocuta
CATTATCATTATCATGCTCCTCAACAGTAATCAATTTGTAAACTAGAATAAAACAACAACAAATAGGAATATGCTTCAGAAATTTCCAACAGAGGAATTAGCCTTATTTATAAACTAAGCCTATTAAAATAACTTTGAAAAAGGAGATACTAGTATTTAGGTTTCATTTCACTTTCAAAGGTCTCAGAACGTAAATTCCCAATGACTGCCAAGTATTTGGTGACATCCCGAGAGAAGGGTGGCCAAGGGGTACAGATCATACTCTGTTACTCTTAATAGTCTTTGTAATTACCTTATTTTCCTTTTCATACCTTATACTAAAATTTGAGTTGCTTTTGATTTTAAGGTCTATCTTAAAAGCTCATTTCAAGGGAATATCCTTCATTTTTCTTAACAAAAAAAGTATCAATTTTACTCTACAGATATTTAAATTCTGTATCTTCCCTCTTTCTCTCAACTGGCTCTTTTTTTATCAATATTTAAATGTAAGCGTCTTCCTCTCACAGTAAAATAAAAGACTCTCCTTTTAACCCACGTGCTGTTACATATGCCACTCTAATTTTCTCCAAAGACAAGTATGTTCAAAGATCTGTTTATATATACTATCTCCTTTTCCCCAGGTTACTCCTCAATGCTTCTATAGTTCAGATTCTACCTTCATCATTCCACTGAAACGACTATCCCTCAAGTCATCAATTTACCTACATATCAGTTAACTCCATGGGTCCGATGGTCTTTCCAGCAATATTTGATGTGTTTACTGCTCCTTCCCTTTGTGAAAGGCACTCCCTCTACCTGCAACTTCTGAAGCTAAAGGCTCTACTGAGTTTCTTCTCACTTCCATACTTGTTTTTTCTCAGCTTCCACTGTGTATAAATTCTTCTTCTAATGTTCAGTCCTCATTGATTTAATAGATATTTACTGAGTCATACTCTCTTCTCTGTGTTAAGCTAGGTGATGGGAATACAAGTGATTAAAAAACAACTGACACTGGGAATTCCAGTTCAAGATGGCAACATAGAAAGGCTCTGAACTCTCCTCCTCCATGGAACACATCAAATTATACCTATTAATGGAACAATTCGTCCTGAAGAAGAACTGAGAGCTGATTGAACAACTACTAAACAACCAAAGATAGAACAGCAAGAGACATGGTGATACAGTAAGAAAGGGAATCCCCACCGTCTATACTGCACAGAGCAGTAGGGAGGGACAATGCTGAGGGTCCAGGAACAGATTCCTCTGACCTCAGGCACAGAAAAAATGATGCGGTTTAAAAGAGCAACTAGCCTTTAAAAGAGACAACACTAGAACTCTGCCAAGAAGCGGAAGATGAATCACGGGAATCTACTCCTGAAGCCAGGAACACACTGTATACACTGTATGTTAGCTAACTTGACAATAAATTATTTTCAAAAATAAAAAAAAAGTAAAAGTAAAAGGGCCGAGGATCTGTGGGAACACTCTCTTCCTGTCCACATTAAAAGCCCAGATCAGAAAAGGGTCTGGCTCATCGTACGCTTGTGACCTCAGTGACTTAAGGGTCTGCAAGCCCACACCAGCTCCTGTGGTACTACGGTATGTAAAAGAAGCTGTAGGTTTTTTTAATTAAAGAATTTACTGTATTATTTTAATTTTTTAAAATTTATCTTGCTTTGGGGCGCCTGGGAGGCTCAGTCGGTTAAGTGTCTGACTTTGGCTCAGGTCATGATCTCACAGTTTTGAGTTCAAGCCTCGCATTAGGCCTTGTGCTGACAGCTCAGAGCCTGGAGCCTGCTTCGGATTCCATGTCTCATTCTCTCTCTGCTTCTCCCTGACTTGTGCTCTGTCTCTCAAAAATAAATAAATGTAAAAAATTTGTTTAAAGGAATTAGAAAAAGAAGAATGAAGCCCAAGGTAAGGAGAACAAAGGAATAAAGATTAGAGGAGAAATAAATGCCGCANCACACACACACACACACACACACACACACACCAAAAACAAAAGACAAAAAAAATCAGTGGACTGAAGAGTTCTTTTTTTCTTTGAAAAAAACAAAATTGACAAACCCTTAAACTCATAGTGAAAAAAAAACCAGAAAGAACCTAATTAGATAAAAACAAAAATGAGAGAGGTAAAATAAGAACTGACACCACAGAAATACAAAGGATTATAAGAGAACACTAGAAAAATATCACACCAACAAACTGGATAACCTAGAAGAGACAGATTACTAAAAACATATGAACTCTCAAAAACTGAATGAGGAAGAAAGAGAAAATTTAAACAGATCATTACTAATACAAAATTGAATCAGTAATTTAAAATAAAATACCAAAAATATAAAAATCCAAGACCACAGTGATTCACAGGTGAATTCTACCAAATGTTTAAAGAAGAGTTTATATACCTATTTTCCTCAAATTACTCCAAAAAACAGAAGATGAAGGAAAGCTTCCAAATACATTTTATGAGGCTAGCATTACCCTAATACTAAACGTAGAAAAAAACACCACAAAAAATAAAACTACAGGCCAATATCCCTGATGAATACAGATGTCAAAATCCTCAACAAAATATTAGTAAAACAAATCCAACAATACATTAAAAAGATCATTCACCACAATCAGGTGGGACTTATTTCCAGGATACAAGGATTAAACGGTATTTGTAAATCAATCATCATCATACACCACATCAACAAAATGAAGGACAAAAATCATATAATCATCTCAATGCATACAGGAAAAGCATCTGGCAAAATTCAACATCCATTCATGACAAAAACCTTCAATAGAGGAGGTTTAGAGGTAATATACCTCAACATAGTAAAGGTTATATGAGAAAAACCCACAGCTAACATCATGCTCAATGGTGAAAAATTTAAAGCTCCTTCTCTACGATCAGGAATAAGACAAGGATGTCCACGCTCATCACTTTTATTCAATATAGCACTGAAAGTCTTAGCAGTAGCAATTAGACAAAACAAGGAATTAAGAGGCAACTGTACTGATAAAAAAGAAGTAAACTATTATAATTTGCAGATGACATGATACTATACATAGAAAACCTTAAAGACCCCATGATAAAAACTACAAGCAACCAATGAATTTGGTAATGTTGCAAAATACAAAATTAATACCCAGAAATCAAGAGCATTTCTATACATTGGTAATGAATTAGAAGAAAGAGAATTTATGAAAATAATTCCACTTACAATTTAGCAAAAAGAATAAAATACCTAAGAATAAACTTAACTAAAAAGGTGAAAGGCCTGTCGTCTAAAACACTGATAAAAGGAATTAAAGATGACACAAAGAAAAGGAAAGATATTCCATGTTCATGGATTAAAGAAGCAATATTGTTTAAATGTCCTTACTACTCAAAGCAATCCAGAAATTTAAGGCAATCCATATCAAAATACCAAGAGCATTTTTCAAAAACTTGAACAAATAATGATAAAAGTTGTATGGAAGCACAAAGGACACCAAATATACAAAGCAATTTTGAGAAAGCAAAACAATACTCAAAATATCACAATCCCAGATTTCATGACACACTACAAAGCTGTAGTAATCAAAACACTATGGTACTACCAGAAAAATAAACACACAGATCAAGAGAACAGGATAAAGAGCCCAGAAATAAACCAACACTTTTATGATAAATTAACCTACAATAATGGTGGCAAGAATAAACAATGGGGAAAAGGCGGTCTCTTCAACTGATGGTATTGGGAAAACTGGACAGTTATGTGCAAAAAAAAAAAAACCCTGAAATTGTCCC
>NW_027529794.1:92710-99477 GCF_008692635.1 Crocuta crocuta
AAATGGGACCACTTTCTTATACCATATACCAAAATAAATCAAAACGGATTATAGACCTAAATGTGAGACCTGAAACCATAAAATTCATAGAAGAAAGCACAGGCAAGAATTTTTTGACATCATCTCTAGAAACATTTTTCTAGATATGTCTTCTCTGGCAAGGGAAGCAAAATGAGAATTAAACTATGGGGACTAGACCAAGGTAAAAGCTTCTGCAATGTGAAAGATACCATCAATAAAACAAAAAGGCAATCTTCTGAAGGGGAGACCATAAATGCAAATGATATATGTGATAAGGAGTTAATATCTAAAATGTATGAAGAATGTATGCAACATAACACCAAAAAACACATAGAATCCTAATTTAAAAATGGGCAGAAGACCTGAATAGACATTTTCCAAAGACAACATGCAGAGGGCTAATGGACACATGAAACGATGCTCAACATCACTAAACATCAGAAAAGTGCAAATCCAAACCACAATGATGGATCACCTCACACCTGTCAGAATAGTGAAAATCAAAAAGAAATAACAAGTGTTCATAGGACTGTAGAAGAAGAAAAACCTCTTGTGTTCTGGTGGTGGGAATGTAAATTGGTACAGCCACTGTAGAAAACAGTATGGAGGTTCGTCAAAAATTCAAAAATATAAATACCCTATGACCCAATAATTTCATTATTGGGTATTTACACAGTGAAACTGAAAACAGTAATTTGAAAAGATACAGGCACCTCCATATTTACTGCAGTATTATTTACAATAGTCAAGATATGGAAGCAAGCTAAGTGTCCAGAGATACACAGAGAAGGAAAATGTGGTATATATATAATCAAAGACTACACAGCCATTAAAAAAGGATGCGGTCATGCCAGCTGCAACAACATCAACGGACTTAGAAAGTATTATGATAAGTGAAATAAGGCAGATTGAGAAAGACAAATACCATATGATTTCATTGATATGTGGAATCTAAGGAAAAACAAACGAATGAATTTTAAAAAATCTGACCTATAAATACAGAGAAGAAAATGATGGCTGCCAGATGGGAAAGGGGTCAGTGGGTGGGCAAAATGGGTGAAGGGGAGTGGGAGATGTGGGCCTCCAGTCATGGAATAAGTAAGTCACAGGAATAAAAGGACAGCATAAGGAATACAGTCAATAGTATTATAACAGCTTTGTAAGGTGACAGATGGAAGCTCCACTTGTGGTAAGCATAGCTTAAGGCAGAAACTTATCAAATCACTATGTTGTACTCCTGAAATTCATGTAATATTGTGTGTCAACTACATTCAAATAAAACAAATTAACTGTGATTAAAAAATAAATATATTGTCCCTACTCTCCTAAAACTTACATTCTAACAGAGAATAGGCCCCATGTGTCAGGAAGTCAGGAAAGGCATCATTCCAAGGGAATGATGGCTTGACTGAAATCTCAAGAGTGAGGAGGTATTGATAAGGTGACAGGAGAAGGCAAGAACATTTTATGCACAGGGAAAGCATGGAAAAATTGACTTGGATCATGAGGAGCAAGGGTCATAATATTACGCTGGAGAGGTTGGTAGAGACATGTTAAGGATTCTGATTTCTCCTATAGGAAGCAATGAAATGTTTTAAGTGACAGAGGGACATGATCAGATCTGCACTTCTGCAAGATCTGAAAGATCACAGAGACTATAACGTAACAAAAAACTAGAAGATACATGATAGGATCAGGGTGGATGACTAAGAGGCAACTGCAGTGGTTCAGTCTGGAGATGATAGTTGTTTCATACAGGCTGATAGCAGCAGACTGAGAAAAAGAACTGCTGGATTAGATATCAGGAATGAAGAAGAAGAATATGCAAAGACGGCTTGTGGGATAAATTATCATTAAACTATTTGCATGGCAAAGGGTTAGGTGGTTCTAGACAAGACAAATGTTAGTGCCAGAAAATGGAGATGATTTCCATTATCATGGGAAAGGAAAAAGAACAGGTAAATATGTAAGTTTGGAGGTAGGAAGGTGGATGGGTTCCCATCCAGTTGTTTTTGTTTACCATGAAGAGAGAGGTAAATTTAACCCTTGAGAATGAAGAGGATCATGATGAGGTGGTTAGTTTAGCAAAATGGGAAATGTTTGAAATGACAGGTGAATGTAAGACTAGACAAACCTAGGGGAGCTCAGTTGGTTAAATGTCCGACTTCGGCTCAGGTCATGATCTCACAATTTGTGGAGTTCGAGCCCCGTGTCAGACTCTGGGATGATAGCTCGGAGCCTGGAGCCTGCTTCAGATTGTGTCTGTATGTCTCTCTCTCTGCTGCTCCCCTGCTCATACTCGGTCTCTCTCTCTCAAAAATAAACATTAAAAAAAAAAAAAAAAAAAAANAGACAAGTTCCTGGCCAATGGGCTTCTGACTCCAAAGGTGAAAGTAAATTCTCCATCAATGAAAAGCCTTCATGCACCATGCAGAAAACCATAACTTTCTCTGTTCTTTTGAAAATTTCAACTACATTTCTGGAAACAATTGAGTAAAAGGAAATAGAATAACATTTTTTCTTTTTCTGCCATACTGAGTCTGGAACCAAGAGAAGAATGGCATAACCATGCCAAACATTAAAATATTTATGCTGATTCAGTGCTATGGAGCCACATAAAAGAAAGTTACAAAACGTTTGCTTACAATCAGTTTTCCTGGGAGGGCAGTTGAGCACTGACAGAAGTTAAGTAGATGAGATCTGGCAGAAACTCACAAATACCTCCTAAATAATGAAGGGTAAGGGTTAGAGGTAAGGGTGAGCTCTGGGAATGGTTTTTGTTACTGAAATCAATAGTAATAAAAGCATTCATAGTCAATCCTATAAGTCACCCAGTGAAAGGATCAAGGAGGGGGCTAGAGATGACCAGAACAGTNGGACCTCTGAAGTTATTACATACAGAAAAGAAGAATCCATGAGACAACATTCCTCACAACTCTCATTTCCTGTGTCTCCCTGGCTACCAAAATTTTGAAATATTTATCATCACAGCCTCTTACTTGCTACGTGGGTCCCAATTGTAACTAGGGAAACGTAATATCCTCCAGGATGCAAGAGGAAACATCCTACTAGGCCAGGGAAAGTCACCTGGATATGCACAGAGAATGATCGATCAGTAAAAGTCCAAAACTGACTTGAGAGAACACATTAAGAGATGCAATGGAACGGCACAATTTTAAAAGTATTAGTTACACAAAACAGAAGTAAAAATTAGAAAGCACATGGTATGTAGTCACAGTACTGTTTGAGGAAATATGATTATAAGAAATAAGAGACTGAATACAAGATATGGTAAGAAATGAAAGGAAGTAGAAATGAAAAGAATGTTAAATATAAAGCTTAGTAAAGAAATGACAGTTATTTAGCATATTAAATGCCCATACTGGAAATAGTAATGAGGAAACTTGATGCTGCAAAATTATTAAAATGGAACAAAATTTGAGGAGTACTCTCTATTAGATATGAAGGCAATATAAAGAGATAAATATTAGGAGAAATCATAAATGTGAAGGGCAGAGAGCAGAGATCCAGCAGTGAAGATAATCTATCTGAACATCAAATCAAAAGAAATCGAACAGAAACAGTAATAAAAGATGTAATAAGAGAAAACTTTTCCCACGAAAACCAAGACTTGGATTTTTAGATAAAAATGAAAATAAATTGTTTGGAAGTTTTCCTAAAATGTGTTTTATACCTTGAAAAAAGGCTCAAAATAATATTAACTGCAATTCATTGTAGGTATTACATTTGATCTAGAATGCACTGCTGTGTATGAACTGGAGTCAAGCAAACTTTCATTGGTTGGTAACACCTGGTAATAAAAATTTCATCTCTAAGTATAAACTTTGATTTGCTATGTAAACTAAAACAACAGGGCTAATAACAGTTATGATCCCGCTTATCTGAGCAGGATTTATGAATAAGTAAGGCAATATGAAAAAGCCTTCCTTTGATTATAAAATTCTTTATACTCTTATAGTTCAGCTCATATATTTTTGGCTATTTTAATTCAGAATTTCACACTTATGTCATTCTTGTTATTCAACAAGCAACTGAGAAACTGGCAGCAGCAAATAAACCACGGTGTGAGATGCATACCTAACCTCACTCATATCCCGTGTACACTGTATGTACCTACAGAAGGACAGCCAGATGTTTACAACATTCTGCTCAGTGGCAAGATTAGGAGAAATGAGCCATTTGGGTCACTTTCTTCCTTGCCTCTACCCCTAACAAAGAGGCCTTGGATCACTGCTTACGTGCTGGGCTCAGTTAGGCTGGTCTCTGAATGGGTCAGAAAATAATATAATAAACGTTCAATTTAATTTGTCTGGTTCAATTTGGAGCCATGTGGATAAACCAGCTAATCAGATTTTTTTTTTTTTTAAAGACAGGCTGCTAGTGTTTTCATCTTTCATTAGATTATGCTGAGGTAAAAATTAACTGCTAATTCTGTGTTTTAAAAGAACAAATGTCTACTTTTCAATGCTGCTACATTTTAAAGAAATTTTCATTTAAACTCCACTTAGTTAAATACAGAGCAATATCAGTTTTTGGTGTACAATACAGTGGTTCAACACCTCCACACAACACACCCCGTGCTCTTCATTGCAAGTGCCCTCCTTAATTCTCATCACTTATTTCACTCATCCCCTCACCCACCTCCCCTCTGGTAACCATCAGTTTGTTCTCTATAGTTAAGAGTTTGTTTCTTGGTTTGCCTTTTCCCCACTATGTTTCTTTGTTTTGTTTCTCTAATTCCACATATGAACAAAATCACATGGTATCTGTCTTTTTCTGACTCACTTATTACACTTAGCATAATACTCTAGCTCTATCCACACTGTTGCAAATGCCAAGATTTCATTCTTTTTGATGGCTGAGTAATATTCCATTGTGTATATATACCACATCTTCTTTATTCATTCAGCCAGTCATTGGACATTTGTGCTCCTTCCATAGTTTGGCTTATGTATTTTTCATTTTACGGGGAAAAAGAAAAGACTGAAATACACAAAGCCTTTCTTTCTGCTTCTGCTCAGGTGTAATGTATAACTAGCCCACTGGCATTATATTGGTCAAACCAAGACATGTGCCCAAACGTTCCATTGATGGAGAAAGGACATACATTCTTCTTATGGAGCATTTCCTAAAATCTCATTACAGCGGGCAGGGATGTATACTTCTCTTTTAAAAGGCATGAAATAATTGTAAAACCTACCACCTATGACAAAATTAAAGTCAAGAAAACAGTAAAGTCATAATGTATTAAACAAGAAGGTAAAGATAAGACCAAATCCTACCGAAAAATAATATAGTGGATAAAAAATAAAATGATCCATTTTTTCCTGAATGAGAAGGAAAACAGTAAATTCACAAAGACTGAAGAAAGTGGTAAGTCCCTGCCACACAAATGTTAGCCATACCCAGAAAGTCATACCAATTAGTCACTAGAGACAGAAACCAAATGATCAACTCATTAGATGTCCAAAAGACATACGATTAAATTCAATATGTTTCTAATAATAATTATTTGCCAACTGGGAATACAAAGATACTACCATAGCACAATAAATTGTATATGTCCCAAACCAGGAGCTAACACCCTATTAAATAATGAACACAGAGGCAATCCCATGAAGGTCAGGAATGAGATAAGGATGTCTTTTATTCCCACTGTATTATAATTTTCTTCTGGAGTTCTAACCAATGCTTTATATTAAGAGAGGAAAAATGAAGTGTAAATACTCTTGAAATACAGAGGAAAATCACTGTTTGAAGAAAAGATCTACATCGAAATTTGAGAGGAACCTTTAAAAACTCTTGTAATAAAAATAAATCTCAACAGGGGCGCCTGGGTGGCTTAGTCGGTTAAGCGTCCGACTTTCGCTTAGGTCATGATCTCGCGGTTCGTGGGTTCGAGCCCCGCATCGGGCCCTGTGCTGACTGCCAGCTCAGAGCCTGGAGCCTGTTTCAGTCTGTGACTCCCTCTCTCCCGGACCCTCCCCTGCTCACGCTGTCTCTCTCTCTCTCTCTCCTAGAAATAAATAAAACATTAAAAAAATTAAAAAAAAAATAAATCTCAACAAAGCAACCAGTTACAATAATATAAAATTATTATTACTTCTATAAAACAATAATTAGTACCAATATAGTAAAACAAGATCCTTTATTAACAACACTGTCTGAGTACCCACTGTATCTACAGGCACCTTCCTAAGCAAGCATCCAAAGCATAGTTTGCCATGCTTTATACTACATGTATTTATTTCCTAGGCACAGAAAATTGATCACAAATTGGCTCCTGACCCAGATGTAGCCAACCGTGCACAGGGCAGTCAGCAGCCTCTGGCTTGTGTAAATGAGGTGACTTTTATTTATCTGTGAATAAATCAGATCCTCTTCATTAATATGAACACACTTAGGGACATAATCACTAGAACATGCAAGAAGCTGAGACACAGAAAAGAAAGAAGGGAATCAGTGTAAGCCAAAAGACAAGAGTCACTTTGATCGGGAGAGGAGAAGCAGGGGAGGCAATGAGAAAGGGAGTGGAAGATCCAGGCAGAGAAGCCAAGAAGAAAGAGATGAATCACAGTTATAATATACCAGTAGAGTTGTTCTGTCATTCTCCTTAGTCACTACTCTTGTTACATAAGGCCTGACTGGAAAAGCTGTGGAAATGTAAAAATGGAAGTAAAAACAGAAGGCATATTCTGAACCATTTCTTAAAATGTAATAATGCC
>NW_027529794.1:99589-101861 GCF_008692635.1 Crocuta crocuta
GTAATAATGGCAAACACAGATGCCATTTGCAATAGCAACATAAAATACTAAAAACCCAAGTACAATGGTTATCAATAAAAGACTGATTTATTTATTTTAATGTTTATTTTTGAGAGCGAGAGAGAGAGAGAGAGAGACAGAGAGACAGACAGCGAGCAGGGGAGGGGCAGAGAGAGAAGGAGAGAGGATCTGAAGTAGGCTCTGTGCTAACAACAGAGAGCCTAATGTGGGCTCAAACTTAGAAACCATGAGATCATGACCTGAGCCTAAGTCAGATGCTTAACTGACTAAGCAACACAGGAGCCCCAATAAAANATAAAATGCAATTTTTAAATCTGAGAATAGTTGACACACAATGTCACAATAGTTTCAGGTGTACAACTTAGTGATTTGACAAGTTTACACATGCTATGCTCGCCACAAGTGTAGCTACCATCTGTCCTATTACATCACTATTAAATTATCGTGCCTGTATTCCTTATGCTTTGCTTTTTATTCCCACAGTTTACTCATTCTGTAACTGGACACCTGTATCTTTTGCTCCTCTTCATCATTTTGCCCAATCACTCACTATCCCTGCTGGCAACCATCAGTTTGTTTTCTGTATTTATAGTTGTGATTCTTTTTATTTTTTTAGATTTTACTTATGAATGTAATAATATGGTACTTGCCTTTCTCAATCTGACTGACTTCACTTAGCATAATACTCTCTCAGTCTATCCATGTTGTCTCAAACAGAACAATCTCATCCTTTTTATGTCTGTGTAATACTCCATTGTGTATATATACCACATCTTCCTTATCCAATTGTCTATTGATGGACATTTACATTACTTACATGTCTTGAGTGTTATAAATGGTGCTGCAATAAACATAAGGGTACATTTATCTTGTTTAGATAATATTTTCGTTTTCCCTGGGTAAATACCATAAAGTGGAATTGTTGGATAATATGGTATTTCTATTTTTAATTCTTTGAGGAACTTAAATTGAAATATCAATGAGGTATTTGGAAACTTCACAAAACTGTTCTAAATTTCCTCTGAAAAATTCAAATAGATGAGCTACTTCAAGGAATATATATTAAAGAAATCCTCAGATGCAAGACATATTATGAGGAAACTAATCATGGCACACTTTATAATAGAACCTGAAAACATCTAATACATATAAATAGATTATGGTAGAATTATATTAGGAAAAACAACTAAAGCATTAAAATGCTGTCAAAAATATTGAGTTACATGTGAACATGTTCATGATATATCTTAAATGAAAATTAAAGAGGCCCATATATTAAGCAAACATTTTTTAAAAAAACTATCCACTTTATTGAATAGATATCACTCTTAAATTTGTAGTCCAAAGCATTAAGACTAATAATTAGATTGTAGGTGTCTGTAGTAATTAGATCGTAGGGGTAGACAATTTTCTAAAATGTCTCCCATGAAAATGTATTTTTATAACAAAGCAATAAATGCTGTTATCTTGTAAAAAGAACAAATCAGCAACATGAGCCTGAAACAGAGTAGAGCAAATAGTAGAGTCAAATAAGTGTTTGTAGAATGAATGAATAAGTGGCCAATTGTGAAAAAACAACAACAAAATGCTTATGTTGATGGATGGTGAAGTTCATTCTAGCAACAATATAACACCTTTAAATAACAAAAATTTACCAGTGAAATGGTGCAAGAACAATCAGTTAAGTGAAATAAAATAAAAAGCTCTTGCAATAAACCCAAGTACATAAAATAATTTAGAACGTGATACTTGTGAAATTTTCAGTGGAAATATTCACTGAAGAAAGAGGCCACTATTCAATAAAGTGTTTTGAGGGGTGCCTGGGTGGCTCAGTCGGTTGAGCCTCTGACTCCGGCTCAGGTCATGATCTCGCGGTTTGTGGGTTCTGGCCCCACGTCGGGCTCTGTGCTGACAGCTCAGGGCCTGGAGCCTGCTTTGGATTCTGTGTCTCCCTCTCTCTCTGCTCCTCCCTCGCTCACAGTCTGTCTCTCTCTCCTTCAAAGATATTAAAAAAAGATAAAGTGTTTTGAGACAATTGGTTAATATTTGTGGGAAGGGAATAAAAAAAAAAAACCCCTCTATCCCATGTCATNCCTTTATTCCATGTCATAGAACATGTGAAAGAAATTTAACAGAAAAAGACAAATAATATTTTTAACAGTTTTATCTTAATATATACAGGTTTGATTTTTTTTAGAGGAAAAAAAAGCACTACTTATAAAAATTGGTGATTTATTTTAGGACATTAACA
>NW_027529794.1:102103-102415 GCF_008692635.1 Crocuta crocuta
ATGGAAAAATACAGATAGATAATAATAATTATATAGTATTACACATAACTATAAACCAAAGGAACACAAATTTTAACAATGATATTTAATTTGTGCCTCTGAAAGGATTTTGTACAAGGAGTAATGCTATTATCTAAGGTGAATCATTTATGGGATTAAAATGGCTATACTTTTCTGAGAAGTGATTGGTCTGTGGCACATCAAAAGCTTTGAGTGTGACCTAATGATTCAAGTTCTAGGAATCTGAAAGAATCAAAGATTCAAACTAAGAAATATGAACAGGTATGTTTATTACGGTGCTACTTAGGGTAG
>NW_027529794.1:102453-105854 GCF_008692635.1 Crocuta crocuta
CAGCCTGCATGATGAACATAGGGAAGTGACTTAATAAATTATTTATATGATATGTACTACTATAAAATCACATTTTAGAAGATAATTAAGTAGTAAAAACTTCAGGATGGCTAAAATTAAAAAAACACAAGAAATAACAAGTGTTGGTGAGGATGTGGAGAAAAAAGGAATGCTTGTACACTGTTGGTGGGAATTCAATTTCAGGAAGCCACTGTGGAAAGCAGTATGGAAGTTCCTCAAAAAGTTTAAAAGACAGAATTACCATAGGATACAATAATTCCACCACTGGGTATTTACCCAAAGAAAATGAAAACATTAATTCAAAACAATATATACAACCCTATGTTTACTGCAGTATTATTCACAATAGCCAAGATATGGAAGCAAACCAAGTATCCATCCACAGATGAATGGATAAAAGAAGATATGAATGGATAAAATAAAATAAAAGAAGATATGAATGGATAAAAGAAGATAATATTCCATCTATTTATAATGGAATATTACTCAGGGATAAAAAGAATGAAATCTTGCCATTTGCAGTAATGTGGATTGGCCTCAAAGGTATTACGCTAAGTGAAATAAATCAGAGAAAGACAAATGCCTATGATTTCATCACATGTGGAGTTTAAGAAACAAAACAAATGAATAGAGGAAAAAAATAGACAAAAGACCAGACTCTTAAATACAGAGAAATGGTGGTTGTCAGAATGGAAGTAGGCAAGGAAAAGAGTGAAGCAGGTAAAGGGAATCAGGAGTACACTAATTCTGGTGAGCACCAAGAAATGTATAGAATTGTTCATCACTGTATTGTACACCTGAAACTAATATAATACTATGTAAATTGTAAATGATTTTTTTAATTAAATCAATGGTGTAAAAAGTGCCAACACCACATTATCAGGTATGATCTTTGGATTACAAAATAGTATCTACAATATGAACCCAATTGCTGTAAGAAAAAACTGTGTTTGTGTGTACCTAAGAGAAATACGTGAAAGAACCGGATACCAAAATATTACTGCTTAGTTCTGGATGGTGGAGCCACAAGGATTTTTATTTTCTCTTTCATTAAATTGTACCTATCCCAAATTTCCTTCAAAAATGTATTTATATTCATAATATTCACCACTTGTTTTATTTCTTCAGTTCAGAAAATTTATACTGTGTTCACTTTTTCCAGAAACATACTTATTTATAACACCTTTCTTCCTTCCATCCCACCTTCTTTTCTCCTTCATGCCCTACTTTATTTGGCTGTGTTTCTTGCAGATTTTATTAAGGCACAATGAAGTCTACTTTCTTTTCAGTTTTAAGCTTCTTAACGTAAAGACTGCAAATTCCATGTCTTATATTCCATCACTTCAGGGATAAAGTGTACGTACTTAGTAAATACAGGTTGAATGTATGACAATTACAAAGTACAGGAACTACATAGATCAGACAGGCACCAAATAAACCAAAGAAACGAATTCATTCTTTAAGGCTAAAATGAGTCAATCAGAGGAAAACTGAATCACCCACGAATACAGGAAGAATGGGTCATCCCTTCGTTTATATTCCCACAACACCTGGCACATTGTTTTATCAAGATTATGTTAGTTTTGCGACTGTCTCAGTAAACATTTAGGTATACAACACAGTATTGTTCACTACAGGCTCTAGGCTGTAGATCTCTAGGACTTATTCATCTTGCTTAACTGAAACTTTGTACCATTTGACTAATACCCCATTATTCTCTTTCCCCGGCTCCTGGTAACCATCAATCTGCTCTCTGATACTATGAGTTGGACTATTTTATTTTAGATCCCTCATGTGAGTGGAATCATGTAGTGTCTGGCTTGTTTCACTTAGCTTAATGTCCTCCAGGTTGATCCATGTTGTCACAAATGGCAGGATTTCCTTCTTTCTATAGGCTGAATAATATTCTCTTGCATGTATATACCACATTGTCCTTATTCATTCGTCTCTTGAGAGACACATAGGTTGCCTCCTTATCTTGGCTGTTGTGAATAATGCTGCAATGAACACAGGGATACAGGTATCTCTTTGAGATCCTACCTTCAATGTCTTTGGATATACACCCAAAAGCAGGATTGCTGGATTATATGGTAGTTTTATTTTTGATTTTTTGAGGCATCTCCACACTGTTTTCCATAGGGCCTGCACCAATTTACATTCCTACCAATAGTGTACATGTTTCTATTTTTGCACTCTCCAACACTTAACTTTTTTGTTGTTGTTGTTAAGAGCTCTCCTAACATATGTGAGGTGATGTCTCACTGCAGCAAATGCTTTTTAAAGGAATGAATAGACTGAACAGTGGAAAGAACAACATGGAAAATGGGAGTAGTGTAACAGCTAAGTGGAAATAATGCAGGAGTCCCAAGATTTGAATTTGTTCTCTTTGACAAATGAGTCATAGGGCCTTGTACAAGTCATTCCTCTTCTTTCATGTTTAGAGGTGGCATTTAGATTAGAGAATCTGGAATCCTAACAATGGATTTAATTTCACTGACTGAATATTAAGACAGACCAAGGACTTAGGGTTAGATTTTTCTATTTATTTTTGAAGTTTGTCTTACCAACAGTAGAATTTTTCCCTTGCATCTTGGGACCCAAGCATTTCATCTATCCAACCTGTAGCAAGTGAAATTGACATTTGACTAAGGGAATAGCAAAATGATCAGATATGGAGTTCTTAAATATTGAAGGAGTGAGGCGGAAAGGGAAACAAGTATATATGGAGATGGTCTGTGGAGATGGTCTGTGAGCTCATCAGCTCTTTAGGAAAGCACGGTAAAAAGACATAAATTCTTTCCACAGATCCAGAAATGCATGTTTTTGCAGTAATGGGCTAACTTAAAATGTACGCTTTATTGCCAAATGTAACTTTCAGGACTATCCACATATCAGAAAGAATCAACACCATCTCAAGGTAATATGCAATGTGTAATAAACCCTCACATTAGTAAACATCTTCCCCTCCCCTCTTCCCCCAGTGAAATGTCAAGGATACATTGGCTCAAGTTTTCCACAATCCAGATGTCCTTGAAAACCTCATCTGTGGCTGAGTGCAGAGAACCAGCTGATGCAAAGCAAATAATGACTGAAGTTCATGATATTATTGAAAGCATCCTGAACTCAAGTGATCTCAGTTTCAGTAAGATATTCCTCCATCAAAACATGTGTTTTTTCCAATAACTATCTCCCTGATTCAAGAGAGGAAATAGGACGATCCTAGATGTTTAGGTCACAGGTGAGGATGTTCTAATTCTTTGCCTCAATCTAGTCTTCTATTTAGGTAGACCAAGTCTCTAAGAATAAGCTCTATCCAGAATTACATTTTAAACTTTAAAAATGGCATTCCAAGTTTTTGATGGCAGAAGTCTTACAGGTGA
>NW_027529794.1:105879-114784 GCF_008692635.1 Crocuta crocuta
AGGTGATAATAAACAGATACTATTTTAAAATATAACTATAACATAAAATGCTACTTCCTCTTTTTTAATAATAGGAAATTGAATTTTTTAAGACAAATGAGGCAGAGAGAGGATTTCCACATATTCGTATGTAAAAATATATAAATACAGTTAAAGAAGAGGATCCACATGTTGACCTTTGTTTACTTCTATTATATTTCCTACTGCTGTTCCCTGTGCATCTTTTTGTATCCATACACCTGCAGTTATTCCTTGAGTATATTGTTTTATGACACTCTGTTTCTTCCTTCTTTTTAAATGTATTTCTCCCTTTGAATATGTATATTTGCCTCTTTCTCCTAGGGTTTTTCTATCTTTTTTCTTTCTCCTTTATTTGGTCATAATATAAATAAGGCAAATGAGGGCCTATGGGCCACAACCAGCCCACTGCTTACTTCTGTAAATACGGTTTTATTGGAACACAGCTATTACAAGTTTGTTTACACACTGTCCAGACATGCATTTGTTCCACAAAGACAGAGTTGAGGATTTGTGACAGATATTATGTGATACAGCCTGTAAAACCTTAAATATTTACTCTCTGGCCCTTTACAGAAAAAAATGAACAACTCCTAATGTAGGTGATAAGGTCTATCTTTCAAGAATCTTTGTTGTTGGAGATGTAATGCAGGGGCGTGGGCATCAGAGAAGTTTTCAAAGAGAACCTGCCTGCCAATATTTCTTAAAAATGAAGACCTGTTTCAAAATAGTGGAATAGGTTGCCCTAAGCAATTTCTTTTAAGTTCCTGGTGAGATATTTGACAGTTGTGTTCATTCTTTTAAGAAGCTTATTCCATCAATTAAATTGCAAGTTGCACAAAAGTTCTTCTTTACCTTCCATTTCCCACTGTACCTAGCAGCCTAGCGATAGTACCACTGTGAGAACAGGATAGGAAGAGATCCTGCCTTATTTCCTATACTCTTGAGGGCCTGCTTTGGTCCTCTACACCTCTGTCCCTATCTAGGGGTGAGAGGTTTATCTGGAACTCAGGTCTCCTCCACCTCACTCTAGAGCACACTTCAGCTTCCAAGGTTATATGCAAGCCTTTCCCTTGATTCCATGCATTTGAGGGTGGACACTCTATTTGTATGTGCAGCCCTGGGTCTGAAAACTGGCTAAGAAGCAGCTGTTTGCAGAGGCGGGAGGCAGATGGATGCTGGACATGTGGGTTGAATGTGCAAGTATCTATGTATGTGACTCATTTTGGAACAAAGCCAAGGTGAGGAGAAGATAAGGGGTCAGACTTGAGATCAGCCCCCCCTTTTTTTGTTGCAACTATTACTTTTATTCTTTTCTCGATTCAAGTATAATTAACATACAGCATTATATTAGTTTCAAGTATACAATATGATTCAACAATTCTATACACTTCTCTGTGCTCATCTAGATACTCTTCATCCCTTTATCTCTTTCACCATTCCTTCCACCCACCTCCACTCTGACAAACACCAGTTTGTTTTTTGTGTTTAAGAGTCTAGTTTTTCTTTGTCTCTTTTTTTTCTTTGTCATTCATTTATTTTGCTTCTCAAATTCCACATATGACTGAAATAACAGGAGAAAAGCCCTTTCTTCANGGAAGACAGAACATACACTATTTCTCTGCCAGCTTGATTTAGATCTTCTCTAGGACCCACAGGTTTTATATTCTGCTTGGCCTAACAGACTGCCTTATTTAATAAAGGCAGTTAGGGGGCACCTGGGTGACTCAGTCAGTTAAGCGTTTGACTCTTGGCTTTGGCACAAGTCATGATCTCACAGTTTTGTGAGTTCAAGCCCCACATCGGGCTCTGTGCTGATGGTGTGGAGCCTGCTTGGGATTCTCTGTCTCCCTCTCTCTCTGCCTCTCCCTCATCCATGCTGTCTCTATCCCTTTCAAAATAAATAAATAAACTTTTAAAAAGTTAAAAAATTAATAAAGGCAGTTAAAATAAATGTGTGAATCAGTTTATAATTTGAAAACAATGGAATGTTCTAAAGATAATTATTGTATGATTTTATATAACTAAGGAGTTTTTTAGCTGATATAAAAAATTTCAATATATTTATTACATAATTTCTTACGTGTTAATATGTAATATGTTATAAATCTAGATAACTGGGTGGAATGATTATCAGACTTAAGTTTTCATTAACATTAATGAGAGTACTTATTTAAAATGCTATCAGAAATAAGTCAAGAGTCCTGGCACCTAGCTCAGAATGACTAAATACCAAAAAATTATTTTCTTCTTTTGTATGACACCTGGCATCAGCTAAACTATTCTCCCATTTATGTATTATGTCTGTTAGCACTGCAACCACGTGATTACAACTATATTCAAATGCTCCTCTGACTCAGCAGTGGCTCTAGATTTTTTTTCTCTCTCTCTGAAGGAGAAATAAAGGTGTTTAGAGGCTTTCCTGGGAAAATTTGAACCTAACATTCCTCAAGGTAGAAGCCTTATCCCCAGGGGGAGCTGGGTGTCTCAGTCGGTTAAGCATCCAACTTCAGCTCAGATCAGACCATGAACTTGCAGTATGAGGGTTTGAGCCTGGTGTCAGGCTCTGTGCTGACAGCTTGGAGCCTGAAGCCTTCTTCAGATTCTGTATCTCCCTCTCTCTCTCTCCCTCCCCTGCTCTCACTCTGTCTGTCTGCCTGTCTCTCTCTCAAAAATAAACATTAAAAAAATTTAAAGAAGTATTCCTTAAGGCTAACCAGTATTCCCCAAGGATGCACAACCATATCTGGGGTTCTCCCAAATTCAAGTCTGAGGGAAGTCTGAGGGCCTTCCCACAAGTCTACCATAGGTAAATGGCAATTAAGATCATTTTGTGCTCTAAGTTTTTTTTAACTGTCTCAAACATATGCACTTGCGGTCATAAGTGGTCTATATGCTCCTTCTGACAACATTTCACCTTGAGCAAATTAACTCTTCCATAGCACATGGGGCTTCTCTCTTAAAGTCTGACATATAACCATTGGGGAACTGTACACAGAGAACTCAAAGTTTCATGAATACGCTACCTGATTCTGATTCAAATGATAACTTTAGCACTCAGCCCACCTGCAAAAAAGGAACGCTTATAGAGAGGGCTCAAAAGAGTTAACGCTCCTCTCTAAGTGTCTCAACTTACTAGTAGCAAGTAACTGAGAAACTGAAGAGTGAAGAGCCTGCCTAGCACCAGCTGAGTCCACAAATCTGCAGCAAATCATACATCTTTGCTTAATGTAAGTCCTACAATGCCAATGAATCTTTCTGTTCAGAGAATTTACAGCTTCGAGGATGAACCAACTGACTTACAACTTAGATACTTGATTTTTAAGCTTTACGTTTAATACACTGAATTATTTAATCCTGACAAAACAGAAGCATTAGGTGACGTGTTCATATCCTGCTTTTCAGAACTGGAATGATTTGTGAATTACCCCTCTTGCTCTATGGTTGTACATAATAGCCATCATCTCAACTGTGGTAAATGTAGCTTTAGCCCTGCAAAAAAATGAATAAAAAAAAAAAAAACCCACCTCCTAGGCTGTTCAAAGTAAGGCAACTGTCTTCACTCTTTGCTAATTTCCACGGAATCCTTGTTTCACATTTAAATAGGTACAACCTCATAAAGAAGCCCTGAATGTACAGGAAACTAATAAAGTGATAAAACTATTAAGTAAAAAACTAATAAAAAGTAGTTCCTCATAGGAAAGGGAGAAGTGGGACCTGACTAAACCTAGGACTAAGGAAGTAGGGGCAGGAATACAATTTGCTCGACTTTTCAAAGGTATTTTTGGTTTTGGACTTATGATTATATCCTATATTCAAAAACAAAATCCAAAAGTTGAATAAGGCAAAGAAGTTACTCCTACAGAAAATTGGGGAAAAGACTTAACAGACATTTTATAAAAAGATATCCAAATGGCTGATGAAGATGTCAAAAGGTGCTCAACTCATCAATACGGAAATGCAAATTAAAACCACAATATGGTGCCACATGTCAACTAGAACAGTAAAAAGAAAAAAGAAAATAACATGTTGCTGAGGGTGTAGAGCAACTAGAATTCCCATTCACTATAAATGGAGTGTGAAATGGTTCAACAATTTTAGAAAACTGGCAGGATGTCCTAAAGTGAATATATGCATACCCAATAATCCAGAAATTCTGTACATGTGCTCCAAATGCATGCATTAGTATGGTCATTTGAAGCACTGTGTATAATTGTTCCAAACTTGAGAAAACACACAAATATTAATCTAGAGTTAAGTGGATAGATATTCATATAATGGAATACCTTATGGATGCACAATCTATAACTATATATAGTGAAATAGATGGAATTGACTCTTACCAATTAATCTAGATACACAGTATACACGATTGATTTATGTAAACTGAAAAAAAAATTACCTATACTGCTAAAAGTAAGGATGGGAATGATCTGCTTGCTGGTTCCATGGCTGTGCTGAGCTGATGAAGACATACCAAGTTTCGATATGTGTGCTTTCCTATCCATAAATTATTTGTTAAAATACGTAGTGGCACCTTAGAACTGTGTGATCCAGGGTGTAAACAGTTACTTCAGCTTTAGCCAAGTGAATGTGTCAAAGCAATGCACAATATTCCAGAGCTGCAGAATATACAGTTATAGCATGTGACAAATATTACTTTCTGTTTCGAGCATCAACTATAATTCGAGATCCCGGCAGAGCTCAATGAACTGTGAGTGAGATTTCACAGGATTGTGGCAAAGTTGCTTCCAGAAACCCATAAGCATAAATCCACAGGTTTATTGTTCAGTAAGTGCCTGCTTCATCACACACTGAAATGATCCCTGTTAGTCTGGTTTTGAAAAGCAAACTTTAAAAAGGAGAAGGGGGGTGGAAACTCAGCTTGCCAAAATTGAGATATCAGCTGCTAAAAGGTCAGAACTTTGGAGCTGACAGTGCTAGAAAAGTGGAGGAGCTGATTGAGAATAAAAAACTGAAGCCCCAATCTTGACAAGACCTGTATGACTATCCAAGACCACCTGAAGATGTCTGAATTATTGGCAGAGACCCCACAGCTCATGAAATACATGTCTAAAAGCTTGACTCATGCTTTAGTATGCCCAGGAAGAAATAAAGGCTTGTCTCCTCCACGTGTATCATGTTCAGCCAACCACACTAAAAGCAAGACGGAGGCTGGCAGTTTCACTGGGAAGAGAGAGCATATGTTGTTTTCACTTTCATTGTTTCGACCAGTGTGTTTCCAAATGAAGAAGCAGTTGGGGCAGAAAAGGTTGATGGAAATATGATTAAGTGGTTCGGGCTTTGTCAGGATTGGCAAAACAATACCATGCAGTGCCCAGTATGTTAGTCACCAGTCACATGTGTCTATTTAAATGTAAATAAATTCATATTCTCAGTAGCACTAGCCACATATTGGTTACCAAACCGGGTATCTTTGATTACAGAATATTTTTATCTTGCAGAAAGTTCTACTAGACAACACTGCCTTAGACTAGAGGTCAGGAAACTATGTCCCATGGGCTAAATCCAGCCAGGTAGTTTTCATAAGTAATATTTATTGGAACATTCATGGATTGTGTCTGGCTGTTTCTGCACTACAAAGGCAGAGTTGGGTAGTGGCAATGGAGACTTCTTGCAACAAAGCCTGAAATGTTTATTATCTGGCCCCCTTCAGAAAACATAGGCTGATCTATGCCTTAGACTACTCTTCATCATACTAGATCAGAGATTTTGCATAAAAATGCCCAACGACTTCATAAAAATACTGGAATCCTTCAATTCTTTCCCTCAGGAGATTACCCACACCATTTTTGCAGGCTCTAAATAAGATCGAGAAACATAAATTAAGAGGCCTATTTGGCTGCTTAGTTACAAGTAGGGACTAAATCCCTGGGGAAAAAATTCAGTTCCATCACTAAGCAGTTACTTGGTGCCTAACATTATGCTTTGTGATGATGGAAGAAGAAATAACACAAACTTGCCCTCAATGGGCTTACTGTTCATTAGGAACAAAAGCAAATTAGTTGCTTGCTATTTTCAGCCATGTGTCAATCATAGTGCTTAGAGATCCGCTATTCTAAAGTACACACATTCATCAAAAAGGACCCAGAGATGGGGCTTTCCTGCATACATAGTGCTGGGGTGCCCATGGTAATGGCCATGGTGCCCGCCTCCTAGGCTGAAGCAAGCCTAAACGTGGTGGGAATCTCAGTTTAGGTTTCCCAGGAAACAATGACACAGAGAAAGGAAGGAAGCCAAAATAGATTGTAGTAATGAGCGTGTTATTGGTGGGGGATGTCTGTGTCTGAATCCTACTGAGGATCTATGGGAGATGGCATAGAGTATATCTCAAAGGAATTTCCCCACTCAAGGAGCAAGCAAGCAGAGGTGTTTACCAATTCCCAACTCCAGTGGTGGAAGGCTGTTTCCAAATACATCAATTCCACACTATACCCACAACCCACCACACACACACACCCTTCAGGCCTGCCTTGCACATGAACGTACCATGTTTATGCAGCCAGAGAAAGCCCCTAAGTAGAGAGTCACAGGTGCTGGATGCAAGAGCAGCCTCTGAGGTGCTCGATTTGTAGTAAAGTGAACTAGAGTGTTGTAGGAAGTGGCAGGAGGCTGCACTGATCCCTTCAGTCCTGTCAGATTCCTGTTATTCTAGCTGCCTGGCCCCAAGACATTGTTGGTGGTGACAGAAAAAAAGTGGCTGTACACTTTCTGCTGACCATATCTATCTTGTTCATCACGATGTGGCCAGCAGAATGCCAGGGATATACTAGGTGCTTAATATACATTTGTGAAATGAATGTGTCATTAGACCTTCATTGCTCATTTTCTCAAAACCTCACTGAATTCACTTGTCTGAAAATATTTTTAAGGGGATATAAAGGCAGTAGATCGGATTTTCCTCAATAACTAGGCTATGCAAGATATATCATATTACCTTACTTTTTGAGGCATAAATTCAATGTGATTCTCAACTCCCATCCTGTTGATGACCTGTTCACGGTCTAAGCCTAAATGTTCTCTTGAAGAAGACCCAGGTGCCCAGCAATTTTGGTGGCATCAGTCCCCCAATCTCTTAGTTCTAGACTCTGAGTTATAATTCTGCCTGTTCCCTTTTAGGTTTTCTTGAGGTGGTGTAAACACATGGTGGGCAGATCTTGACGCTTATAGACACAGACCCCAAATCACTCATTCCTTCCTAGTCCAGACTAATCCCATTCCCTCAGTGTTGGCCACTTATCTCTCAACCCATCTTTTCATCTACACCCTTAAAGCCCAAGCATATTTCCATCACAGATTCTGGCCAGAAAGGGGGACTGTCCTCAGAGAACACAAACAGCCTCAAGACAAAGCCTGGTTATGTTCCTGACATGGATAAAGGAGATCCACTCACAAAAAAAATCACCACATATACTAGTAACTCAGTAAAGCACACTCTCCAGTGTAACTAGTAACTCTCCGGAAGCACACTCTGAGATGGACTTAAAAGAGTACAAGCTATTTACTAAGGACCAACTCATGAAGGGAAAGGGGAGGAATCATGACTGAGAAGACAGAGAAAGTGAACTGACACGCAGGTCCCTCACTGGTCCTTGGGTATTGTTTATCAGAGCTGAAGCTGAAATGCCTGAACTTGTGTACCTCTGTTGTGCTCAGTCACCATGATGTCTGTCATGTAGGAGGCAGAGCTCAGCAGCAAAGGCTGACCATGAAGGGCTGACAGCTGGAGGCTGCCTGCTGAGCACACCCCCCACAGCTAAGCAGCATGACTTCCCTTGAAGGGAGATCTGTATGGCACATTCTCACATCCACCACAGTCTTGCTGCAGAAAGATGAACGACTCTGTTCTCTAAATATATAATAAGCTAATAATATATTCTAAGTATAGAGTACTTCATATTTTTAAAGGTTCTTCACAGAACTATATCCCATTTTAATCCTCACATATAAACCAAGAAATATTATCACCAATTTACAGATGAGAATTGCAAAACCCAGAGATGGTCATTGGCTTGTGATCAAATGGCAAGAATGGGCCTCAAACTTACCACCAGCCCTCTGGACTAAATCCAATCCACCTGTTTTTTTTATAAAGAAATCGTAGGGAAAGCTAGACAGGATGGTGTGGTGGGGGGTGGGGGACATATCACAAAAGGTTTTGTCTACCAAATCAAGGCTATTGACAAGCCCTGGGGAACCCTGAATGTTTCTGAAAAGAGAAGTGAGGAGCTCAGAGGTCTGCATTAGGCCATTAGGATTTCTTTGAATATCCCTGTGGGCAAATTCACAATGAAGTACTTTCTGGAGAATGAAAAATCGGTTGGCCCTCTGGGAAGCGGTAGTAAGAGGGGAGACTTGGCTTAACTAAAAAAAACTTCCACAAAAATCCAGCTGCTACTAATAATTGAATATTTCCTCTTTTGATTTGTGTTGTTTTGGTGAGCCCCAGAATAGAAGTTTAAAGTGTTTAATTGGTTTTCCTCTGTTCAATTTTATTAAGCTGTCCTGGGCTCTTGAGTCAGCAAACTTAGCATTTTTTTTTAAGCTGAGCTTGCTTTCTCTAGAAGGTTTTCCTTCAGTTTATTCAGCTTAACTTCTCATATCTGATGCTGAACACTCACCAGCTGCTAGGCATGCAGGAAAAAAGAAAAAATGTCTCAGCAATGGTATCTGAAGTTTTCTGTTTTGCCTCAGAATATATGCAGCTCAAAGAAAAACAGTGTGAACAAGTTTGCCTCTGCTGTTGGACAATATGCCCAATAATTAACTTGTTGTGAGTGCCTGAGGGTATCACCCTCTCCCACAGCATGCAGTGATTAAAAAAAAAAAAAAAACCCAAAGCTGGGGCTCAGGAGAAATAAACAAT
>NW_027529794.1:114892-118878 GCF_008692635.1 Crocuta crocuta
TACAGGATCGTGCGTGTAATGATTCTGATGACTGACTGACCCCAGCATCCATTCCTTCTCAATAATTACTCCAAATCAAATGATTACTCCCAACCCTGGATACATACAAGAATCACTTTGCCACTTGTTAATGCTTCACATACATTTAATGAGACATAGCCAGGGTGAGAGTCTCTGGTCTACAGTAACCATTGTTGTGATCATCTGAATCATTGTTGGTGAGTGACTCATGAGCATCAAAGGATAGCTAATTCTTACTGAGTGCTTACTGTATCAGCTAGCCTTTGCTACATAACAAACCCTTCTAGAACTTAATAACTTTAACCTACAATTTATCTCATGATTCTACGGGTTGGTTGCCAGGTTCTTCAGATCTGAGCTGACACCATTGATCCATGCTGGGCTTACAAAGGTGTCCATAGTCAGCTGGAGGAATGAATGGCAACTAACTGATCTAGAATGGTTTCATTCATAGGACCAGCTGTTGCCAGGGCAACAGAAGCAGTGTGTTTCTCCTCTCCAGGTGGCTACTCTGGGCTGCTACAAATGACAGCAATGTTCAAGAGCAACAAGGAAATGCAAGCCCTAATATGCAAGTGGATTTCACATCTCTGCTTGGGTGATGCCCGTATCATTTCAATGACCAAAGTAAGTTACATGGCTGAGCCCAAAGTCAGCCTACAAGAGGTCTACCCTAAGGAAGTTAGGTTATAAGGGGGTGCCTGGTGGCTCAGTCGGTTGGGTGACTGATGCCCGCTCAGGTCACGATCTCACAGTTTGTGAGTTTGAGCCCTGCAACGGGCTCTGTTCTGGCAGTGCAGAACCAGCTTGGGATTCTGGCTCTCACTTCTTTCTCTCTCTGCCCCTCTGCCACTCATGTATTTTCTCTCTTTCTCAAAATAAATAAACTTTTTTTTAAAAAAGGATGTGGACATAAGGAGGCTTGAATAAATTGGTAGCTACTGTATTCACCAAGCCACATAATGTTCTAACCTCTCTACAGTAACTCATTTGATCCTCCATAAATTCAATGAAGCAGGAAAAACGTACTCATTCCATTTTGCAGTAGAGGAAAATGAGACGCAAAGAGGTTACACATGTTACACAAGGAAAGTTACAGCTACTAAGTGGCAGCATTATTATTAGAACCCAGTCAATCTGGTTCTAGATTTCTGGCTAAGAATTACAACATACGTAGCTAAAGCATCTAATACAAACTATTCCTCACTGCTCCCATTCTTCAGATATGATGTGCAGCCTGGTGCTAGGGCATTCATCTTTCCAATAGCCAGAGCCAAGAGAAATGCCAACAGCCAGAGTTCTGATAACCCGTGGAGAAGACCACCCTGTTTCTTGTTATGTGAGATAATAAAACTTCTCATTGAATAAATCAGAGTGAGTCAAACTTCCCTGAGACTTGCAACTTAGGGCATTTTAATTTTCAACAGCTATGTCACACACCTCTGTGAGCCCTGATTTCTTCATGTATAAAATATAAGTCTTGAATTAGATGACTGTTGAGGTTGTTTTCACTATTAACATTTATCATTTAAAATTTTTTTATTTTGAGAGACAGAGTGTGAGCAGAGAACAGACAGAGAGGGAGACACAGAATCTGAAGCAGGCTCCAGGCTCTGAGCTGTAAGCACAGAGCCTGATGCGGGGCTTCAACTCAAGAACTGTGAGATCATGACCTAAGCTGAAGTCAGATGCTTAACCGCTTAACCGACTGAGCCACCCAGGCGCCCCAACATTTACCATTTTAATGACACTATAGATAAGGAAAGCAACTTGGTTGTTGATTAGGGCAGAGGGTCTATATACCAGCAAAAAGCTTAAATACTGGCAAATATTTAGCTTTATTTTTGTCAGTTTTCTGTTGCTACTGTGACAAACTACTATAAACTTTGCAGCTTAAAAAGTCACACAACTTTGTGACCTTTTAGCTCTTTAGTTTAGAAGTTCAAGGTAGACCTCACTGGACTAAGGCAGAGGTGTAGGCAACAAGTGAACTCCTCTCTGGAACCTCTAAGGGAAAATCTGTTCCCTTGTCTTTTCAAACTTTAGGGACCATGAGCATTCTTTGTCTTGTGGTTCACTTAAAATTTTTTTTTAATGTTTATTTATTTTTAAGAGATAAATAGAAAGTGTGCAAGTGGGGCAGGGGCAGGGTGCTGGGCACAGAATCTGAAGCAGGCTCCAGGATCCAAGCCATCAGCCCAGAGCCTGATGTGCGGCTTGATCTCACAGACCGTGAGATCATGACCTGAGCCGAAGTTGGACGCTAAACCAAATGAGCCACCCAGGTGCCCCATGTCTTGTGGCTCATTATTCCACCTTCAGAGTCAGCAAAGGCATCTTTTTGACCCTCTGTCGCCACATCTCTCTCTCATCACAGCCCATGAAGGTTCTCTGCTTTTACGTACTCATTTGATGAGACTAGGTCTACTGGAGGATCCAGAATAATCTTTCCATACCAAGCCTCAAACAAATCTTTATCACATATCCAGAGTCCCTTTTGTCATGTAGGGTAACATATTCAATTTCCAGGAATGACAGTGTGGGTACCTTTGGGGGACCCCTTATTCTGCCTGACACAGTTTTGTTGGCAAATGTGTTTAAGCACTGCATTNCATTTAAAAAGTTCCTAACCATGGAAAACACAAACAAAATTGTAAAATTATCTATAACCTACTGGGGTGCCTTCACACTTTTACTCTCTCTCTCTCTCAAGAAGAAATAAATCTTAAAAATAAATTAAAAAATTAAAAAAAAGAACAGTAGCATCTTAGCAAATAGCCTCTATGAACATAACATTTTGGATAAAAATGGATTCACAGTGTACATATCTTCACTACTTTTTCACTCACCACTAAACTATGAACTTATAAAAACCTGTCTTAATTGTAATGGCTACACTGCATACTATCATACAGACAGAACTGACATGATTTTTTAAAATGTTTATTTTTATATAGAGAGAGCGAGCAGCAAAGGGGCAGAGACAGAGGGAGACAGAAGATCCAAAGAGGGTTCTGCACTGACAGCACAGAACCCGATGCAGGGCTCAAACGCATGAACCATAAGATCATAACCTGAGCCAAAGTCAGGCACTAAATCAATTGAGCCACCCAGGTGTCCCTGACATGATTTATTTAAAGAATCCCTTCCTTTTGCACATTTACATTGCTGCTCAACTTTCACTCTTAAGAGCAAACATTCTTGCACATACATCTGTACGTCAACAGTTGAGCACCCTCTTTAAGACCAAAATAATTCAGTGATTGAAATCTTGGACTTTAGAGTCAGATTTTCTAGAAATGGAATTTTACCCCTTTTAGGGCTCTTACTCTCATGATTTTCAAAGCGGGATATCAGAATCACCTGGAAAACTAGTGAAATGCCAGTTCCTGGACACGACCTTGATTTACTTAGTAAAGGCATCTGTGAGGAAGTTGTATGCTTTGCATTTTTATTATTTTAATGTTTATTTATTTTTGAGAGAGAGAATGAATGAATGAATGAATGTTGAGGAGGGGCAGAGAGAGCGGGGGACAGAGGACCCCAAGAAGGCTCAGCACTGACAGCAGCGAGCCCAATGTGGGACTGGAACTTCATCAGCCATGAGATCATGACCTGAGCTCAAGTCGGAAGCTCAACCAACTAAGCCACCAAGGTGCCCCTTCTTTGCATTTGTAAACAAGTTCTCACACTTGTGATGCACACTCCGTGATCTCTGATGTCACTCCCAGTTTTTCCTTTTCCTGAAATTTGTTGACATTTAAAATGCCATACACTCNAAAGATATGTATGAAAGATATGGTAGCCACTCTTTCTGTCCCGCTCCCCAAATTTGTCCAGTGTGTTGCTTAGAAGCTAATTCTTCATAGCTTATCAACCTAAATCAGAGTGGTTATTTCCGTAAGTTTTTCTAACAAATATTAAAAATACATGGATTAAAACTATTTGTGTGAGCTGCTCAGGCT
>NW_027529794.1:119056-124690 GCF_008692635.1 Crocuta crocuta
TATAGATATAGATATTTATTCCTCTTTATAGCCCTAAAAAGTAGCTGTTCTCCCCATTCTGTAGAAGAGAAGACAAAGGCATAGGGGATTAAGGGTTAAACAACTTAGTCAAGGTCTCACATTTCATAAACAACGATGCCAGAAAGAAACACGAGATATGCATCCAGACTCCATGCTTTAAACCCATTCTTATCAGGTGCCACTGTAATTTTACTTCTCTATANCTTTGACTGATCCTCGGTTGTGAGTCTCTGAGGTATAGTTTATATTGTATCATTCAGGAAACTGAGCTCAGAGACATGAAGTGTTTTTTCCCTGGGCTGCACAGCCAGAAAGTAGCATAGCTAAAAGTCAGCCTACATCTCCCTAACTCTAAACCCCAAGGTCTCAAGCACAGCTTTACTCTAACATGAAAGAACATCTTACTAGATGAAAATGTCTTTGGGGAATTTGGTCTGTTAGACTATCAGTAAATATCCTTGTTTCACTTAATAGCATAGAGGGAATTAGCAACTTTATTCTTTAGCAAGAACACCAGGCAGAACTGATGGGGGGGGGGAGGAGATATAGGGGAGGAAGTGAGCTGAGAATTGCATAAACATTCCTGACACTGGCCTCCATACAGAAAGTCTTCACTTTGAAGATACTCTTGAACTCTGGCTCTCCAATTCAAAAAAGCCACTGCCCCAAAACTGGACTCTAAAGCCAGCTTCCATCCTTAAAGTTTAGTTTCTGTATCTCAGTCAAGCCCCTGAAAACCCGGTTGTGTCACCAAGGTGAACATACCTTTTAAGCCAGCCTGCCTGTTCCCGGGAGCCTGGTGTGCAGAATCCAAGCCCTTTATAAGTGAAGGTTCAGCCACAGAGATGAAGGACTCAGATTCCTGGAATCTGCCCTTTATCGTAGGGGAAAAAAAAATGGCTCCAGGCACACTTTCCTCTCCTCCTCAAAGCAAATGACACCTAAAACATCAGGGTATCTTAAAGATTCCTTACACAGTATATACACTTAGAGAATTCTAAGAGTTGATTGATTCACGTTTTTGAGCTAAAACATTTACAAGAAAGGCAAAACAAGAGCTATGGTAAGAACTGAAGAAATGCTTTCAAAACAGAGCACTTTAAAAAGTTATGATGAATGTAAAATGGAATTGAAAGGGGGGAGGAGATGTAGCTTGTCATAAAGTCATAAAGTTAATAATTATCACAAAGCGTGTTAGAGTTTCTCTGTGAGCGGAGACTTTAAATAAGAACCCAAAAATGTCAGAGCAGTAACAGAGCTCTGAGGCCACCTAGAGGTGGTTTTTCGTAAGTCATGCTTCTTGTTTGAGTGTTCTGTTCCATCTATTTTTCACCCAGTTTTTTTTGAGCAACATGTAATTAGTTGGATGAAGCTGCTTAAACAAATGTTTTCAGAGAAATTTAGATTCTCCTACAGGTAACATTTCCTTCACTACCAAGTGTGGAGTTTAGAGTGCTGGAAAAGTTTTCACAAAATCAAACAATGGCATGTGGCTACCTGTGGTTCTGTGGTCTTAAATTAGGCCATCTCAGAGAAACCAAAAGCCTTAGTGGGTATATAGGTTTGTGTTATTTTAGGTTTATGTGATTTTGACCAAAAGTGAATGATTCAGAAGTCCCTCACAAGCCTCAGAACTTTGTAAACCACCTTCTCCATTTTGCCAAGAAATGGAATATTCTACAGATCAGTTAAGCCAAATTTTTCTAATATGGGTGTGTGATACTGAATAAGAAAAGTGGGCTTAAATGATTTCACAAACCATCTGCTACTATAAAGTAAAATTTTATGAGGATTACTGGAAAGTGTGGGATTGCTTTTGATGGCAATTCAGTGGCTTGATGTCTATTTTCAAAAATTTAATACTTAATCCTTCCAAAGTAAAATATATGTTCTTAACCTTGCAATTGATACTATTATAGATGGAAGAATAGTCTAATGAAAAGAACACTGGGTTCTGGGGCCAGCTCTACGACTGTGTATTTGTGGAGTTGTTACTTGATGTGGGAGCTTTATGCTGTGCCAATTTCTCTGACCTGGAACAGCACTTCCCACAACTCACTTCACCAGATTAGGGTTGGCCACAAGAGAAATTTAGCTGCTGTCTCCTTTCACAGGTGACCTGTATCATCAAACTTGGAGGCAGTGGGAGAGAAAGAGGAGTTCCAGTCTGTCCAGAAGGGTTCCAGCTGTTTATGAAGGTTCCAGTTTGTCAACATGCTCCTCTACCTCAGGTTCAGCTTTACTTCCAGACTGCTGGTTCTGCGTGCCTGTGGTGACTTCAGACTCACCCCCAGACATAACAGCAATGGCTTTACACTGACTTCCCCACCAGCTCTGCCCAATAATAAACTCTCTCATTCCATGTCACTCAAAAGGCTTCTGTCTCTCTTATCAAACCCTAAGTGACACAGGTGATATTACAGGACCTCAATTACTTCATTTGCCAAAGAGAGCAAGGATACTAGAAGACATCTTAGTTTCCTTTCTCCATTAGATATCATAAATTTTACCTCCTGTTAAGAGTTCCTCTAATAGGTGTGACAAAGGTGAACGTCTTTCAAAACTTTATTAATTGAAGATAGCACAGAAGAATGGAAAGATATATCATGTTCATGGAATTGAACAATATTGTTAAAATATTCATACTATCCAAAGTAATCTACAGATTCAATGCAATCTCTATCAAAATACCTATAGTATTTTTCACAGGGCTTGAACAAATAATCCTGAAATTTGTATAGAACCACAAAAGACCCAAAATAGCCAAACAATCTTGAGAAAAAAGAACAAAGCTGGAGGTACTACAGTCCCAGGTTTCAAGTTATACTACNTTCACAGAGCTAGAATAAATAATCCTAAAATTTGTATACAACCACAAAAGACCCTCAATAGCCAAAGAAATTTTGAGAAAAAAAAACCAAAGCCATATTCCAAACTATATTACAAAGCTATAATAATCAAACCAGTGTGGAATTAGCACAAAAACAGACAAATTAATGGAAAAGACTTTAGAGCTCAGAAATAAACCCCCACTTATATGATCAATCTACAACAAAAGAGGCAACAATGGGGGAAAAATCATCTCCTCAATCAATGGTGTTGGGAAAACTGGTCAGCTATGTGTGCAAAAAACAAACAAACAAACAAAAAACCAAAACACACAAAACCAAAACACCCAACCTGTACCACTTTCTTACACCACACATAAACATAAACTCAAAATGGATTAAAGACCTAAATGTGAGACATGAAACCATAAATATTCCAAAAGAAAATACAGGAAATAGGGGCGCCTGGGTGGCTTAGTCGGTTAAGCGTCCGACTTTCGCTTGGGTCATGATCTCGCGGTTCGTGGGTTCGAGCCCCGCGTCGGGCTCTGTGCTGACTGCCAGCTCAGAGCCTGGAGCCTGTTTCAGAGTCTGTGACTCCCTCTCTCTCTGACCCTCCCCTGCTCACGCTGTCTCTCTCTCTGTCTCCTAGAAATAAATAAAACATTAAAAAAAATTTAAAAAAAAAATACAGGAAATAATCTCTTGGACATTGGACTCAGCAACATTTTTCTGAATATGTTTCCTCAGGCAAGGGAAATAAAAGCAAAATAAACTATGGGGACTACACCAAAATAAAAAACTTTTGTACAATGAAGGAAACCATCAACAAATTAAAAAGCAACCTACTGAAGCGGAGAAGATACTTGCAAATGATACATCTGACAAGATGCTAATATCTAAAACACATAAAGAGCTTATACAATTCAACACCAAAAACCCCCAAATAATCCAATTTAAAAATGGGCAAAGGACCATAATAGACATTTTTTCCAAAGATATACAAATGGCCAATAGACACATGCAAAGATGCTCAACATCACTAATCATCAGGGAAACGCAAATAAAAACCACAATGAGACATCACTTAACACCTGTTAGGGATGAGTATTCTCAAAAAGACAAGTGCTGGTAAGGATGTGGAGAAAAAGGAAACCTTGTGCCCTGTTGGTGGGAATGTAAATTGGTGCAACCACGATGGAAAATAGAATGGCAGTTCCTCAAAAAATTAAAAATAGAAATACCATATGATCCAGTAATTATACTACTATTTATTACAAAAAAAATGAAAACACTAATTTGAAAAGATGTATCAACGTTTGTGTATACTGCAGCATTATTTACAATAGCCAAGATATGGGAGCAACCTAAGTGTCTGTTGATAGATGAAAAGATAAAGAAGATACATATTCATTGTTTGTATATATAATGGACATTAGCCATAACAAAGAATGAGATTTGGCCATTAGCAACAATATGAATGGACCCAGAGGGTATTATATTAAGTGAAATAAGTCAAAGAAAGACAAATACCACTTGATTTCACTTATATGTGGAATGTGAAAACCAAAGCAAATGAACAAACCAACAGAAACAGACTGATAAACACGAAAAAAAACTGGTAGTAGTCAGAGGTGATGTGGGTGGTGGGGATAGGCAAAATAGGTGAAGGGGATTAAGAAGTACAATCTTCCAGTTATAAAATAACTAAGTCACAAAGATAAAAAAAATACAGCATAAGGAATATAGTCAATAATATTGTAACGGCAACTAAGGAGTGCATCTGTCATGATGAGCACAGAGTGATTTATGGAATTGTTGAAAAAACTATACTGTACCCTTAAAACTAATATAACACTATATTAACTATACCAGAATTTAAATTAAATTAAATTTTAAAACTAATTTTGTAATAACACTGGATGGTGACAGATGGTGACTACATTTATTGTGGTGAACACTGAGTAATGTATAGAATTGTCAAATCACTATGTTGTACACCTGAAACTAATATAACATTGTAGGTCACCTACACTTCAATAACAACAAAAAAGAACTGGTAGAGCATCCTTTGCAAAAAAAAAAAACCCACTATCACATGGTTATTTAATGCCTATTATTACACTTTGAGAATGATTATTCATTAAACAGTTACTGTCCTCATCATAGTTGTAACTAACATTTATTGAGTACTGAACATATGGCAGACACTGTGCTTTATCAACACAGGCTAATCTCACTTAATCCCAACACTAATCCCACAAAGTGGTGATTCTCCATTTCATAGATGAGAACAGGGAGGCTCAGAAGGGAGAAGTGAGTCAGTCAGTAAGTGACAGGGTTTAGATTTGAATTCAAGAAGCAAGATACAGAGCCCATGCTCTCACGCTATGTATAGAGGGAAAAAAAAAAAAAAAAACATACCTGAAACTGTCGTCACTGTCCTGGATAAGCTTACCATGTAAAGCAAAATACAGTCAAATTGTTGTAATTCGGTAACATCGTTCTATTATATTAGAATACATAGTAGTACATAAAAATCAGACACTGAGGTCTAAAGGTTGGAGTTGAACTATGAAAGACAAGGTTGGATTTCCTCAGAAGAAAAAAGAAGGAAGGCTATTCCAGGCACGTAAAACTGCATGAACAAAGGCCTGCAGATAAGCAGCAGCTTGTCATATTATTTCAGAATGGACAGAGAGAAAGATGTGAATGTGCAGGGAGAGAATGGGAGAGGCAAGGCCAGGGAAGAAAGAAGAGGCCCCAATTCTTGTGTGCTAATCTA
>NW_027529794.1:124700-128257 GCF_008692635.1 Crocuta crocuta
TAATCTAAGAAATTGAAATGCTGTCATTATTTTATGGGGATTCAAGCATTTTTCAAAGGAGAGTGATATGGTCAGATATGAATTTTGTGAACCTCAAGGTCTCTGGCAGCAACCTAGAGGATGATTTGGAGTTGGAAGAGACTGGATACAGAAAAAACAGCCAAGGAATAAGGAAATGGGGGTGTAGACTATTCTAAAGTGAGAGGCACTGTCAGCCTGGAGAGGATAAACTGTAGCAGTCATGTCTCTTCTTAGCAGCTTGACCTAGGCCCACCTGTGGCCTATGGCTTCTGGCTGAAGCTTCCGTGTCCTGGGGCCCATTACTGGAAGATGGCAGGCATCTTTTGAGATTTCTCAAAAAAGATTGTCGGTATCAAAACTGATTTGAGACATAATGACCTTGAATGTGGAGAAATGCTTGGTGCACTGTCAGGTTAGCTATGAGCAATTTTCTTTCAAGCTTTCCCAAAGAACATTAAGGTTCTTAACTATGAAGAATCAGCCCTTAAAATGAGAAGGCCAAGTAGCGAAGTAGAAAAGTTTTGGGGGAAAGTAGGCATGGCTCTGATTCTTGAGTCCACCATTCACTAAAAAGTAACAATGGTCAAGATATTTAACCTTGCTGAATCTCAACTTTCTAATCCATAGAGAGCTTAATAAATCATATCCTGTGGTATCATTGAAATGATTAAATCATCTACCACAAATACTGAGCTTGTTATCTGACATATAACAAGCCATTAATAAGTATTAGTCCTCTTCCGTCTTTCTTTCCTTTTCCTCCCATTTCCAGGGCCCCACTCACATGGAGCAAATGATGGTTATATGGTCAATATCATACAAACATAGGCTAGAAGGAACCTAACCTTATTAAATGCCAAATGTGTAATGATGGCACTAAGTATTTCACATTCATTATTTCAATTTCTAGAATGATTTGTGGCTGTTCTGATTTTCACGAGAAGAATACAAATGCCTTATCACCTGAATAAAACACCTGATGTTTAGTCGCATAAACAATGAAACTGAAGCATGAGAAGAATCAGGACTTTTAGTCTAAACTAAACCTGATTTTGAATTAGAAGGTTAAAATTTCAGGCTAATATACTGACATATAGAATCTATATTTCAATGATAGGAATCATACTTAATCTTCTTTCCCCTTAAATATTCCTATAATGCTAAAATTATGAATTAGTTTTATAAAGTTATATTAAAAATATTCAGCTCACCCTGCCCTTGATGTAACAAATCCAAAACCCTCTGGCCATGTTGTTGGTCTCCAAGCTCCACAGGACTAAAAGTGACAGGTGAACTCTGCTCAAGAGAGCAGTGGGGAGATTAATGTTACTTTGCATTTTTCCTAATCACAGCATTTCTATTAGACTCATAATAATTGACCCCTGTGTGTGTATCCTCCACTTGGGAATCACTAAAGAATTAGTAGCTCATAAAATGGCACCTGCTCAATTGTCCCTTAACAAGTGTGATAAAAATTGCCCAAATTCATAAATGTGATTGGAAATGCTGTCATAATGATGATAATGGATCTCCTTAGCTCTACGGTATTTTATCTGTTTCCCTATGAGAATTTTTTTTTTTCGATCTTACCTTCATTTCCTTAACTGAAAATATTTCAAAAATCTTATGTAAAACCATAAAATGAAGCCATTTGGTACTAAGTCAATTTTCCCTCTTAATCCAGTCTACAGAGACCAGGCATTTTAATTAATGTAACTTTCTTCTGTCCAAAAGAAATTTTAATGAATGTTTTTAGCTGTGCTATTCTATATGGCTTTAAGCTTGCATATTTTTATCCTAAACTTTGCTTTCACCCCTACCCGAAATCTGGTTGATTCCCAAATGAGAACAGGAGAATCTTGGGGCCATTTTGCTAAGTTACTCAATGAGTTTGGGTTCCTGAAGGAAAGCACTGAGGCAGAGGGAGTTGTTTATGTTCAAAATACAATCAGTCACATAGCAAGTCCCAAATAACAGAAACACAATGAGTTTATCTTTTAGATGGGTACTTCTGTTTTATTTCCTAATTTTTCTTCTAATTACAGCAAGAAAGAGACAGGTCGAAAGGCACGTGCACACAAAAGCATGGAGAAGAATGTACACAGCAGCACTATTTGTAACAGTCCCCAAGCGGAAACTACCCAAATGTCCATCGATGGTAAAATGGATAAATATATCACAGTATACTCATGCAATGAATACTAGAGAGCAATGAGAATGAACAAATGATAACTACTCACAAGTGCAAGGATAAACACGGCTAACAAAATTATGAGCAAATGAATCCTGACACAGAAGAATACACAACTGAACTTTTTTTCATTTCTACAAAGTTCAAACTGAGAGAAACGAATTTGTGGTGTTAGGAGTCATGACCATAATTATAGTAGGAAAGAAGATTGTGGCTTCACTGGCAGGAGTGAAAATTCTAAGTAATACTCTATCTCGCTATGAATGCTGGTTATATAGATACATTCACTTTATGGACATTCACTGTGATACACACTTATGAATTATGTACTTCTTTAAATGTAATTTTCATTAATAAAAATTAAAGCTGACAGTGCAGGAGGTGCACTTCCAATGGTTCAGTTGTTTCTTGTTCATGTTGCATATGAGAAAGTTTAAGGAATTTCTGGCTAAGAATAATAACTGATGAATATGGAAGCAGTTTGGATTTACATTTAGGTACCAGAAAACTCATCAGTAAGAGTATAAAAATGAGTTGAGTCATAAAACTGAAAATACCCCTGGCTCAATGAGCCAACAATTACACATGAATTGCCAAGTTTATACTGCCCAAATTTGGTACCTCCCATTGCTCTATGGCAGCAAATAAGCATGTTAGAAAGGAATAAACTGTTGTCAGTTGGGCAGGGACCTTTCCAAACATTACTCAAAAGAGGGGTGTGCCATCTGGATAGAAGGTTTACAGCCTCGTCGCTGTGTGAATGTCTATTAAAAGGACACATGAACATGAGACAATGAGGAAGAATAAATAGAAGAATTCTGTACTCACCTAGCCAGAGTATGAGGCGCCCCAACAAGTCCAGATGCCACAGCCCTCCTCAGCCCACCAGGGAGAAGTCCTAATGAAGATGAGTCCTGAGCATAATGTACACAGCAAGGAGTGGACTAATGTTTCCTGCTCAAAGGATGTTTGATTTCATATAAACTAGGATAATAATCAGCCTATTCTTGGATTATCTATTAGAGGATTTTTCTCTATGTGAATTAAATGGTGCTTCTTAATTTAAAAAGTAAATGTGAACCCGTTGATTTGCTTGAAAGCTACAACTAAACCTGTAGCTCTATGGATGAAAAAAGAAATTCACGATCTTGATTTTACCAAAGTGTCCTCTAATTATTTATACACATTTCCCCTACAGAATCCATGGGTGAAGTAAGGCTCTGCATAAAATACTGTGCTCTGCAAATAAGACACTTAACCAGCATCTACGTACCTGTTGCCTGCAGTGAGCTGGCTTGCCTATTATTCTTTCTGGTGCAGGAAGGGCTTTTGAAAGACATGATAT
>NW_027529794.1:128794-144019 GCF_008692635.1 Crocuta crocuta
AGGCTTTTGCAATACATGATATTGCCTGAGCTTATCACAGCTCCCGAATGCTGCTGCCACAGACTCCCTGACTGATCATTCCCTGATTGTTATTTCTCAAGAAATTTCTTCTGTTGTTTCTGTAATTTTCAGTGCTTCATGGAGAACTGGTATGCTCTCATTTGAGGTGTGCTATCATACTTTAAATTTCTCTTAATCATGTGGTCAAGAACGAAGGATATTGTGCAAAACATCATGGCAAGTTGTACACTGTCTTCTGTAAGTACATCTTATATGTGTTTAAAGAGAAACAGAAAATGAAAAACCCCACTGCCATCTTCTTAAATAAAACTACTTGGTAATCGCTCCAAAATAAGGTGCAAGTAATCTCTAACGCATCTACTCAGCAAGCATCTGGAAGGTGGTTGAAGGCACTTAGCTTGATAAAAATTCCAAACTCTTCATTTTCTTACGGCTTTCAAATACTTAGGGTTTCTTGACTGTAATCACATTGGTGTAAGCACACCCCAAACACCACTTTCTAAAAGCTACTTATATGCACAGTGCTTGACATATGGGAGAATCTCATAAAATATTTGGTGAACAAATGAATGAAGTTGTCAAATGGATAAACAAAGCATACAAGGATGGATGGATGGATGGATGGATGGACTACCTAAATACTGATAATTAAGTTCTTTCTGCAGGATTAAATTCATTAGAACTAGCTTTATAAGCATGCTTTTTGTGATTTATAGTCACAGAAAACGTCTGGAAGTTTATACCCTCTGACCAACATCACCCCATTTCCCCTCCCTCCAGGCCCCTAGCAACCATCATCCTATTCTCTGCTTTTGTAAATTTGATTATTTTAGATTCCACATACAATTGGGATCATGCCGTCTTTGTGTCAGAATTACTTTACTTACTATAGTGTCTGCCATGTTCACCTACGTTGCTACAAATGGCAGTATTTCCTTCTTCTTAAAGGCTAAATAATATTCAAGTGCGTACTTTAAGTTTTACTATTATTTTTTAATCAATTCTACACTGTATGTTAACTAACTTGAATTTTTAAATTCTGGTAAAATTAAAATACCATGTGTGTATTTTGTCTTGATCCATTTAGCCACTGGTACATATTTAGATTGTTTTGATGTAGTGACTATCATGAATAATGCTGCAACGAATATGAGAGTGCATGTCTGAGATACCAATTTCAATTCCTTTGGATATATACACAGAAATGGGACTACTGCTGGATCGTACAGGAGTTCTATTTTTAATTTTTTGAAAAACTTCATTTTCTATAGCGGCTACACCATTTTACATTCCCACCAGTAGTGTACATGGATTCCAATTTCTCTGTATCTTGGCCAACACTTACCTCTTGTTTTTCTGGATAACACCCATCCTAACAGGTATGAGATGGTATCTCATTGCAGCCTCATTTGCACTTCCCCTTATGATTAGTGATGTTGAACATTTGTTCACACATTTGTTGACCCTTTGTACTCTTTTTGGAAGAATAATTATTTCTGATGTCTAAAACTTCTTGAAACTACATGACTTCAGTTATGTTATCTATAACACCTCCACTTTTAAGAAAAGGAATCTGCCTACTATTCATTAGAACAACCTTGAATAAGTAGGCCAACCACATCATCACTCATCTTAAAAACTTTAGTTTTAAGAAATAGCACATAATTGCTGTTATGTACCTTTCTGGCTGCTAACACTGCTTACTTAATAAAACCAACCATGGATGACGGGTACAGCATACAAGAACAGGTTAGCAAGGCTAGGATATGAGGATCACGGAAACCAGTACCAATATGTTAGAGTTCCATCTATTTCATCAAAATAAGCATTTCTTTCTCATGCTTGTGTTTAACTCAGGAATGTCTTTTACTTCATAAATGTAGAGGGGCTATATCATTGATTTTGAGGAAGTGCTGTCATAAAGTTAGTTAAGAAAGATTTTGTGATTGTTGTTTTATCTCCAGATAAACAAATCCATCTTCTAAACTGTCATACCTGATTGCTTTAGATTTTTCCTTTTGTTTCTCTTGCTGCTTCACAAACATTTTTACAGTTCTAAGAAAAATCAATTACAATAGGCCTCTAAGGTTTTTGTTTTTGCTTCCACTAGGGAAAAGCTGATTATTTACGATTTCAGAAAGTGGGTTCAACATTGATCTTCAAACCTTAATATAGTTATTTATACTGATAAAAAAAATAAATGCAAAGGAATTCCAGGAAACATAAAATAATTTTGCCACAGGAATGCTTTTTTTTTTTTAATGTTTTATTTATTTCTAGGAGAGAGAGAGNACATATTCATGACAATAATTACTAGGGATGCTTAGTTCCAGTGTATAATGCTTTCACTGAAAAACCCAATCCTTCAATTACCATCCTTTAACTTCAATGTGATAAGTAGTTTGGGCAATAAATAATGCTTAATAAGAAAGATGTTGGCTACCATTAGTGAGCAAACCAGAGTAAAAGACTGACTACAATTAAACAAAAATCTGTCAAATAAAAGTAGTCATGTTTGATTCTGTTCTTTAAAAATTATCCTGTCTTTGGTTTTAAACAACTGGCAGGAAATGCAAATTCAGAGAACCTAGGGATTATATCAGTTCTCAACACTGTTTAATTCAAGAGGCAGAAAAAAACTCTTCAGCACAATGTTTATGTCCATTGGGCCCTGATCAGTAAATTGATGATGCAGGAAATCATTTCATCTTATTTTCTTTGAGATGGCCTGCCAAATCACAATTTTAAGTAATACTTTTCCTGGCAGTTGAAAAAATAGAAGGGTTTTTTTGCTCTGATTGTAGTCTGATTTTTATTATGAGCTCCATTCTGCTACTGTTCACTAATGATGGGTACTATTACACAGTTGATATGTGTGGACGCATTTTCAGCAAGGACGAATTCATGGACAACAACCTGACAGGGTAGTTCTATTAGGCTACTATTTGTTGTTTGTCACTATCTGCAGGATAGGAGAAGAAGAGAGAACAAATATGCCCTGAGAGATCTTAGTGTACTGCCTCATTATATGATGTATTAAAATAGATATGATACACATTATGCAAAGACCTTATCTGCAAGATACTTGGGGGTGCAAGTATGAAACATATTAGGAGGGAATGGTTATTGATTGTTTATTGAATGTAGTATCTGCTGAGTGCTTTCATAAATGACTTTGACTCAGTCTTTATGTTTAAACCTGAGAGATAAACATTAACCCAATTTTTAAATGCTCTATAAAAATAAAATAAAATAGATGAACAAATAGGTTTTAATTACATATATCTGTGATTTTTACAAAGTGAACACAAGTGTGAAAATAGCAGTCAGATCAAGAGTCAGGAAGTGCCTAGCACTTCAGATGCCACATCACTATCCTGCTTCCTTTCCATCACAAAGCCCTCCCCTGCAAGGTAACCAATACCCTTGCTGCTAACAGTGTACAGTAGTTCTGCCTGTTTTAGTAGTTTACACTAATAGAATCACAGAATATACACTCTTCTGTTTGTCTTCTTTACTCGACACCATGCCTGCACGATTCATCCATGTTACTGAGAGCAGCTTTCAACAATTTGCTCTCATTGCTTTCTAGTTTTCCATTGTATGAATATGCCATGATGTAGAGACAAGATTTCAAAATAAATCTAACTATGAAATCCACTTTATAACTAAAGAAATGTAATGGGCAGTAAGCATTTGCTGATTTGAGTAGAATGCTCCCTACAGGGCATTTTTTTAAAGCATAGTCCTGGTTTTGCCTTCTACTTTAAATGTAGCAAGCAATGAATCAATATGACAATCAATAAAAGTGACACAGAAAAATGGGTGGGTAGTGTTTAATTTTTAGGACAAATACTTTAAATGTTATTTACACTAAAAATGATGAACTGCTATTCAAAGATACAGCTCTTATGACAGACTTCACACTCCATGTCAATGGCAATGTGTTTATGTACATATACATACATTTTTCAGGTAATATATTCCAATTACCACAATCCACTTCCAACTCCTAACTCTCTATAGTGACTAAATTAACTGTTTCCTCATTACTTGCACATGTAAAGCTCTTTATTGACTGACTGATTAAACTGATAATAGAGCAATGTAAAGTGGCCAATGTGTCCATTTAACAGTTAGCTGGATTTTCATTAAAATATTTACGGTGTACCTACTTTATGCCAGGTACCTGAGAGATACAAACACGCCATGGCCCGGGCATTTTGTTCCATCAATCAACAACTTCGGCTGAGTAGATAATTCTTGGAGGACCATATACTAATACAACAGAAGGCATGATGGGAAAAAATTGTGTTCCTGCCCTAAATAAACTGAAAAAGAAAATGGAAACTATATGTATGTATATTTAACAAAATGGACAATATTAACTCACTGTACTAAGAATACGGTGTTGTGAAATAGGGAACCAAAGAGACCCAAATGAGATTGAGTTAGTCAAAAGGAGGTCAAGAAGAAAACTATATTTTGTGATGACTATAAAAGCAAGCATTTCGAGTAGTCTGACATCTGTCCAACTTAAAGCAGGGAAGGAGGGTGATAAGCAGGAACTAGTGCCCTATAAAATCTTTCCTTTCCTGTATTTCCCTAGACTGCAATAATTTTCCTTGCTCTTATTTCCCATAGTACTTGAATTCTCTATCACATAATTTAGTGCAGTTCTGCACTGCTTGCTAATTGTGTTGAAAATCTTGATTCCATTCAAAACTAAAAGGCGACCGACGGAATGGGAGAAGATATTTGCAAATGATACATGAGATAAATGGTTGGTATCTAAAATCTATAAAGTATGTACCAAACTCAACACCCCAAAAACAAATAATCCAGTGAAGAAATGGGCAGAAGACATGAACAGACATTTTTCCAAAGAAGACATGCAGATCGCCAACAGACACAAGAAACAATGTTCAACATCACTCATCATCAGGAAAATACATATCAAAACCACAATGAGGAGTCACATCACACCCGTCAGAATGGCTAAATAAAAAACATGAAAAATAAGTATTGGCAAGGATACAGAGAAAAACGAACTCTCATGCATTGGAGGTGGGAATGCAAACTGGTGCAGCCACTGTAAAAACTGTATGGCGTTTTTGGGAGGCAAGATGGCGGAGAAGTAGGAAGCTCCATGCATTTCACTTGCCCCCATTTCTCAAACAGAGAAGGCCTGAAGCCATAGGACACTGAACCGCAGGAGTCTGGGAAGAAAAGAGACAGAGTACAATGGAAGGCAACCTCCTAGGTGCGTGAGTGCGAAGTGGGGAAGATAAAAACGGGCTGGGACCAGGAGACACAGAGGGTGGGGAGGGAACCCCCTCAGTGGGGAGCTGCGGTGAGCTGAGGGAAAAAGAAAGAGTGGCTGAAGCTGCTCACAGAACTGTCCCTGGAGAAGAGAAAAACCTTGGCTCTGGATGAAGAGTGATCCTAGTTCTAGCTGTGGTGTTGACTTTGACTGGCACGCAGCCCCAGTCCCAGGCAGTGCCAGGAGAAACTGCTACATTCCTCTCCCAGCTTGACCTCTGGCAGGGAAGCAGCTGGCCTGAGACTGCGCTGCTGCTCTCGTGCCTTGAAACCAGCAGGGATGGGCCCGACCTGCGGGATTATGTTTTGGGTGGTATCAATAAAGCCCCCAGACTGGAACCTGGAAACTAGGCAGGGCTTGGGACATAGAACATGGCGCACTTTGGCTACACCCACAGCACAGGGAGATGGGACCCAAAGGAGTGATTTGTAGCGCTTGGTTTCACAGGGGACTGGGGCACCACCATTTTTCTCCCCACAACCACTAAGGTGGGACCTCAGGGAGTGGCAGGCAGGACCACAGTGGAGGCTAAGACTTGCCTACACCAAACCACGCCCATCCCCGCTAGAGAGCTGTTTTGTTGTTGGGTTTTTTTTTTTTTCCAATTTACCGGAGCCCAGGGCAAGACCAACATGGATGCACTGCTGTGGTTAATTCTAGATCAATTCTTTGTATTCAGATATATTTTCCCTTGTGTCCTCCATATCGCTCCCCTCTAGTGGACTGGGCACTCCGGTCATTGGTTTGCTTAAACAGTCATATTTAATCCATTCTCTAGATGTATATTCTATACCTCTACCACTACCTTTCTATCTCTCTTTCTCTCTGGAGTAATCAGACTATATAGTTTCTCTGAGTAACATTATCTTCATTTCTTTCTCCTTGCCTCTGACCTTATTCTCCTCTTTATCTCTCTGAAGTAAGCCTCTCTGCCTGGTCATTGTCCAATTTCACTTTCTCCCCACCCTGTTATTTCTCTCTTTGTATTTACTCTTCCATCAACACTGCAAACACCCTGCTCTTAATTTGTAGCTGGGAATTCTGGTTTTATGCTTTTAGACTTTCCTTTGTCTTTTGGCTTTTTTTTGCTTTTTTTCTTTTTTTCTTACTTTCTTTTTCTTTTTTCTTTTCTGTTTTCTTTTTNAACAACAAGAGAGACCAAGAGACACCATTAAAAGAACACTTCCTGAATGGACAGGCCTTGGACAGTCAATGAGCCTTCTTTAATATAGCAGTATTCACAGGGGTAGAGTGCATAACAAGCTTTTAAAACTAACAAGAGACAGAAAGCTAGCCAAAATGATTAAATGGAAGAACTCTCTTCTAAGGAAATTCCAGAAAGAAATGACAGCTAAAGAGCGGCTCAANCTTTTTTTTGCTTTTTTTCTTTTTTTCTTACTTTCTTTTTCTTTTTCCTTTTCAGTTTGCTTGTTTGCTGGATTTGTCTGTGCACTTGCGTGCCTTTATTCCTTGTGTGTTTGTCTGTCTGTTTTCTTCTCCAGGGCTACCTCAAGAAACAAGCCAAAGTACACATGTTGGAGAGTCCCAAATACCACTACAAGTAGGTAAATAAAATAACCAAACAACAAGAGAGACCAAGAGACACCATTAAAAGAACACTTCCTGAATGGACAGGCCTTGGACAGTCAATGAGCCTTCTTTAATATAGCAGTATTCACAGGGGTAGAGTGCATAACAAGCTTTTAAAACTAACAAGAGACAGAAAGCTAGCCAAAATGATTAAATGGAAGAACTCTCTTCTAAGGAAATTCCAGAAAGAAATGACAGCTAAAGAGCGGCTCAAAACAGATATAAGCAACATAACTGAACAAGAATTTAGAACAATAGTCATAAAATTAATTGCTGGGCTTGAAAAAGGCATGGAAGACATCAGAGAAGCTACTGCTACAAAGACTATGGAGCTTAAAAATAGTTGTGATAAATTTAAAAATGCTATAAATGAGTTGCGTAATAAAATGGAGGCGTCCAATGCACGGACTGAAGAGGCACAGAGGAGAATAGGTGAATTAGAAGACACAATTATAGAAAAAGAGGAAGCCGAGAAAAAGAGAGAGAAACTGATCCAGGAGCATGAAAGGAGACTTCAAGATATGAGTGATACAATCAAACAAAACAATATCCGTATCATAGGAATTCCAGAAGAGGAAGAGAGAAGGAAAGACGCTGAAGGAGTATGTGAACAAATTATAGCAGAGAACTTCCCCAATCCGGGGAAGGAAACAGACATTGAAATCCAAGAGGCAAAGAGGACTCCCCTCAGATATAACTAGGATCGATCTCTGCACGACCTAGCATAGTGAACTGGCAAAATATAAGAACAAAGAGAGGATTCTGAAAGCAGCTAGGGATAAAAGGGCCCTAACATACAAAGGGAGACCTATCAGAGTAGTTACAGGCCTACCTACTGAAACTTGGCAGGCTAGAAAGGAATGGGAGGAAATCTTCAATGTGATGAACAGAAAAAATATGCAGCCAAGAATCCTCTCTCCAGCAAGCCTGTCATTCAGAATAGAAGGAGAGATGAAGGTCTTCCCAAATAAACAAAAATTGAAAGAATTAATCACCACTAAACCAGTCCTACAAGAAATCTAAGGGGAACTCTATGAGGGAAATGTTGCAAAGAACACAAGGTACCAGAGACACCACCACAAGCATGAATCCTACAAAGAACACAATGACTCTAAACCCATATTTTTCAGTAATAACACTGAATGTAAATGCACTAAATGCTGCAATCAAAAGACCTGGGCATCAGAATTGGTTAAAAAAAAAATCCATCTATTTGCTGTCTACAAGAAATGCATTTTAGACCTGAGGACACCTTCAGATTTAAATTAAGGGACGGAGAAATTTCTACCATGCTACTGGAAGTCAAAAGAAAGCTGGAGTAGCCATACTTGTATCAGGCAAACTGGACGTCAAAGTAAAGGCAGTAACAAGGGATGAAGAAGGGAATTATATAACAATTACAGGGTCTATCCATTAGGAAGAGCTAACAATTTATAAATGTCTACACACCGAAAGCACCCATTACACAAAACAATCTCAAACAGAAACCATCTTATGGATAAGAATGTGCTAATTGCAAGGGACTTTAATACTCCACTTAGAGCAATGGATAGATCAACTAGACAGAAAATCACTAAAGAAACAATGGACTTGAATGACACATTGGACCCGATGGATTTGACAGTTGTGTTTAGAATTCTACATCTTGAGGCTAAGGAATTCACTTTCTTCTCAGGAGTGCATGGCACATTTTCCAAGATAGATCACATACTGGGACATAAAGCAGCCCTCAATAAATATAAAAGAATCGAGATCATACCATGCACACTTTCAGATCACAATGCTATGAAACTTGAAATCAACCACAGGAAAAAGTCTGGAAAACCTCCAAACACATGGAGGTTAAAGAACACTCTACTAAAGAACGAATGGGCCAATCAGGCAATTAGAGAAGAAATTAAAAAATATATGGAAACAAATGAAAGTGAAAATACAACAATCCAAACACTATGGGATGCGGCAAAGGCAGTCCTAAGAGACAATACATTGCACTCCAGGCCTATTTCAAGAAACCAGAAAAAGCACAAATACAAAATCTAACAGTACACCTAAAGGAACTAGAAAGGGAGCAACAAGAGCACCCCAAACCCAGTAGGAGAAGAGCATTAATAAATATCAGGGCAGAAATAAACAATACAAAATCCAAACCAAGGGTTGGTTTCTGGAAAAAATAAACAAAATTGACAAACCTCTAGCCAGGCTTCTCAAAAAGAAAAGAGAGAGCACCCAAATAGACAAAATCATGAATGAAAATGGATTTATTACAACCAATCCCTCAGAAATACAAGCAATCATCAGGGAATACTATGAAAAATTATGTACCAACAAACTGGACAACTTAGAAGAAATGGACAAATTCCTAAACACACATACACTACCAATATTCACACGGGAAGAAACAGAAAATCTGAACAGCCCCATAACTAGTGAAGAAATTGAATTAGTTATCAAAAATCTCCTAACAAACAAGTGCCCTGGGCCAGATGGCTTCCCTGGGGAATTCTACCAGGCATTTAAATCAAAGTTAATACCCATTCTTCTCAAGCTATTCCAAAAAATAGAAATCGAAGGAAAACTTCCAGACTCATTCTACAAAGCCAGTATCACTTTGATTCCCAAGCCAGACAGAGATCAGCAAAAAAAGAGAATTACAGGCCAATATCCTTGGTGAATACGGATGCAAAAATCCTCAACAAGATACTAGCAAATCGAATGCAACAGCACATAAAAAGAATTATCCACCATGATCAAGTGGGATTCATTCCTGGGTTACAGGGCTGGTTCAATACTCGGAAATCAATCCATGTGATACATCACATTAAGAAAAGGAAAGATAAAAACCATATGATCCTGTTGATACATGCAGAAAAAGCATTCAACAAATACAGCATCCCTTCTTAATAAAGACCCCTGAGAAAGTTGGGATAGAAGGAATTTACTTAAACATCGTAAAAGCCATCTATGAGAAGCCCTCAGCTAACATCATCCTCAACGGGGGAAAATTGAGAGCTTTCCCCCTGAGATCAGGAACATGACAAGGAGGTCCACTCTCGCCACTGTTGTTTCACATAATGCTCGAAGTCCTAGCAGCAGCCATCAGACAACAAAAGGAAATAAAAGGCATCAGATTGGTAAAGTAGAAGTCAAACTCTCACTTTTCGCATATGACATGATACTCTACATAGAAAACCCGACAGACTCCACTAGAAGCCTACCAGAACTGATCCATGAATTCAGCAAAGTTGCAGGGTACAAAATCAACATACAGAAATCGGTTGCTTTTTTTATACATCAATAATGAAGCAAGAAAGAGAAATCAAGAAACTGATCCCATTCACAATTGCACAAAAAAACATAAAATATCTAGGAATAAACCTAACCAAAGATGTAAAAGATCTGTATGGTCAAAACTATAGAAAACTTAGTAAGGAAACTGATGAATACACAAAGAAACGGAAAAACATTCCATGGTCATGGATCAGAAGAATAAATATTGTTAAAATGTCATTACTACCCAAAGCAATCTACACATTCAATACAATCCCAATCAAAATTGCACCAGGATTCTTCTCAAAGCTAAAACTAACTATCCTGTAATTTGTATGGAACCGCAAAAGACCCNTTAAGATGTTTTTTTGGTTTCAGGAATTGGAATTGTATGGATTATGATGATTCTTTGAGCAACTATGTCTAAACTTGAAAACACTCTATCATCCCCCTAGGGAATCAAAGTATAGAGATCTTACATTTGTGTGTGTGCATGTGTGTGTATGTGTGTGCAGACGTGTGTGCACAAAGTCCCCAAGTGAAGAGGTGAGCCTGTTCCTATTTTTCTTAAGTGCTACCAAATAGAGCTTATAACTTCAGAGGACTGGCTTCCTCTGCAGGTGACCTGTAGGCTTCACAGGTTTGTGTAAAGTTTAATCGTTAGAGTAAATTCTTGACATTCCTAAACCCTGGCAGAAAATTTCTTGGTTGGCTCTTTTCTCTTCCTTAAAATACATCTTCTCTTTAACATAAAAATATTATGGCAGCATATACCAGAATCTCCCAGGAAAACCTAAAGATACAATGGAGCTTGCTCATTTAATATTTGGGAAACACCATCAAAATACCATATAGTTGCTCCAAGCCACCCATGGCTCCAAAAGACACTGTAGCTCTGCCTCTGATTGCCAGTATCCTATAAGCCACATTTGACCATAAAGAATCTTGTCGGATGTTCTGGTTCTAAGCCAAATAAGTGCCTGGCAAAGAAGACAGAGTATCGGTGGGGCCCAGGGGAAGGGGAGACCAGCTACATTCTGTGAAACAGTACTCATACAGTCTAATTTTGCTCTGTTCACTGCATAAATAGCATTTGGAGCTGTGGAAAGGGCAGATTAAAGCCAAAGGAGTTCAGCCAATGAGCTCTGGCCAGACAATAGGTTCCACCTGGCCTTACAACAAACCCAGGTCAAATTAGTCCCACACTCACATACCTTTGCTCAAGAGTAGGTCAGGGCCTCGGGGCACCTGGGTGGCTCAGTCGGTTAAGCTTGGGACTTCGGCTCAGGTCATGATCTCATGCTTTGTGGGTTTGAGCCCTGTGTCAGGCTCTGTGCTGACAGCCAGCTCAGAGCCTGGAGCCTGTTTAGGATTCTGTATCGCCCTCTTTCTCTGACCCTCCCCTGCTCATGCTGTCTCTCTCTCTCTCTGAAATAAATAAAAACATTNATAGACACGGCAAGGCTCATTCTCCTGATTTTAAGTCTCCTTCTGCAACATGGAAGCCTGACCCTGCTTACCAAGGTCACAGGGATCATCTCCCTCCCTAAAGGCTCCATCCCTCATTTGTCTCTGGTGCCTGCAGTAAAGGCAGAGTAATGGAGAAAATAGTAACTCACAAAAAGTAGGAACTAAGAGACCTGGTTTTCAATTGTAAGAATTTAGAAGATGTCAACTCGAAGTGGCAATATCTTGAAATTTCAAGGATTTTCTGTGGAGCCAGTTTGTCCCTGTTCAGTGCAAGTGTCCAGGAAGGGGACGACTCTCCTCCCGTGCTGGCTCAGAAATCCAGGCTCCTTCCTTCATGTGGCCCTGCTATCTGCAGCACGTGTCTCCCAAGGTTGCTCTGAGGACAATCTCCAATCCACTCACTGAGTCATCTTCAGAAACGTGGTCATCTTCTAAAAAAAGGAGATGGCCCTTCTTCTAGCTAAATTTGCCACCTATATTTCTTTAAACTACATTTCATTCTCTTAGTATCTCTCTGGCAGACTTAGACTCAGAGCTTCCTTGTCCAACAATGAGGATTACCATGANAAGGAAACAAAACGTTTGTCAGCCAAATCCCATCTGGGGTTTTAGAGGGTGCCAAGGTTTGGGCCTCATGTCCCCCCATGCATGTGGAGAACGCAGACCTCTGACCAGGGGGAGGATGTGGCCAAATGCCTAAGGAAGTGGCATTTTTTCACCTTTTCTTATTTAGTTTTTTTATTCCAAAAGGAGACCGTCATTTTGGAGTTTGTAACCTATTTCAGGAAATAAAGAATTCAGATGTGGGAATTTTTTAAAAACCAGAGAGAGAGAGAGAATGGAGAAGGTTTAGACAGAACTCGTTAGGTCTTAAATCACAGATACACACCTGGAAGTGGCTTCAGTCAAAGGACTTGAGGTACAAACAATACAGGGGGCACAGAATGGGAGAACTGCAGGGGCCATGGCATCCCTTGGAACCTCAAGACAGAAGCAGGGATTCACTCTTCCCAAGAGTCCTTCTGTTTGTCTCTTGTTCCTGATTTGGCAGGGGGCAGTGGGGAGGCCTCTGGGTATCTGTGGGCTGGTGTGAAAATGTGTGATCTACATTTTCAGGTTTCTCTATGTGGCAGGAACATGGCTGCCAACAACTCCAACAGACAAGGAGTTTAAATCAGCTGTTACAGCTATGATGAAAGTCATGAAAAAGTATTTATGGAGTTCTCCTAAGGAGGCCACCACATCTATGGGAAGATGTCAAGTATCTCTGCAATTGTCTCTGTCTGCCTGAGTTGTCTTGTTGGAGAAACGGAGACACTCACAGGATGACACCACTAGTAGAAGCTATAGAATTTACCAAAATTCTGCTGAAACCACCACCATGTACAGTTCTATTCCTGAAAGGGGCTATGCCACTGCTGATGCAGTGACTTTGCACCCAGCATCTATTAACTTGGTAAGCAAGAAGTAGTGGTTCTCTGGAACACCAAAGGACTTCTAAGGCCATCTCTGGCTCAGCAACTGTGAAGTGACCTCACCTCACATATCTGGATTGCTTATGACCGTACCTGTGGCAAGCTGGTGTGGGGATCCTGTGGTCGTCGACAGAGCAGCACAGATTGAAAGTCTGAAATAGAACAAATGTGGTTCACTTATAACACCCTGGAATAAGGAGCCTGCCTGAGCAGAGATTACTAATATGTCAATGGAAGCAGCTACAGCCAGTTCATGGGTTTGCTCTTGAAGATAAGAGCAATCACTTAGACTTAAATCAGTTCAATGACCTGGGCATGTCCTCCATACCACTGACTCAGGCATCTATCAGACGTCTGAGCAGATGTGTGTTCAATGCAAACCTGTTCAATTTTCAGTAAGTTTCAAAGAGTGTCTTTGATAATCCAGTGTTTAAGACAGTGCCTGGCAAACGGTCTCACCAAATATCTGTGGGACGAGTAAACAAATCCTCAAGAGAATGTTGTGTCAGAGTAAAGACACAATAATGGTGACAATAACGGTATTAACATTTATCAAGTGCTTACTCTGTGCCAAGCACTGAGCTAAACAACTGCATGAATTCTCTCATTTAATTCTCCCAACACACCCATGAGCTAGGTTCTGTTACTGTCCCCATTTAACATATGAGGAAAGCAAGGCACAGAGAGTCTCAAGATATGACATAATCTATAATTTAGGCATACATTTGACTACTTGATCAACTAGAGTTGAATAAAAATCAAAGACATACATTCTAATCACTATACCAAGGGTCGTGCATGGGCCACACCCAAGAAGGGACTTCCCAGATAACCATTCCACTAGGTAACACTGGCATCCCTTAAAATTGTGCAGTGACTAGAAATGAAAGACTCATGAAGAAAATGGATGAACACACATAGTCTGTCTATCCTGGTCTCTCTCCGCCAAATGCTAAACCAGAGGACAAGTTAATATTACATTGCTGAGCTGAGAGCTGCTGGGGGATTGGGGTGCTAGTGAGATGCAAAGAATTTTTTTAATGCCAGGAGAGGCTCCCATAAAGAATGCTTTTGAAGCAGAAATGAAATGACACGTTCCCACAAAGGCACTGACAAGAACATAAACCAAACGGCTGAGTCACACACTGAAAATTCCAGCTGCAGTTCTGAATCAAAAGGCAGCTTTCTGGTACAAAAACCAAAGAAATGTTGGGAAAATATAGGTCTTTTCTGTCACATCCACTGGCAACTTCAATCAGCAGTAATTTCACAATTAGCCCTGGAATCGAGTACAGAAGGTTAAATTGTTGCCAAGTGTCCTTATGGGCACATTTTATAAAGAGAATGCAAACACTGAAAATGAGCTCAGTGACAGAGGAAAGAGAGTGGAGGCCTGCAGTTACTTATTTGACTTGAATAGTCTGTACTACCAGAGATGACAGGAGATTTACACACCTGCATGGGGCAACAACACATGAGACTTGCTGTAGTAGTAAATATGACTTCAGGACATGGTTTTGCTTCTCATACAGGAAGGGCTTTGAAGGCCAATGCAGTACAAACAGGAGGTATCTTTACTTAAGTTTTGTCCAGTGTGGGTAGAGATCATTCTGCATGCATTATCACACTAATACCAGAGAATTCTTTCTCCCTAATTTGGTAAAACTTCACAGTTTCAATGATTACTCTAAATCAAGGGCCAACAATTTTTTTCCGTAAAGGGCCAGAGAGTAAATATTTCAGGCTTTGTGGGACATGTACTATATGCATTGCATATTCTCTGTTTCTTTTTTTAAAATAATCCTTTAAAATACATATATATGTATATATATGTATATATATATATAGGACTAATATATATAGCTCAAGGACCATATAAAAACAGGCTGTTGGCTGGATTTGGCTCTTGGGCCATATTTTGCCAGTCCCCTACTAAATCCCTGAAAGCGTAGATGTGTGGGTGAAAAATGTATGATGAGGTGTGTACATAATTTAATACACACACACACACACACACACACACACTTTCACACACATGTTAGGAAAATGAAATTGTTCTTTTTCTTATTAGAAGATAAA
>NW_027529794.1:144073-155386 GCF_008692635.1 Crocuta crocuta
TTACTGTCCACAGACTTCACTACTACTTCTTAGAATTCTCCCTAAGAGCAATACATGAATTCTACACACAGGTCTCAATAAATATGGAATGAGAAATAATTATAAAGAAAATAGCCTATGTTTAAAGACCATGGCCAGGGAAAATCTTCATTTTCCTTTCACAATAGAAAAAAATAACATCTAGGGATATGTGACTTTTAATATTCAAGTCTATGTGTACTCAATAATGCTATTATCATTGTCGACATCAATGACATTAATACTACTATTTTAATGTCATAGATTATGGCTTTCAAAACACTTTCAATATACTATACCATATCAGTGTTGACATCAGGAATACTGTGCACCTTCAGAGACAATACTATTTTCACATTAAGCAAAAAATGCGAACAGGTTTCAGAAACTCCAGGTTTCCTGATGCTAAAAATTAGCTAGAATGACAGCTCAAAAATCTACCATTTATATATTAAATGTACTATTTATCACATTAAATAATTAGCAAAGAAAGAAAAAAATGACTTTTCTACATGCACATCGAGGTATGCANTATTAGTGCACTGAAGGGCCATGCATTCTCGTCATGCATTTTTTAAAACTACTGCTGAGGTATTTTCACATTGGGCACTATAATAAACATTTTATTATTGAACTCCAGTATGTTCTCCTTTCCTCTAAAGATACCTGAAGTTATGTATCAACTAAGAATAAAAATACAGTCTTCTTGGTTTAGAAAGTTTTTATTTACTGGAGTTCAAAAGGCCAGTATTATGAGATAAGCTATCATACAAGATGCTGACAACAAAAGTCAATATGCACTATCTAGTTTGGGCTCCAGAATTTTTTTGTGCTATTCTTCACAGCCGGGGCATGCAGTTATCTTACACTTTCCTTCAAATCACCATCTCATTCCATTTATGGCTTCAAAGGCAAGTTTCAAGGTTGAGTAATGAAAAGGAAGGGATCCGGTGAAAGAGTAACTTTGTCCCATCGTCATTGTCTCTTTATGCTATTCTTGGACATGTTCTGGTGTCAACTTCACCAGTGTAACTTTTTATCCAGTTCTACACTTCAGAAACCCATCTGGAGAAATCCTTCCTTCCCTCTCCAAAGGTATATGGGAATTACGTTTAGAGCACATACTTACAACCCCTTCGACAAACTGGAAGTTCTCATTTGCTCCCAAAATTACATGTCAACACCCATTCCATGATTTCAAGGTCTTTCATTATTTGAGCCTTCTTACTAGCAAAGTTAATACATCTCTGTGATGAAACTTGGTAAATCTTGGCAGAGCTCCTAGGTAAAACTGATTTCCAGAAAGTAATCTCACTATTAACTGAGGATAATGGATACTTAATAGTTCATAATCTATTAGAGAAATAAAAACAAGCAGAAGTCTTTTCCCAAGGAGTCACTCATTTAGTACATACCAGGTGTATCTCCGATAAACATCTAGGAGGTCATACTGTCTCCTGTCTCTCCTTTTACTTTCTAAAGGTGGCCTCAGTCAGGGCTTTGGATCCCTCCCAGGAGTTATGGCTTTAGATTCTTAAAAGTGAAACATCCTTAAGTTCTATAATATTTTTCTCACCGTGATAGACAACTACCACATCTTCATTTTAGTTTCTCTTTATTCTCTCTGACTAACGAGGAAAGGGTAAAGAAGACCTTGCCACATTTACGCTAAAATAATCCTTCCACCCTGTTGTTAGGGTCACCTCACTAACACCAAATGACTCCAGGTTTATTCTTAATTCACCAACTTGGCTCCTGTGTTTTTTCTTTCTGAGGAACTTTCTATTCCTGTACTTTTATTCCAATCTTTTAGAGTCTTGCTCCTTATCAGCCCCCATCGAACTTTCCAGTCCAATTATCTGTCACTGCATAACAACCCCCTCCAAACTTAGTGGCTTTGGACAACACTTATTATGCTTGAGATTTTATGGGACAGGAATTTGGTCAGGGACAAGTAGTTTTCATTCCACAATGACTAGGATCTTAGCTGGGTGGTCTGGCTAGAGAGGCCAGCCATGGCTCAGTTTAGGTCCTATGTCTGAGATCTCTGTTGTGGCTGCTGGCTGTGTTCCCTTGTTCTGCTCCATGTCACACCTGGTGGAGCTGGAATATCTAAGATGCCTTCTTCCTTCACATGTCTGCTGTCTGCACTGAGATGGCTAGATAGTCAGATGGTGGCTAGGTTTCCCAACAGCGTTAAGAGAGCAGAAAGGGAAGCAAAGTCGTGGCAGAAGATATTTCCAGTACATAAAACTGACAAAGGCTCTTATCTTGAATATACAGTATTTTAAAAGCCACTACAAATCATTAAGAAAAAAGAGAGACAACCCAATAGAAACATGAGTGAGGTAATTGACTGGGTACTTCACAAAACAGGATTACATAAGAGCCAATAAAAATATCAAAGAATTTAAGACTCCTTAGTCATCAGTGGAATGCAATGGAAACACAATATGATATCAATAGTCACCCACCAGAATGGAAATGAAATGAAATCAAATTAAATTAAAACGACTGGTAACACCAAAAGAAGGTAAGGATGTACAGAGGCTAGAGCTCTCAAATACTGCTGGGGATAGAATGACTGCAAGCACTATAGAAAACGGTCCAGCATTGTCTACTAAAGGTGAGGATGCACATTCCCTGTGACCAGCGATTCAACTCCCTGAAAATAAAAAAAACCCACAGCCACACACGCCAACATGGATGATTCTCACAGACATACTGCTGAGTATGAAACAATAAATGCCATAAAATTCCACTTAAATAACACGGAAGAAAACCTTCCAACTATGCTACAGCGTTTAAGAATTCATTAACAGACTGAAAAACTATGATGAAATACAAGGAAGGAATTAGCATACAGGGCAGGGTAATAGTTATCTCGGGGAGAAAGAAAGAGTCACAGCGAGCGAAAATGAGTGTGTGCTCATTTTCAGCCATGCTCCATTTCTTGGACTAAGGAGGTGGTTATGTGGACGTTTGTTTTGGGATAAATCATTGACCAGCACATCCTTGTTTTGCACACTTTTCAGTGAGTATGCTATATTCTGTACCTTAGAAGATTAAAAATAGAATTAAAAATTATTTTTGTTTTTCTCACAGTGCTTTTGTCTTGATGATGTGCCGTTTCCCATTTTATTTTTACTGTCTTATGAGTATGGTTCTTCGGGCTAGCTAATTGCAAGGGTCATAAAGCCAGGTTGCATCCTGGAAATATGTCTTGTTTCCAGGATTCTCCCTGTAGCCTCAACTGCCTGGTTTCTCTGAACTAAATGAATCCGGCAAGCAGCAGGGCCTGGGGAGGGGCATAGGAGAGAATCCTGCCACCACCTGGACCTTCCTTATTGTGCGTTCTACTTTATATGAAAAAGTAAGCTTTTGCCCCTCAGCATGTGTTCCTCGCCCTCAGTAAGTATATTTCTTGTCTGTAATTTTTGAGAACTGCAGTATATGCAGCTACACTCCTATCAGAACATGTATCTTATACACAATAAATAGACCCGGTGGTAGATTTTGTCTCAGTTGTTCCTAGATGATGCATGTGAAATCCTTACTATGAGTCTTTCCCCCACCACTGAGAATGTATTTTCAGTTTTTATTTGGTTAATTCTTCTGTCACAGAGACAGTTGTGAACTTGCTTTGATAAATTTTCATCTAAGAAGAACACAATTTATCTGACATCAACTAATTGTGAGCCAACCAAATATCCTATTTTCCCTTGCTTTGTATTGACTTGCAGGTTTCCTGCTGAAAAGCTCAAAAGAGACTTAGAAGAATTACATTTAGAACATTTGAGGTTTTTTTCTTTACAAAGAAAAACACATTCTTTAGATCTTGGTGATAGAAAAACATCAGGTGTTAAAAAGGAGTTAAGATTAAGATCTTGCTCTGTTTGCAGATTTTCTGGGTGCACAGTATTGCCTACTTAGACTATTCTGTTTCTAGGTGGACCCTAAAACACAAAACGCTTTCCATGTATATGTTGGATGGGTGGACCATACCATCCCTTTGATTAAAACACTCTAAGGCATAAGCAGCAGCAGCTATTAGAGATGACTATTTCTACAACAGAGTATTTTACAGAACTAATGTTTTGTGGGAGAACAAACACCTACGTGCTGCTGGTAGGAGTGCGGGCCTCTTTAACAGCAAAGCTGCAATGCTTCCAAAAATGGTTTTAACAGTTTCTTTTCAACTTGCCTGTTGTTTGTAGTGATTTTAACCAGTTCTACCAAACCAGGTAATTAAGACGTGGTACTTGTCTGTACTGTTACATGAACTTGGCCTATACATTAGACCACAGAATTGAGTATGGGCTCTGACATCAGAGTAACTGGGTTTAAATCCCAAGTCAGTCATTAACGAGTTGCTTGATGTATGATGAGTTACTTTATCTGTGAACTTCAGGTTCCTCATCCAAGAACCAAACTGAAAAAAAACCTACTTTATGGATCACTGAGGATACAGCCACAATGCATGTACGTGTCTCACACATAGTAGGTGCTCGATAAATAATAACTCATGTTATTTTGCCTAATATAGCTTTTATCACAAGTAACTGATTTATTGTGATAATCGGGTCCATATAACATAGTGAGGCTACAAAGTAACAGCCACTTAACCCAACATGAGTTGCTGGACTAGAAGAGGGAAAAGTACTTTAAAATGTCTGAGATTTTACCCTATTTGGCAACTAAAAGGGCAATCTGCCACAGTCTCTTGGGTATTAGCAAAAGATAGGAGACTCCTGAATCAGAAACAAAGGACTCTGTTACAGCACAGCAGGTGTCATGAGCGTCCTATTTGTGTGAGGTAGCCCTGTTTCCTCCCAGGTCTCCTGAGGGCAGTGTGGAGCACTGCAGGTGGATTCTGTGTTTGGAGGGAGCTTGCATCAGAGGAGGAACCCCGGGCTTAGGAACTTCCAACCTTTTACAGAGGAATGATAGCAAGCCTGCTCAAACGTTGCCCTGAGGAAGATGGTTATCTTTAATATTCTTAAAGGCAATGGAATCTTCCCTCTTCCTCAGAGGGAGATACCGTCTCTATTGTCCAAGACCACTGGCTACACAAACAACCTTGAAAAGAGAGTCCAGAACAAAATCCTTATAATGACCTTATACCTATTCACGAGATGTACAGAAATCTGAGAGAAACAGGAAGAACTGTTCCCTAAAAAGAAAAAAAAAACAGAGTGGCCTTGGGGAACAAACAGGTTTTTTAAAAAAGGGCAGATAANACTCCCTTGCACTCCCTTCTAGTCACTAAACCACTTTGCAAGGGTAACCACTAACTACAGATGAGTTTGGCCTGTTTTTGAACTTAATTTAAAGGCCACCATAAAATATATACCCTTTTTTGATTGGTTTCCTTCCTGACTGGTTTCTTGTACTATTTTGGTGGTACAATTTATCCATACTACTGCATGTATATGCCTTAGTTTAATGGAATTGCTATGTGATGTTCCATTATATGATGGAACTACACTTACACATTCTACTGTGGATGAACACTTGGACAGGTCCTGGCTTTGAACTGTAATAAATATTGCTACTCTGAACATTCTAATACATGTCTTTTGGTGAAGACATGTTTGCATTTCTGTTGGGTATATACCTATAAGAACAATTCTGGACCTGAAAAGCAGTTTTGAAAGGCTTAAAATATGCAAATGCAAAGCCCTGCTTTAAAATAAGAAGTTCTCCTGGTTCTTTATTATTTGCCTCCAAAGAGTACATCTGCGGCAGCTTGAAACAACATGCCACTCCACGTCCATGATTAAAATAAAAGAGTTTGTAGAAGCCAGTCTAAATTAGACATTCTCATCAGCCTACATATGAAATCTTAATTAAAATACATTCACATTAAGACTCCATCACTTTAGGGCTGCTGTTCACTTTTGCTGCAAAACAACCAAGGAGGCAGAGATAGGCTTGAGGCATTTGCAGCGAACATACCCAAAAGTAGAACAGACAAAACAGAAATGAAGGCTAATATGGAAAGAAAATACCTGTGACAGAAAGTCCCAGTCATGCTAGAAGAGAAGCCTAAGAAGAAATTGGTATGAATATATTCCATATAGTTGGAATACTCGATTGGCTATGTAAGCAAATAAAATTGTGTGAGAAGAGTGAATTTACTGGTTAGATTCACTCACTGAGCCAAGGGAAAATAGCAGGTGAGGCATTAATCCACTGAAGCAATTCCCCCCAAAAAGAAGATTCTATCTGCCAGAATATTAAAAAAAAAAAACAAAACAGGAAGTTTAAGAGTTGTAGCCAAATCCAACACTGTACGGAGACACAAAAGGCAAATGAGAAAGTCATAAGGGAAAAAAATCATGCNNNAAAAACAAACAAACGAAAAACAAAAAAAAAACAAAATAGGAACTACACACATTATAGGAAAAATGCAAGATACTAACATTTGAGGACAAAAGTAATGCCACTTGAAAAAGACGATGGAAAGTTCTAGAAAGATATTCTATAGTTATACNGGTGACACAGAATCTGAAGCAGGCTCCAGGCTCTGAGCTGTCAGCACAGAGCCCGACGCGGAGCTTAAACCCATGAACAGTGAGATCATGATCTGAGCCAAAGTCACTTAACCGACTAAGCCACCCAGGCGCCCCTTCTTTCTTAAATTTTCCTATCTCTTCACTGCCTCATCACACTTCTGTTTCTCTTCTGAAAAGACATGGGTAGGAAATTATTTTTTAAAATTGAAAAAAAAAACAATTTAAGCACAATGATTTTCAATCACAATGGGCAGCAGTGAGAAGGCTCTTCCCAGATGGGGGAGGCTTGCTAAAGCATATACATGGGTTACTGTGGAGGACAGAAGGTAGCACCCAGGAGCATTCCCTCTGCAGCATGGGAACAATTACAGTAGTCCAGCCTTATCCGTGAGGGATCCCCAGTGGATGCCTGAATCCATGGATAGTACCAAACCCTGTATATACTTTGTTTTTTCCTTCCCATACATACCTAGGATACAGTTTAATTTATAAATTAGGCACAGGAGATTAGCAACTAACAGTAAAATAGAACAACTATAACATAACATAATAAAATATCTTAATGTAATTAACTGTACTATACTCACCACTCTTATTCTCCTGATGTGAGATGATACAATGCCTATGTGGTGAGATGAAGTGAGCCGAATGAAGCCGGCACTGTGACATTAGGCTACCACTGACCTTCTGACAGACAACTAATCAGAAGTTTAGTTGTCTGACAGACAACTAATCAGAAGGAGGATCACTTGCTTGAGGACCATGCTTGACTCCGGGCACCTGAAACAGCAAGAGAACTGCGGATAAGGGAGAGACTAGCGTACTGCATTAGGGAGTAGGGCATTCTTTAGTGTAGTCTCATTGAGAACACATAAAGAATCACAGGCTTTAATTTTTTAATTTGTATGTAATTTATAGTTACCAAAAGTACTTTAAGTTTGCTCTTAAGCAATGGTTTTCAAAGTGTGGTCCCCAGACCCACAGTATTGGCATCACCCGGGAATTTGTCAGAAATGCAAATTACTGGTTGGGGGCCAGCAATCAGAGTTTTAACAAGACCTCCAAGTGATGCTGATTCAGGCTAAAATTTGACAATCAGTGCTCTAAAGCATTTAAAGAACTCAGAAGAATGAGTAAAAGCACAAGCGCCCATTCACCAATAATCCCTTATCTGAATGTAAACTTGTTTTGGAGTAGAATCTAAAGCTTTTTCTAGGATTTACAAATATCCACATTATAAAAAGATATATTAGTAGATCTTTTTTGGTCAAGTCAGCCTAAAACTATCAGGAGGCAATAATTAAGCAAAGCGTTTAGTTAGGGTCAAAAATTGCCATTTGGGGTACACAGATTTGGCCAGCAACTCACTAGGTGTCCCACTAGGGAGCAAAAGCCTGGGATTTTTCAAGACAAAAAGGGAATGTTTGTATATACTGGTTACAAAGAATTTTGATTGTTGGCAGAAAATTAATCTTAGCTAAACATAACCAGTTGCTAAGGGTATCACTAAGCAAATGTCTTTTACTATAGCAAGTTGCAGGTGTTTGTGCAGAGTCCTTGGAGTATTTGTGGTTTGGCCCAGTTTAAAAGTTCATGGATCCACCTGGTGAGGACATGCATAAGGGCCACCTCCAGTTTAAAACCCTTGACATAAGTGATCCCATTTCATTTGACCTTTCACACTCTTGGAATCTCTGGTCAGCCCCACCTTTCTTTTCATTCTTCTAGATATAGTGTCTAATAAAAGATAAAACTCTTTAAGAAAAGGTTCAGTCTTGTTCTTGGAATATGAGAATTTGAATTCTAGCATAAACTAAAGATGATAACTGAGAGGAAATCGTCTCTGACTCAAGCATAGGTTAGACTGTGTAAGCTGAAGGCAGAGCAGAGCCACAGGGGAAGTGATCAGAGTTTATATGCTAGTGAGACTTGAAAAGGGGTCCTGAGCCCTCATCTCCCACCCCAGCCCCCAATCAAGGCCCTGACTCAGAGAAGTACTGTGTAGAAGTCCCTGGGTTTTTGGTGAAGGTTAGGCAGGTTTGCAGGAGTAAAAGAGTTATCTCCATTCTTGGTCTATTCATTGGGCTTATGACAGTTTCATAGGATTCCCTGTGCCAGTCTGTGGTACTGTGACACAACAGCCCATGCTCTGGAGTAGAATATAGAAGGTGATTTCCCTACAGTGCTATAGGATCTCAGAATGTCCCTCATATGTAGGAGAGTGACACAGATGTGGCATGAAGAGTGTGCAGATGCAAGAGGAATCACTGTCAGGAATGAGGCAGGATGCACAGAACTAAAATATCTGAAACATATAAAGCCCAGGGAAAGTGTGTGGTGATTTACTTTTAAAAATGCTTGACATGAAATACATCCTTCTAACAACATGATCTGGCAATCCCACTTGTGGGTATTTATCCAAAAGAATTGACATCAGGATCTCAAAGAGATATCTGCACTCCTGTGTTCACTGCAGCGCTATTCCCAATAGCCAAGCTATGGAAACAAACTTCAATGTCCACTGACAGATGAATGGATAAAGAAAATGTGATAAACAGAATGAATATACACGAAAATAATGTACTATAATTATGTAATGTGATAAATATTGCAACCACAGCAATCATAGTATCAAACTAACACTGTACACCTTAAATTTACATGTTATGTCAAATATATTCCATAAAAAAGTCAACTGATTTAAAAATTAATACTTTTATGAGACATAAAACTAACATAATATTAGATTATTTTTTAACTATTTTTTTAATGTTTTATTTATTTTGAGAGAGAGAGAGACAGCATGAGCAGGGGAGGGTCAGAGAGAGAGGGAGACACAGAATCCAAAACAGGCTCCAGGCTCTGAGCTAGCTGTCAGCACGGTGCCCGATGCAGGGCTCGAACCCACCAACTGTGAGATCATGACCTGAGCCAAAATCAGACACTTAACCGACTGAGCCACCCAGACACCCAGATTATGATTATTAATGTGATTATGAGTGGACAACTTTGAAATATTGAAGACCTGGAAAAAAAAGAAAATGTGATATGAACATACAAAAGAATATTACTCAGCCTTGAAAAATATGGAAACTCTGTGCTGTTTTGGAGAATATGGATGGTCCCTGAGGACATTATGCTAAGTAAAATAAGCCAGTCATAGAAAGACAAATACTATGTAATTCCACTTACATGGGGTATCTAAGTAGTTAAATTCACAGACTCACAGAGGGGAATAGTGGTTGCCAGGAGCTGAGGTAAAGGGGAAATCAGAGTAGAAGAACACTTTAAGTCTGGTAAGATAAATTCCTCCGTCATTTTTTCCCCCCAACTATTCTTTGACCATTATGCTTCCAACTATTCATGAGAACATGAAATTCAGTTTGTCATGCATTATTAAATATCTTATTAAGATTTTTTTGTCTGGTATTGAATCCGTGAATTAAACTGATACATTTCTAATGTATGTCTGAGGAATATTTTTAAATTGACATATTATATTAGTTTCAGGTGTACAACATAACGATTTGATATTTGTATATATTGTGAAATGCTTACCACAATAAGTCTAATTAATATCAACCACCATACAGACTTTCAATGTTTTCTTGTAATGAGAACTTTTAAGATCTACTCTCTTAGCAACTTCCAAATATACAATACAGTACTATTAACTAGCACTACCATGCCATGGATATTCCCAGGACTTATTTAAAAGTGGAAGTTTTTATCTTTTGACAACCTTCACCCATATCTCCCACCCTCCACTTCCTACCTAGCTGTGGCAGCCACCAATCTATTCTCTGTACACTTAGATAAATTTTTAACATTCACTCTTAAGTCCACCATCACAATACAACTCTTATTTAGATTTTCTTTTATGGCCTTCAGTATTTTTCTCCTAAAATAGATCTTCCTTACACACTTTTTATTTTTTTATTTTTTTTAATTTTTCTCCTAATGTTTTATTTATTTCTGAGAGAGAGAAAGAGGCAGTATGAGCAGGTGAGGGTCAGAGCGAGAGGGAGACACAGAATCCAAAGCAGGCTCCAGGCTCTGAGCTGGCTGTCAGCACAGAGCCCGATGCGGGGCTTGAACCCATGAACCGTGAGATCATGACTTGAGCTGAAGTCGGACGCTTAACTGACTGAGCCACCCAGGCACACCTACACACTTCTTTTTAAACATAGTCATAGGGGATTTTTTTTTTTTGAGAGAGCGCATGTGAGCTGGGTAGAGGGGCAGAAGGAAAGAGAGAATCTTAAGTAGCCTCCATGTTTAGCGTGGAGCCCAATGTGGGGCTTGATCTCATGACTGTGAGATCATGACCTGATCTGAAATCAAGAGTCAGACACTTAACTGACTGAAGCACTCAGGCACCGCCACAGGAGAATTTTGGGGATATTCTTTTCACAGAGATTTCTGTTCATTCAAGAAATATTTATTGATAGGTGGTACGGGTCCCTTGCATTTTAAAGTGCTTATTTCCGATATGCAGCAAAGCTTTAAGGACTTAGGTATTGTTACTGTACATGTGGCCACCTTTATGGGTTTTTTAATTAGTTATAATTCTTGCGGTTAGTTCTCCTGGATTCATATTGTCTGTAAATTACATTTTATTTTCCTCTCTAATATTTTTTATGTCTTCTTACATTTTAATGTCCTATTACATTGGCTAGGCTTTCCAGAATATTGTTGTAGATATAATGAGCATTCTTGTCTTCTTGCTACTGATAATGAGAATGCTGCTCAAGTTTCCCTATTAACTATGATGTTC
>NW_027529794.1:155456-160182 GCF_008692635.1 Crocuta crocuta
TAGAAGTAACATGATTTTATCTGTATTCTGTTAGTCTGATTTATTAACATAGTTCTTAATATGAATTATTCTTGCATTCCTGGGATGAATCTTTAAATCTAATATACTAACTAATATCTAATACTAACACTTTAGTATTTCTTTTGCTAAAATTTTATTTAAGACTTCCACATTTATTTCCATGAGATTAGCTTACAAGGTTTTTTAAGATTTGGATATTAGGGTTGTGTTAGCCTGGTAGAATATATTTGCAAGCCCTCCATCACTTCTTATGCTCCTGAAAATGTAAATAGAAAAAAAATACTTTTCTATTTTTGAATTTTGTAGAACTGACCCATGAAACTAAGTGGGCCTGTTATCTTTAGAAGGGTGGGTATTCATATGACTTTCTTAATATTTTATAGCTATCTATCCATTATGTCTCTGTCTTCTTCACTCAAGGGTTGGTAATTTACATTTCTCTAGGAAATAATCCATTTTATCAGAAAGGAGCAGGAAGCTTAGCTTAGAATCCCCATGATTTCCAGTATAATTAAGAATTTTTGAAGTAGCTGGTGAAGTAGCTGGGTGGCTGAGTTGGTTAAGTATCTGGCTCTTGGTTTTGGCTCAGGCCCACGAACTCATGGTTTGTGGATTCAAGCCCCGTGTAGGGCTCCACACTAGTGCAGAACCTGCTTGGGATTCTCTTTCTCCCTTTCTATCTGCCCTTCCTTTCCCCTTCCCTGCATGAGAGCGCTTTCTCAAAATAAATGGATAACTTAAAAAAAAAGAATTTTTCTGGGCCTGAAAAACTATAGAGTGTTTTTTTCTCAGAGGTAAGTAACTTATATTTTCTTTGTCCATCTCACATTTTTCCTTGGTCTGTTTTTGAGGCACAGAAGTTTGCCAGGTTCTGCTCTATGCCCTTCTCCAGCTACAGCTCCCTCTGTAGCAAGCCTCTCCTTAATTGCTTTGGATTGTCTTTACTCTTCTTGCTCCTCTATCGGTCACTGTTCTGAAATTCCTCCACATTTTGGACCACTTTTTTCAATCTTCCCCCACCCCCACCCCCACTGCCCTGGAAACCAGTGATCTTCAAACCTGAAGCTGCATACAAGCACCTGAAGATCTTGTTAAAATGCAGATTCTGACTTCGACCAGCAGGGTTGGGCCTGAGATTCTGCATTTCTAACAACTCCCAGATGCTGCTGCTGGTCCTTGGAGCACACTTTTGAGTAGCCAGGCTGTAAAAGGCGCTGATTGAGGAAACTGAAAGAAGTCTTGGAGGTTGCTTGGTGCAACTATCTCAATTAAGAACTGAACAAACAGATTCATAGGAGTTAAAAGCCACATTTCTTTAGTTGTGGTTAGTCCAGGTCCTACTTAATATATTACATTGCTTTCTAGGCCATCTTTTTGGCCCTTGTAGATAAAGTCAGTGAAATGAGAGTATACCGCATTCAGGTGTAAGGCCTTTTCAGTTCAACAATGCAATATACATCTCAAAGAAGGGACAAGTTTTGTTCAGCCAGTAGTCCCAAAGAAAACACCAAGTTTGATCTTTGTGCTTCTACCCTGACAAAGTCAAGAGGTCAGCCCAGTGCAGAAGTGAGCAGTCTAGCTGGTGGTGAAAACACCAAAGACTACCGTCACCGCCCTCCAGTCTCCTCATCATTCGGATACTGAACCATGCACTCAAACCCTCCTCCCTCACCCCCAACAATTCTCTCAATTTGTTTCTACACTACCATACTATGACTGCACCACCACATAATGTGTACATGCTCCAATGCCCAGCAAATAGTAGGGGCTAAATATTTGTTGAAAATGTAAGGGTAAATTTAAAAATGAAGTATTCTCCCTTATCATGAGAAACCTAGTATATGTGAATCCTTCCTCTAACTCTTTGATATGTATGCAAATCTTTGAAATGGCTAGGTAAGCCCACTGTTAGCTTTGCAACCTAGGAGTGTTTTTCTTAAGGGTCTGAGGACCATCTCTTCAAAATGTAAACATTAACCAACACAGAACTCCTATTTTTCTGTCACCTTGGGAGTCTAGCCTAGCTGCCTTTCTCTGAGCTGTAAACTATTTACTTCTCACAGAGATAAGAAAAAACTTCCTATTCTTTTGGATAGAAGCAATTAGCAAAAATATGGCCGCCTCAATTACCAGGTGAGCTCTGGATGAACACTGGAAGAATGAATACCAAGGGTGCTGTCAAGTCCTCTTACAAGAAGACAACTGGCCACTAACGTAGCAAATGAATTCTAACTATTTGGCTTTACAAAGAGGGTGGGATGGCTTTCTATTTTTATCTGATTTCCTACGATACACACTGTAATCTATGTAAATCTGTTTCTTTTCTACATTTTGTGGAGAAGATTTTTGGGGTTGGCACATTTGTAATTTTCCACAGAAGTGAAAAAGGAAGAAAGGGGAAACAAAAATAAACCAGAATAGAAAGTCAACAAAGAAGAAAGGGAGGAAGGAAAAGGGGGCATNCTCAAAATGGATCACAGACCTAAATGTAAAACTCAAAACTATAAAACTCCTAGAAGATAACACTGGAGAAAATATAGGTGACCTTAGGTACAGAGATGATTTTTCAGATACAACACCGAAAGCGTGATCCATGAAATAAGTCACAGATGAGCTGGAGTTCATCAAAATTAAAAACTTCTGCACTGTGAAAAATAACATCAAGAGAANTGTTTTGTTTTGTTTTTTATACAAATAGTTTATTGTCAAATATTTATAAACAAAATGTCTAAGAAAGGCCTGTTATCTGAAATATATAAAGAACTCTTAAAGCTCAACAATTAAAACAAACTCAAATTTTAAAATGGTCAAAAGACCTGAACAGGCACCTCACCAAAGCAGATACACAGATGGAAAATAAGCATATGAAAAAAAAAAAAGCATATGAAAAGATGTTCAACATGATATGCCATTAGGGAAATGCAAATTAAAGCAATGAGATACTATTAGAATGGCCAAAATTCAAAACATTGACAACACCGAATGCTGGTGAGGATGTAGAATACATACTTTTACATATGCAGGTTTGCCCTTCCACAGTCCTGAAAGAAATAATGTTTTATCTTTTTTTAATTTCAAAAACCTAAAAAGAGATATATTATCTAAGGTTAAAATGTGACAGAATTATGAAAGAAAATGCTTTATTTTTTCATTTATGAGAACTTGGACTCTATAAGACATTTGGGTAAATATAAAAATGTTACCTTTAAGGGTGCCAGGTCATGATCTCATGGTTTAGTGGGTTCAAGCCCCAGGTAGGGCTCTGTGCTGACAGTGTGGAACTTGCTTGGGACTCTCTCTCCTTCTTTCTACTCCTCCCCAACTCATATATTTCCTCTCTCTCTGTCTCTCTGTCTCTTTCTCGCTCTCTCTCTCTCTCTCTCACACACACACACACACACACACACACACACAAATAAACATTAAAAACTTTACTCTCAAAAGCTCTAAGATGAAGATTCCTAACTGCCAGGAATTTGTTTTACTAGAACATGCAGCACCAAATAATGTAAGGAGAGTCTTTGTCCTGCGGAAAGCCTGGGACATCTGATGTGCTATACTCCCTGTCAGGGAGGGAGTTGGCACCTCCCCCCTCACATAGGTATGTTTTCACGGACACTGTAAAGCCATTCAGAGAATGGGCTATGGTAGTAAAATTCTTATGCAGTCTTATGGTACTTTTTGACAATCACACCCGGTCGTTAAATGTTAAGTCAACTCAAAATGTCAAAAATATAATGAATACTTGTGTACATGGCTTTCTACTTAGATACGAGGTATTTATCTCCACTGAGAAGTATTCATCCAGAAAATGATGGAGATGATTTACTTGAAGTGGGTATGTTGTAAAATTTCAAGCACATTAGGATCTGTGCAATGTTTGAGGCTACTCTTTGTGAGAACTAATATCCTACAAGTTGGTAAAGTGACATTGGTCTAAGCTGCCTGCATGTTCTTTTACTCACCTTTTTCTACTTATAAATAGGGATCTATTTTCTCTTTTAAGGCTGGCATATATTTTAACCTTCATCTTTTGACTTTCATTAAAAGCAGCTTTTTTTCCATATCGCATAATGATATTTGTATAGCCATCTCCTATTGTGTTGTTTGAGGATACTTTATTCAACAAGGCTTTGCTGTTCTCACTTTTGTTGTGTCAGGAAACATAAGACATACTAAAATTAAAATAATTCATAAAAGGTGGAGAGGGTTACACAGTGCAAAGGATTAGTTTGGGTATAGGAGGATCTATAACAGATAAGGGCCATAACCTCAGGTTAGCAACAGTGGAGCTGCCCCCACTAGGTCCTAGGAAACAAGGGACAAGTTACTAAAACCCAGAACATGAGAACAGTGTATAGAAGGTACCTCAAGAAAAGAATCTGAGGGACAGAGCCAATCCAAAGCAACACTGTAAGAGAGGACCTTGAGGAATAAATACCCTGTTCTCTTTCTTTTTTTCCCCTTCAGTTTCCCAGAGCTTCTTATAGGTCAAATCCAACAAGAGGACAGAGGGAGAGGAGCCCCACTGATGTGGTCTATAGGAGTATTATGGTAAGGATCAGGGAAAAGAAGGGATGAGAGCATATCTAGAGAGGAAAACAGCAAAAAATCTAGTACGGCTCCAGTACTATATGGTACACGGTGAACATCACATGTCCCTGAATTTTTAACTTTACTTATAGTCAAAGCCAAAATTAGATGT
>NW_027529794.1:160702-166588 GCF_008692635.1 Crocuta crocuta
CCCAATTAGATGTATTAGTACAATAATGGATAGGTAAGTACCATGTTCTTTATCACTTGATCAACAACTTTTGTCAATGAGTTGGCATAATTTGGTACTGTTTAATTATTCCCACCCATGTTCATTTGTTGCCAGGTACTACTTAATTACCTAAGAATTTCTGTTGAGGAGTTTTAGTCCTCTTTGGGTCCATAGCCATTAGAGAATTTTGGTTTTCACATTAGTATTGGACTATCTTTTTGTTTTAAGTGGGGCTCAACTAAATCTTGAATTCCAAGTCAAGGTTAACAACACAGCCTAGGAACTAAAATTTTTAACACCTATCAGTTTAACTTTTTCACCTATAATATTTCTTCTGTGTAAATTAATGCCCACATAACTAAATAGAAAATTAGCACTCACTCTTGTGGATCACTGGAGGAACACGATGACACCCAGCAATCTGTGCAATACTAAGATTTTTAACACCACTTCTGGCTGTGCATGGAGCCTTTTATGACTTGCTTTCTCTCATTTCCTGGCAGCAATCTCCTTATAGTCTTTTCCTTTTGGCCAAAAAATGGAAAAAACTGCCAATGTGATTAGCATGCCAGTGTCAGTCAAGCTTCTGCTGCCAAACAGCTTCTTCATTTGAATTAATGAAAACATTGTCAGCTGTGTCAACAATGGGGATCTCACCCCTACAAGGACATAGCCCAAGGCTGGAGGAAAATGGCCCAATACCACTTTCAAGGGTGTGTCACTGAAGAGCCTGAAGAGCCATCTGCCTTAGGNCTATTTCACTGAAGTCAATGTGGTCTACGTTAAAGGATCATCTAATGTGCGCCAGGCTCTGTGTTAGGTGCTAGTGAAAACAAGACAAATGTCACACTGCTAATACGGAGACCAATGCATAAAAAGACAAACACACACAAATAACTGGTGCTTTTGGAGCTCCAAACAGGGAAAATAGGATCTTCACTGGAGGCAGAAGAGTTGTTTGGGTTGGATACTGAACAATGAATGAATATGGCACGATCCCACAGATGGAGAAGAGAGGAATTTCCAAGCAGAAGGAATAAGTACTACAAAGCCTGCAATTACTGACAAATTTAAGACNACTACAAAGCCTGCAAATACAAACAAAGTTAAGACAGTACAAACATCATAAACCCAGTAACTTCAATAGGGAATGAATTACCATGAATATATGTGAATATATTGAGAACACAAACTACATCCCACTTTTTATAAATTCTCAGGGTCTACCACACATTAGGCATTTAATAAATGTTAAAATCAATGAGTGGTCATTAGTGCCTTGTAAAAAAATGTTTCTTTTATTTCTCTTAAGATTTAAACACACCATCAATTTTGAAGTGACCAGTAGACTTTGCAATCTTTACTGAGTTGGACTAAGTAAGAAGTATGATAATTTAATGGACAGTGAGGGAATACTGAAGAAAACTAAGTAAGGATTTTTGATGTGACAGTCTCACATCTCCTGAGTCTAAACATTTGGGATTAGGAGCATCAAGTCACATTTATATCCCTGTACATTTTATATTCAACCATCTCTTTCATATTGATCCATGAGTCCTCTATGGGGCCAGGGAGAGCTTATGCTAGGGCTACACTGAGTTCTCTGCACTCTGCCTGAGGTCGGCAAAGGGAGAGACATTGAGAGCCCCTTAGGAACTATGCCTGAGTTGCACTGTCCTTATCAGAGAGTCTGCTGCCCATTTGAAGAATATGCCCTATATCTCTTGATATGTGCAAGCTTCCACCATGGAAACACGAGTGTGTGCACATACAGTGTTATATTAGGTGACTCTGCTTTTTCCTCTTGAAAAAGGTGCCTTTTGGAACCCCACAGATGCTAAAGCTTAAGAGAAGGGCTAACGCTTCTCCACCTGACACAAACCTCCCTTCCTGGCTGACAGTGCCATCAATAAAACCTAAGACTTCCCTACAAAGGGAAAGAGGAGTGGCATATACAAAAAGAATAGGCTATCAGCAAAGCACTCTAAGAAAAGCAACAAGTTTGGTATGTTTTAGAGACTGAGTAATGAGAAGGCCACAGGAGCAAAATGAAAAGAGAAGTGTTGGAAGAATGTTCAATAATGCATCTGCTCAGATCCACAGATTGGAAGCTCTCAAACACTATGGTGAGAATTAAAGATATTCCAAGCAAAGGAAATTAATTATTAACAAAGTCAAGGCAGTATAGGAATCATAAGATTAGTGACTTCAATTTTAAAGTAAAAAATTACAAATAAACTGTATCCATAATGTAAGGAGAGAAAGAAGTTGTAATATCATAGCTCCTACAATGCCACCCCACTGAGCACCCAAATTCCTCCAAATTGTCCTCCCACTTTCCTCCAAAACCCAAAAAGACTTTGCTGTTGTTATTTCTAAATCACAAGTTCATGGGGTGCCTGGGTGGCTCAGTCAGTTAAGCATCTGACTTCGATTCGAGTCACGATCTCACAGTTTGTGGGTTCGAGCCCCATGTCGGGCTCTGTGCTGACAGCTCACAGTCTGGAATCTGCTTTGTATTCTCTCTATCTCTCCCCTGCTTGTGCTCTCTCGTGCTCTCTCTCTCTCTCAAAAATAGAAAGTAAATATTAAAAAATTAATTCATAAGGCTTAACAGTAACTTTTGTATTTGGAAGTTCAAAGAAAACTCTTTATTTGGACATACAGTAAAGTCCCCTATCACCTGATAGCCTAAAAAAGAGCGCATAAGAACTCAGTTTATCACAGAAACAATTCAGCAACATGATGTGGTTTGAAAAGAATTTTAAAAATTACAGTACAGGCTCTACAGGCATGAAGGCAGGGAGAACGGGGAATCCCAAAGGGAGCTGGAACCAAAAAGGAGTGCATCAACTGCTCAAGACTTTGCCTAAAACAGAAAGAAAAGAAAGAACTATCTTGGCTTCCTCCCTTACATTATTTCCCAGTCTCTTCTCGGTGCCTTCTACTAGCTGTCCCGAACCAGAAGCCAGAAGGCAAAGAGTCTTGAGGAAGTAGTGTGCAGAACTAAGATGCCTAGAATACAGGTAAGAGGAGGGAAAGAGCAACGGTTGGATCTAAAAGAAAAAGCAAATGACTAGAGGAGGGAATCTACAGTGGTTTTAACACATGTTCATAAATTCTTTGGTACTCTTGCTACCCAGTAAGTGGAATCTAATTCCCTTCTTCTTGAATATGGCTGGCCTTAGTGCCTTGCTTCTAATGAAGAGAATGCAGTAACAAAGTGACTAGATGAATTCATAAAGTATACAGCTTCATCTTGTTCATTCCACCTTGTCCCTTCTCCTTCTCTCCCCTCCCCATACATATTTATTCTCTATTTCTCTCTCTCTCTCTCTCTCTCTGTCTCTCTGTTCATCTTGGAACCCAGGTTCTTTGAGGTATAATCCTACAGAGTGAATTTAATACAGGGAAGCCATTTCAATCAGTAGTTTGTTAAAGAGGTGAAAAATTAAGTACAGGTTAGACACTCCATCTGGGGACCAGCAACAGCCACCCAGAGATGAGGAAAAGGGCCCCATGTAAGTATTCTGATCACAGCAAGCACTGAGGGCCAGACAAATGAAGGAGCAGACCTTTCCATGATTTCAACCTCAGCCTTCAAGCCACCCCTCCTGATACCACATGGAGCAGAAACATGCTGTCCCCACGGACTCCTGTCCAAACTGCAGGTCCATGAGCAAAATAAATATTACCACTGTTTAAACTACCGAGTGTTGTGGTGGGCCATTGCCCAGCAATAGATAACCCCAACAAACATGCCAATGGCTCATACAGCATCATTCTCATTTCCTCATTTCTGCTTCAGCTAACATTTGAAGGTCTCAGTCAGAGCCAACCACACTCAAATTTTATGGCCATTTTAGATATTTATTGGCCAGTGTTACTGGTAGTAAAAACAATTTTTCAATTCATTAATTCTGATTATATGTCCAAAGGATGAGTGATTGTTCATGGATTTATTTATTCCTCCATTTAGAAACATTTCCATAGGAAGGTGCTGACAGAGTTGGTCTCCTCATATGAAATATAAGGCTCTGAAACTTTAATTACACACATGAAATTCAAGTTAATTTATAATTATTTACTATTAATCTGAAATAAAGGCCAATTCAATAACTAAAGGAATACTTATATATCTGAAGGGTATTGCTGCATAAAAGATTAATTTGATAATTGTTCGTGGCATTTATTTTGTATGCTGCCATGTCATGGTCATGGGGAAAAGGGAGATGGATGAGAAGGAGAAGAAATAGGCAACAGAGTGGAAGAACCAAGAAGTGAAGAGGAGGGGAGAAGTGGAAAGTGAGGGCAAAGGAGAGAGAGAAGCATGATAGTGAGAATAATTTGAAGACAGATTACTTTCGCAAGCATGCTGATTCAATGGCCCTCTCACACAATGGAGATGTCTTGTCAATGAAAGAGAAGAAAACAAACATAATCTGTACATTTCTCAAGATGTTTTTGAAGATAAAATATTCAGGGTGGTTTGCTGGAAAGTGCAGCAGATGGAGGGAGGGGACCAGACTGTGCCACTAACAAGTCATAAGACAGTGAGGTCACTTGCTGTCTTTGTGACTTAATTTCTGCATGCACAAAATACAGATGGTTTCTAAAGTTCCTATGTTATAGAACTAACTTCTAAGATTCTAATATTATGGGAACTGTCCTCTTGCCTGAAATGACTCTAGATTCTGATGCTATGCTTAATCCTAGAGCAAAAGAATTGTGAGACTGAGAAAAGTGATACCTAACAGTTTGGCCCAGCCTGACCAGTTCCCACATACTTCACAGTGAGTTCTAGAGAGTAGTAACTCTGACAATGATTCTACTGCATTTGCTTTGGTTGGTATTCACGTAAGTAGCGAAAGAAAGCTGCCTTCCATGTTTTTGCCCTGGATATTTAGAAACATAAGAGAAATGAAGAATGTAATTAATCACACCCTGCTTCCATCCTATAACATTCTCACATTTTACCTATGAATAAAAATTGGTGAAATTATCTCATACAGTTTGGAATTCCCTGAAAGGAGTTTCTTGTCTTGACAAAGAGCTACTGCACAGATGGAAGGAAACACCAGGAAGACGTCTTATAATTCATGTTCGTTCTTCTCTATGTTAAAGGATGAAAGAAAGGAAACGAGAATCAAATCACTTCTGGGCACCATTTTCTTCTAGTGTCCCACTGTTCCAGATTATAAGTAATTTATCATTAACATCTTTCCTTTATATGTACTGAATTTTTTTCCATCAGCTGATTTTAAAGTTTTTCACTTTATCCTTTGTTTTGATCAGGCTATAATGTGTCTAACTGTGCTTTTATTTTCATTCGTCTTACCAGGGATTTACTGAACTTTCTGAAATTTGTATGTTGATATTTATTCTTCAAATCTGGAAAACTTGGAGCCACTTTTCATACATATTTCCTGCCCTTCCTGTCCTGGTCTCATCTCCTTCTCAAAATCCAACTATATATATATCAGTATACTTGATATTGTTCCTACTCATTGATGTTCTACTTTTTCTCATGATGGATGGCTCTGAATCATTTTTCTCTTTTTTTTAAGTTTATTCATTTTTGAAACAGTGCATTTTCNGGAGGGGGAGAAAAATCCCTATCAGGCTCCACAGTGCACCATCAATGCAGAGCCTGATGCAGAACTTAAACCCACGAACCATGAGATCATGACCCGATCCAAAGTCAGATGCTTAACCAACTGAGCCGCCCAGATATCTCTTGAGTCATTTTTCTACTAGGAAGTTTCAAATTTGCTGTTCCTGACCATTTTTTTTTCATTTCATACACAGGATTTTGTTCTTCTAGTTCAAAAAATTTCACTTTGTTATTTCTAGAATTTTAAACTC
>NW_027529794.1:166598-182774 GCF_008692635.1 Crocuta crocuta
ATTGGCTTACAACTTTAAATGATTTTTTTTAAATTGACCTTTGATTGATTTTTTTATTGGCCTCTACCAGGGGCCTAAACTCTGAGCACCACAACACTATACAAACTCTGCTTTCTAGCCTTCTCTCCACTGTAAACTCTACTACATTCTCTGCTGCTTACTCAGCAAAATACTTACGGTGTCAAATGGAAATTTTTATAAGACAGGATCAAGTGATTTATTTTTCCATTCGGGGCTTCTCCATATTTCACTCCATCATGCCATCCAACTGTGCCGCTACAAGTTCAGATGTATTTTCTTTGTCCTTCAAAGTCTCTCCTCTCTATCAGACCTACTCCTCTGATCACTTACACTCTTCATAGGCACTTGCTTCCAAGTATGGAAGTGTCTGTGGCTCTTTGTTAATCAGTGAAGAGCTCACCCCTCTCTGGAATTCAGTTCATTAAAACTTCTCCAGCATCCACTGTTATTCAGTAGCCTTACAGAAGTGTGCAAGTATGATTATTTTGTTGTATCCACTTTCTAATACTTATTATAACATGGTTGTTTATATCCTTCTACATCCTGAACAGGATTAGCACACTTAAATAGATGTTTGAACTTCTAGAATAGGCTATAAGTTGAGAAAAAAGCAGTTGGAAGTGTTGCAAAATCTGAAAATAAAGTGCTTTTGAGTACCAAAGTCAAAATGTATTCCATAAAGGATAAATTTAGAAAGAATTCATGATGATGATTAAAGAACTACTTTCCTGCTTTAAATTTTAGGGTTCTAAATGATGTTGATGAAGAGTAAAGTCAGAAGGGAAGTGAAAGGGTGTGACTCTAAAAGCATCTCTGAAGGAGGTCTAAGTCTGCTCTAACACAATTCTCTCCAAAGAATCCCAGACGGGATGATAAACTTTCTAGACTATATGGAAACCTGAATACCAAGGAGAGTATGCATAGCTCTCAGGGGAAATTTCACAGATATCTGCCAAGGCCAGAACAGTATTATTGCAGCCACAGAGAAAAAATACCAAGAAGCTATATCTAGGCAGTTAGGACTTGAGACAGGCAACATGAGTCTGACACAGACCTTGTAAGTTACATTTGAAATACCTAAGAGAACATTTGAAAATTGTGCATACTGTCAGAAGGGTGTAGAAATGGGAACAAGGAGATCTCAGAATATATGACGTTATGTATGTAAGAGACCACTAGAGATCACTGATATTCACGTACTCCTTTACATTTCCCAGACTCCTTCAGTTAGTCTGGTCATGAGACTAGTTCTGGCAAGAGGATATGAGCAAAAGTGGTGTCTATCACTTGAGGACCAGGTGACTTAGTATTAAGTGTACTTACCCACACTCTCGTGGTATGACATTAGAGACTACATCCTAAAGCACGAGAGGGAAGGGAAACAGAGTTTTCTATCACTGTTTGAAAGAGCTGCCCAGGGGCGCCTGGGTGGCTTAGTCGGTTAACCATCCGACTTTCGCTCAGGTCATGATCTCGCGGNATTCTTGTAAGCCTCTGAGATTTCTTGTTTTATTTATTAATGAAGCATAGTTTAGCCTAGTGTTAATCAAAATGTGGTCTGTGCTGATAAGTTCTAGTCTGCAAATTTTTTGATACCTATGATGAAATTAAGTACAGAACTTCAAAGTTTGTAGGAAGTTTTCTAGCAATTTCAAAGAGAAAGTTTCTATCTCTTGGAATTAATAAAAAAAAAATCCAGGTTTGTATTTTGTTTTTCTTGGCTTTATTTTTAAAAATTTTCACTCTTCTGGTAATTTATCTGTATTGTATTTTACAAAACTACTGGTCTGTGACAGATTGAAAATAATAGAAACTGGTTCTTTACCACTGAGAGTTTGATAAATATTGGCTATTCTACCCTAATATACCAAAGCAAAAATAGGGGTATCTTAGGAAACAAAAATAAATTGAGGACTAAACACCTGATATTTTGTTCTGAAGGAAGAACACTGGGTAGATCCTTTGCAAATCAGATACTCCCTACAGAGAGAAAGAGAGAGAGAGAGAGAGAGAGAGAGAGAGAAGGAAACTGTATGAATTAACCACTTTTGCTCATGAAATAATTGTGTAGCCAGCATTTTAAAAAATTGTGTTCTACTTGAAATGAAAGTAACACTGTATGATAGTAAATAGGTTCATAGAGAAAACAAATAAAATGTCCACATCTCCATCCCACCATTTGCCTCTAATACTGGAAGAGTGGCAAAGACACTGAGATTATGACTTTCCTGAGGGGATATTTCTTGATTAGTAAGTTATTCAAGCCTCTCTTTGTCTCCCTTCTCCCAAAAGGCACCTCTCATTGTCTGAGAGCAAGAAGGATGACAATGATCTTCCCCTGCTCATTTTCATTACTGACAATTTCTTATAAGGCAATTATAACACTGTAAAATCTCCTGAGGTTTTAAGCTGTGCGTCCTCACATCCCCTTATGATTAGGCAGTTACAACACTGTGATTTCTGAGGATTTAGATGCTCATCCTCACCTGTCTTTATGAAAACACAGTTACAATTCTGTGAAATCTTGAGACATTTTCAGCTGTCCATTCTCACCCACCCTGAGTTACAAGCACAAGCAATCCATCAAGAAAGAGATTTTCATTGTGTTAAACTCGGGGTGGTCACCGCCTCCAGTTCCTCCTAAGGCTGGGAAATATGTTTCTAAGTACCACCTTCACTGTACAGACCCAGGTCAGAGTTTACTATTGGAAGGAACTCTTGTGAAAATTGGGAGAAGCAATGAGACAGAAGCTATTATTGCTCAATACATCATCACGATCAGAGGCACAGGAGTCTAGTTCCAGACCATTCTGAAAAATCCCACTTGGCTGCAGTGTAAAGTTATTGGATTTCCCCAGGACTGTCAGCTTCTTCACCCACTCCAAGGCTTCAGACTGATGTTATAATGACTCTTCTCTGATCTTTCAGGTGCATACTTCTAGACCTTCAGTCTCCCAATGGCTGTATTAAAGCTCTATTTCCTTAATTTTTACAGAAACTTTATTTTACTGATAAAGATATTCTCAAAATCTAAGCAATATTTGCAAAAACAATGAAACTGGACCACTTCATTATACCATACATAAAAATAAACTCAAAATGGATTATAGACCTAAATATGAGATGTGAAACCATAAAACTTCTAGAAGAAAACATAGGCAGTAATCCCTCTGACATCAGCCATAAAAACATTTTTCTAGATATGTCTCACTTGGCAAGGGAAACAAAATCAAAACTGAACTAGTGGGACTATGCTAAAACAAAAATTTTTTCCAAAGCAAAGGAAACAATTAGTAAAACAAAAACACAATCTACCAAATGAGGAAGCCATTTGCAAAGGATATATGCAATAAAAGGTTAGTATTTGAAATATCAAAGAACTTACACAACACCAAAAAAAAACCAATCCAATTTAAAAATGGGCAAAAGACATGAATAGACATTTTTATAAAGAAGACATATAGATAGAAAACTGACACATGAAATGGTACTCAAAAGCACTAATCACCAGGAAAATGCAAATCAAAATCACAATGATATATCACTTCACACCTGTCAGAATGGCTAAGATCAAAAACACAAGAAATAACAAGTGTGGGCAAGGATGTAGGGGGAAAAAAAACAACACTTTTGCATTGTTGACAGGATACAAGCTGATGCAGCCACTATGGAAAACAGTATGGAAGTTCACCAAAAAAATTAAAAATGAAATTACCCTAAGACCCAGTAATTCCACTACTAGGTATTCACCTGAAGAAAATGAAAATACTATTATGAAAAGACCTATCTACCCCTATGCTTACTACAGGATTGTTTACAGTAGGCAAGATATGGAAGCAACCCAAGTATTCATCAACAGATGAATGGATAAAGATGTGGTGTCTCTGTTGGAATGTTATATATGTTAGAATGTGGTATTTATGTTGAATGGAATGTTACTCAACCATAAAATGGAATGAAATCTTACCATTTCAACAACATAGATGGATCTAGAGGGTATAATGGTAAGTGAAATAGAGAAAGACAAACAACATATAATTTCACTCATTCACAGAATTTAAGAAACACAACAAAAAGAAAAAGAAACAAAATTAAAAAAAAAAACCAACAGACTCAAATATAGAGAAATGGTTGCCAGAGGGGAGGTAGGTGGAGGGATGGGTGAAACAGGTGAAGGCGATTGAGAGTACACTTACAGTGATGACCATTACACTCAAGAGTGCATTACAGTGATGAGCAACGTATAGAGTTGGCGAATTATACTGTACATGTGAAATGAATGTAACACTGTATGTTAACTATACTTGAATTTTATAAATTGTTAAAAATGTTGCAAGCATTATCAACTGTTATATCCATAGTTCTCAAAAAAGTTATGTCAACCAAACTAAAGGATTTTGGCACGAGTCCTTCCAAAAACACATTGTGAACACAGTTTCACTATTAAAATATCACAAATATATTCATATTCCAACCACAGTTGTTATGATAGGTCAAAATATAAGTGAGGTGCACTGATGAGGCATCTTGACATCTCTCTCTCAAATGGGAGCTTCTTTCAGATCACGATCATCTGATAACAAATCAGTCAGTAGAGCTGAACTATATGATATAGCTGATACGTGTCAATTATGACCTAGAGAAACAGTAAGTCTTACAGTTTAACCTAAAGCTATGATCATCTCTTCGTTGTAATGGATTTTTTTTCTATGGAAAGTACACAGGTTTTGTTTTTGTTTTTGTTTTCCTATCTGGGGTAAAAAAAATTCTCTTCCTAGAATCTATATTGTATAAGCAGAGAGTATTTGCTGAGAGTATGCATGAAGTCACAACTCCCTGAATTCAGATGAAAAATGTATATATTTGAACTCAAAGCAGCAATGCCCACAAACACAGATGACTGCATTCTTGAAATATACATTCATGCTCAAGAAATGAGGATGCTAAGAAAAGCTATTCCTCAAATATTCTAGGATTCCATTCCATTCCTCAAAAATCCTAGGAATCCTAGTCTTTGTTATAGGTCATGGTTTCTACACCTTGGCACCACTGACATAATGGTCCATATAATTCTTGTGAATGGGGGTGGGGAAGGCAGCGGGAAAAGGCTATCTTAAACACTGTAGGATGTTTAGCAGCATCCAGGCTTCTATCCACTAGATGGCAGTAGCACCTCCTAGTTGTGACAAACAAGAGTCCCCAGGCACTACCAAATGTCCCCTGGGGGGCAAAATCATTCCTGGTTGAGAACCACTTTCCCAGATATAACAGAAATATGATGTTGGCAAGAGTTTAAGGCCTCTTTCCTATCAGTTTATATTTCAACCTTCTACCTGACATTTGGTTTTCCCTCAAGATAGAGTGAAATCCTCTCAACATCTCAGTAAGGAGACTGAATGGTATCAAACTGTGTAGGATGTGCCAAAGAAACTATTTTAAGTGCATTGGCTGTGAAGAATCCAAGGGGAGGCCATGTTTAATTGCTGATGACTAGCAATTCAGAGTGAGTTCACACTATATGCTGATGATGTTTCTTTTTTCTTTTAAATTAGTTATCATCTTCATAACCAGGAAATATTAGATTGGGTATCAATAAAATAGACTACACAACAAATGAGCATATCATCAACAAAACATTCCTTAATTTTCAAATTCAGCTATATACTATTTCCACCTTGATTCAATGAAGCATAATTTATAGTAATTCAAATCAAACAAAATGCCTAATATTGAATCACTGTGCTCCTTAAAACAGCATAAACTTCCACTTCTTTGTTCTCTCTCCTCTCCTCCTAAACTTTCCTATTTTATGATAAATTTCAGACTCAGCACACACAACATGTAGCACAAATGAACAGGGAGAACAATCACTGACCTCGTAAGCAGAAAGGAAAAAGTCCTAAAAGGACATTCTACCCTCTTACATAGGGCAGTCCCCTCCCTAGCCTGGAAAAAGCAGACCTGTGACAGCCCAGCTAATCCTCTCACTTCAGCTGTCTCTCAACAACGAATTACTAGTACTACGGCAGAAGAGACTGTCAGTGGTTCATCTGGAATGTACTTCTTTACCTTTCATAAGGAGCATATATACTGTCCGTACATAGATATAATCTATACTCTAACATTTCATTTCTTAAACACGTCTTTCTAAAATACTATGAAATACAAAACAATATGAAAATCTAGCAAATTCAAGAGATCAGACTACTTAACCTAGAAGGTATGTAATCATTCTCATCAACTCACTGTTGTGGTCACCCTGAGATCTGATCACTATTACACAGTACCCTTAGGAGCCTAAATTTGGCTCCTGACTGGCTGATGAGGGTGAACAATCATTAGATCTATCAACAAAAGGAGTTTCCTTTATATTCAAGTAAATCTATGGAAGGAGACTATGGAGACCTCCATGGATATGGCTTAGGAATTCAGCCACAGGCATTCCCTTGACCTTTTTCCTGACCCTCAATGTCGTGATACTGACTTCTGTCCATGCTCACCAAAAACAAAAGCGACACAAAACAAAAAAACACTTTCCTATGGAAATGTCTAGGTTGACAGGAGCTTTAGGGAAGATTACATTTAACTAGAGAGACTTTGCCACACTATGTATTATCCCACTCTAAGTAAACCTCTGAATTAATAATAAGAGAACAGTATTTCTAATTTATAAATGGAATGATTAAGTAACTATTTAAGGTAAAAGATTCACCAGTCACAATGAACGTGCAAAAGCCTTATGAGATGAGGTGGAAGATACTATTATTCCCATTTTAAGAATGAGAAAAATTATGTTGTGAATATGATCACAATCACACAGTTAATGGGTAGGTGAGAGCACTGGGAACATACACTCAGAAATTCTAGAAATGAGTCTAGTGCTATTTCCTCCATATTAAACAGTATAAAAATGAATGGAGAAGTATGGTGCTTTTGTTAATAAAGACTGCATACCTAGTACTAAGTGTTCATACAACAAAAGAGAAAGAAATATATTCTGCTTGCATTTCCAAGGGGCAGTATCTGAAAGAACACATCAATTTATGCTTGCTTTTGTAGAAAAGAAGTAACTGCATTCATTTAATTCCTGACAGCCTGAAAGGGTATGGAGATCAAGAACAGACCAAGAAGTCAAAAACACTGGAGAGTGCTAAGTGAATCAGTGATACACACACACACACCATTTTCCTATTCTATAAGAGAAATTAAAAAAACCCAGAGAATATTTTACTTTGGAAAGAAATACTGAGAACAAAAACAATTTCTAAATAACTTGTGCCTGCTCACTTTTGGAACGTTCTAGAAATCTCAACTCCAATAAACCTATGAACCCATCATCCTGCTGCCCTCTTCTATCGAAAGAAAATGAAACCTACAGGAAATGGGGACATGAGTAAGCATACAACTTTATAGCCCTCTGTGAAAATATAAAGCGTCTGTTATTTGAACAGGATCTCTTTACAGAACACTGAGATTCTTTCAAGACCCAGACAAAACCAGTTTGTTGTTTCACTTGAGGTTTTAATGCACTCGCGAATAATCTTTAAAAGCACTAAAATTATGTTAACATAAGGCCTTATGCTATTACTAAATGGCATATTCAGTTATCTATCACCTTTGGTGATCCCTGCCCCACTCAAGAAGCTAGAAAATGCAGCTTTAGTATCACACAAAATGGCTGCTACAACAGGAGCTGACAAAAGTATCTGATAGGAGGATTCATGGCAGAAAGATCACATAATGGTGCAGAGCAAGGCTATCTACCCCAAGACTGTAAAAGATACCCTAGGTTAATGGGACTGCAGGCAATCTCTATGGAAAGCATTGACTAAACAGTGTGGAACCCTCAGAAAGGTTAGACATGAGTATTATACTTCTACCAAGCACAGCCTCATATTTAGAGTGAATAGTGAAGGGAAACCCTGAAAGACTGCAGATCCAAGAACACTGGAGCCTTGACTCCCTTTCCCAGGATACTCTAGAGAGGCAGCAAGACTAAAGAGATTAAGAAATGTCTTCAATGGGTGTCTAGACAAATGGGACTCAGAGAGCCTTACAGAGTTAAGTGCACCACAGAGTGGAAAAGAACATGAAGATTATTTCCTTGTATCCACGAATGCATACAAAGAGCCAAACTAAGGGTGGCTTGTAGTTGGGAGTGGAACTTGGCTATGTCTCATGCGGACCAATGAACAGACAGGAACAAGGACAACTTGGAAGATGCCAACGTGCATAGATTACTCAGGCCAAAGTCCCTTTCTTGTGCCCTTAGTGGTATATAATCTCCTTGTAATTAGGTTGAACCCTGAATGGAAAAGCAAGAATGGGAAAGAAAGTGAATGGATTAAGATAAATCTCCACACCCAGTAGAAATAAACAGAAATAAAAAGTCGGTTTACCTTTCTAGCACACCTGAATATGTGGGTTTGCATTTTTACCTGCCACACCAGCTTGATCACAAAACTGATACTTAGTTGTATACAAACTTCAAAGTTGCAAAATAACAATCCTCAGCTGCAAATACAGCCATGTCTTTATTTCTGAACCTGAAAAACAAGGTCTTCAGATTGCTATCATATTAGAGAAATTTTCAGGAAAAAAATCTTTAACAATAATTTTCAAAGTTCAGAAATGTATAGTTCTTTANATATGCATAATTAATTTATAAAGTCTCCATCTGTAAAATTATGTTGTAGTGTGTCTTAAAGAGATGTACCACACTTGCTTGGTTTCCTAGTCACAGATCTAAACTTTTGCAAAGAATGAGAATATTACAGTTGTTAATGTGAAAAGAACCTTGCACCTTCAGAAACAGGGTTCTGATAAAAAATTTTTGGCAGATAAGATTAACTTCTAGACTGAGTTAGGTAAGCATTCATTGCAATGTGAAGTAGGATGTAGTATAGCCATACTCCAAATACTAAATTACTTTGCTGACCCCCTTTCTACATCTGCTTCCTTCCTAACACATGACCTTTAAACTGTGCTTCTTTCCATGAGAGTAATTATTCAATGAAGGTCTATACCCCATGCTAGGCTACCATTCTGTTAAAGCAGAGGTTTTGTCTGATTTTGATCATGCTAATAACTTCAAGCCTAAATTAGTTAATATTTGCTAAATGAGTTAATGTGTTCATGAACTATTCATTGTACCAGTTTGCTTTTCAAATACAGCCACTCCCCAACTTAGGATTTTTCAACTTTACATTGGTGTGAAAGCAATGCGCATTCAGTAGAAACCATACTTTTCTTTCCAAATCAGATTTTCCAAATCTGAATTTGGATTTTTTTTTCCTGGGCTAGTGAGATGGAGTAGAAATGATACTCTTTTGTGAGGCTGGGCGGTGGTAGCAAGCTGCAGTTTCCCCTCAGCCACCAACCACAAGGGTGAACAACCAATATACTTACAACCATTCTGTGCCCGTACAACCATTCTGTTTTTCACTTTCAGTATTTAATAAATTGCATGAAGTAGTCAACACTTCATTATAAAATAGGCTTTGTGTTCTATTATTTTGCCCAACTGTAGACTAATGTTCAGTGTTCTGAGCACTTTTAAGGTGAGCTAGACTAACTAAGCTATGATGTTGGGTAGGTTAGGTATAGTAAATGTATTTCCAACTTCCAGTATTTTCAAATTATGATGGGTTTATCAGGACAAAACTCCATCATCAGTTGAGGAAGATATATATGGTATTTGGCAAGAAATCATTCTGCCTCTCTTTCTTCCCCCATTTTGTGCTCTTTTGTTCCTTTTGTGGGAATAGATAAAATGATACCAAACTAATTCCACAAACCTTTGGTTTTTGTGACTTGCTTCATTTCCTCTAGGCTAAGAAGCCAGAATAATCAGAATAAGATGAATGTCTTATGTCCATGTCAATGCCAGTTCTAAATCTCTGGAAGCGTTCTCAGATCTTACTGGTCTCTCAGATGTCTTCTTAATATGTCCATTTGGTGATGGCACCTATGATGGAGTTCTGAATGTTAATGGTCATCTCAAAGTTATGGAGCAGGGTATACTCTCTACAGCTTGTCTTAAAAGAAAGGACAAGAGTTCTCCCAGGGTCCAGATTTGATATTAAAAATTACTCCTGTCTGGCTGGCTAATGAGGTAAGAAGAAATCCATCCATACTGATATACCATAACCTCTTTATGATAGTGTATGTACAGAAATCGCTCCCACAGTGAACTCCATAAAACAATGCAGTGAAAGAGGCTGTGACAGTACCTATGTAACGCTATAAACAACCTCTGGTAAGCGAGAAACACAGAGCAACACTCTGAAGAAACAGAGATGCAGTTTTGAGATTTCCTAAATGTAGTAATAACATGGAAGTATCAGAGGACCTGAATCAAGTTGGCCAGTTCAGGCATAAAGCAAAACAAAACAACTCATTTGGCCATTTTGTTTTTCTTACTAAATTGCTCAAATGCACCAGATGCATAGGTGTCATATGACAATGTATATTCTAAAAGGTTTGCAATTATATTCTAAGACCTTCTTGCCACTGATGTCCTTTTTTTCCCCCCAGTGGAGTTGCTCAACTGTTTACTGAAGTGATCAAAATGACTATGTACTGTAGAAATGAATATATACATATATATGTGTGCGTGTGTTTATGTCCATATCAATTGCACGTCATCTAGTGTTATGTATCTCTCTATATGTGTATCTACATATAATCTCCCCAGAAAATAGCTCTGATTTAATTACTAGTCCCATGCCTTCCTTCCAATTATCTCCAGGTTGCTAAAGATTCCATCAGGGACTTTCATGATCCCTATGTGGACCATTTAGGACACACATCTGTGGCCTTTTAAATAGCTCACTTCACTGCTCTCTAGAAATGTTAGCCTGAGCAAGGGGAAGCTTTGAAAAGCAGCTAGGCAACACCATCTTCATTCCAAGTGTTAATTTGATATCTGCATAATTTAATCTCCTGCATTCCAAATACCAAACCCTGTTTCCAGAAGTTAATTGGTTTTCCTTCTTTTTTGTTTTTATTTTTTTAAATTTAGATATATTAACAGATTTTGCTTGCATTTTAATTTTCTCAATTTTGGCAAGGTNTAAAGATTACATTAATTAGCTCTCAAGAAAAAACTAAATTTTATTCCTCATCAAGAGTATTATCAGCAAGCATACCCAAATGACTTTCAGACAGTTTCAGGGCATTAGTAATTCAGAGAACAGGCAAGACCACTGTGTTTTTATTAAAAATCCATTGCATTGGTTTTAATTTGTAAGATCAAAGATGATTTAGACCTAAGTATACATACATACAGCCTTTTTCTCCCTGCCTCGCTCACACACACACACACACACACACACACACACACACACTTACTCAAGGGGTAACATTGGACTTAACTCTATAATGGTTNAACCTGCTACCATGAAAAAAAAAACATACTTGAATTTTAGCACTCTATCAAGTTCTTCTCCAGACCCAATCATTTGGGGACTTTCAGAGTTTATCTCAGGAGTACTCCTAGGCACCAATGTGGCTTTTTCCATACAACACAGGAATCTTTTTTCCCCTGTAGGAACACCTGCTACTGAGACCTCCAAGAACGCCTTTCCCTCCCTCAGCTGCAGCTGGTCTTTGACTGTAGCCACCTCCCTCCTGCTGCAAACACCGATGGCCATGCCTCATTGCCCACGCTCTGTGTTGCCTGATTGCCCATACATGATAATATACCCGTAGCCCTGGAGAAACACTGACGGCTGTGGATACTCGGTGGTGTTGAGGTACAGCAGGGATCCCTCCCAACCTCTACCTCTGTGTCATGCTGTAAGTAGTGCACCCTCCTGGGGCTCCTGAGATCTGAGATTTGTGTAAGAAAATTGCCCTTTCATATTTTATTAACAGAAGCCTTTCTCTGCTAGGGTCCAGATGTGTGTGCATGGAAAGCAATACACATTGTGTTCTAAGCAATACCAATACCATCTCTCTCCCTAATGGTAAGAACATACATAGTGAAGGAAGCTTCTTTCCCCAATTTTTTCTTTCCTTATGATCTACTGTTTCCCATTAGGCACCTCAGTGTCTCACAGAGATAGACCTCTACGGACCTGTGCACTCAATATCCCAGTGCCATTTCAGAATGGCCAAGCCAGCCAACCTAGGCTCAAAGTATAACCACCTTTACAATAGAGAAGTTGTGTAAACAGAGACACAAACTGTGTGTGTGTGTGTGTGTGTGTGTGTGTGTGTGTGTTTATGCAACATACAAGCATGAGAGGTAGCTATAGTGTAGTCTTTCAAAGCATGGATTCTGGAGCTGCACTACATGGACTCAAATCCTAGCTCCAACACACTACTAGCTCATGATTCTCAATTGTTAAAGTGTAATAGTACCCACTTCCCAGGGTTGTAATGAGATTAGACAAGCTAATCCATGTAAAGCACTTAAGAGTAGTCCCTGGCACATAAGAGGTGCTATGTAAGTGTTAGCTATGATGATAGTAATGGTTCTCTGTTAGTGGTACAATTATCCATTCTGGTTCTCTAGGTGATGGGATACAGCTGTGACGAAAATAGATGATGACCCTGGCCTATAGGGATGGCATTGACAATAAACAAATAACATACAAATATGGCTATATGTATGGTATTGATTATATATATAAAAAAATCTCAGGAACTAATAAAACCATGCTCAGCAAGAGTGTCATATTTTGTTTGTTCTAAAAGAAATAATTGTTTTTGTTGCATATTACCATTTTTTTAAATTATGTGAATTTGAAAATACAGATACGATATGATGCAGCTAAAAGGTACTTTTAGTTTCAGCAGGTCATCCCAGAAAATCACTGGTCTGGCAACCAGATCAGTGTTTTTGTATTTTTCAGATAGCACAGAAAAATCAACTCCATAGAAATGTTCATGGTGTTCTTAAGAAAGTCTGGAACTTTCATGGGGCGTCTAGGTGGCTCAGTCGGTTGGGTGTCCGACTTCGGCTTAGGTCATGATCTCACCTTCCATGAGTTCGAGTCCCACGTCGTGTTCTGCGCTGGCAACTTAGAGCCTGGAGCCTGCTTGGGATTCTGTGTCTCCCTCTTTCTGTCTACCCTTCCCCCTCTCATACTGTCTCTGTCCCTCAAAAATGAACAAATGTTTAAAAAAAAGTTAGAAAAAAAAGAAAGTCTGGGACTTTAATACAGCATTCCATGTATATTTGCTCTTTTACCTATGATTTTTTGGAAAATGGTTTTGCTTCCATTGAAGATTCAATGCAGAGTTGAATGCACTCAAAAACACGGAGAACTGGGACAACCCATCCCATACAGCTTATTGTCTCCTTTAGGGGTCAGAAAACTACAACCCACAGGTAAAATATTATTCCCTGCTCGCTCTTCTTGCTTGTTTTTGTATATAAAATTTGGAACACAGCCATGCCCATACATCTGTATTCTCTAAGACTCCTTTTGGGCTACAACAGAGTCGAGTAGTTCCAACAAAGATTGTAAGGCCCAAAGCCTAAAAATTTTTACTACCTGGCCCTTTACAGACATCTTGTCTATGCCAGGATTTGTCACACTGAGCACTACTAACATACTGGGCTAGAGAATTCTTTGTTGGGAAGATTGTCTTCTGCACAGTAGGGTGTGTGGCAGCAGCCCAGGCTGACAGCCCCCAATCCCCTTGGAACAACTGAAAATGTCTGCAGACTTTGTTCAAAGCCCCCTGGGAAGCAAAAAAGCCACAGGTGAGAACCAGTGACATGACTGTACTATTCAGTGGTCCACATTAGTATAACTTTAGTATTCTAGAAGACTCTTGCCCAGGTAAACAATGTATCATTCATTACAGCACTTCCCCATAGCCCCATCAACTCCTCAAAGCAATTTCTTCCCTTACCTTGCTGTGCCCCCAATCCTCAACTAATGTATCATAATCCTTACTTAATCCTATTCAAGGTTCCACAGTGAAAAACCGTCTTACACCAAATTTAAAATTCTTAACAAAAATACGTTCTCATCCTTTTCCCTCTAAGGAAGAACAAATTCTGTCTAGGCGGGGATCTCCCTTATGACAGTAAGCAGTACACGTAGATCTGTCCTATCAACAGGCTGTGCTGGTGATATCTGGGGTGCCAGCTTTCAACATTATTCAACGAGCACTCAAATTCCAATGCTTTATATATGTAAAAAGGACTTTTCTTAAAATACTTGATTTCTATTCAATTATACTTGAAGCATCCTTTTCACTTACCAAACACTATGTTGTGTCTGAACTATTTCTTTTACATTTTAGATTTGTAATTACCTCTGGTCTCACTGCGTTTAGAAGACTTAGAATGAATTTAGAAAAAATACAGATGCCCTATTTTCAAATGGAGTATTTTAATGTTATTGGGATTTCCCCAGCTAAGTATAATTAAACATACTACGAAGTAAGTTTGCATATTGAATTGGCATCCACCCTAACAAAGAGAGAATTGCTGAGATCTACTCAAGCAAATTGTCTTCCCTTGGTGTAAATAAAAAGGCAAGAAATCTTTAAGTGAAAACACAATTTGACTGAATAAAAAATAATGACTCAAACAGGCTATAGTGGGTTAAAATAACTGGATTTTTCACCAAGCTATAGCCAAATAATCAGCATGTTTGTATTGCTAAGTTTTCCACTGGTGGTTGTAGATATAGCTTAATTAAATTCGTACCCTGTTTTATTCACTGCTTAGTCCTCAAAGTCAAGAAGAGTTTCTGGAACACAGTAGGTGTTCAATAAATGTTGGACAAATAAAATCATCAAGTAACTACTTTACTTTCTATGTAAATAAGAATATATTAAATCATATCTGAGAATCTGTCTAAAGGTTACAGCCCTTGTCTCAATTTCAAAGGCATTAACACTGCAACTCAGGCTCTCCATGAAGAATGTATGTGACGATGGAATACAGTCTCATATAGTCTCAATTGCGTGCTTTCCAGAATGTTTCTTAGGCAGATGTCATACACCTCTGCGGGGCATCTTAGGATGCAGAAAGCCATGAGAGAACACTGATCCTATCTCTCCTAACAATGAGAAAAACAATGGATCATTTGCAAAATCATCAATTTCTGAGCCCCTCAGGGAGCTAAGTTCATTAAGATGAACTTCATTTCAAAGGGTAGCAGGCCTCTCTGACAAGAGATAAGGGAACAAATTGTTTTACTTTTGGCAGTGCAAGGGAGGAAGAGCTGGCATTCAACAAAGCAGCTAAGAAGAAAAACAAAAGCTTAATGAATGGTTAAATGCCAAGTATTTGCTAGCAGGACAGTGTAAAATCCTCGGGAAGGACATACACAAGGCAAGTCTGCACCCACTTGCCAAGTCTTTTCTGTGAGCTTTCCCTGGGGCTCACAAGGCAAGGTGGGGTCAGGCATGAACTCCGAGACACTGTCTTGGTGGGAGAGACATGCAGGGCCTGCCAACACTGGAAGGCTGAGAACAAGTACCTGGAGAAGCCCCTCTGTGCTCCAGGACTTGCAAGCACGAGAGGTGATGAGCAGCTGCCAGGGACACAACACCTGAGGGACGTGCCCAAACCTAGAATTTCTCACTGACACTAAACAAAGGCATCTGTTAATGGTGAAGGGCAGGAAATCTGCTCCCATGTGGAATCCAACCATATGGTGGGAAAGGCAACNGGGAGGAAACTGTCCCACCCACTCAACTGTGGCCAGAGTTTGGCTACTGCTGGGTAAGGAGTAAAAACCTCATCCTCTCAACCCTGCACTGACACTATGCAAAAGCTATCTGCCACTGGGAGAGGTATAGGAACACTACTTATATGTAAGAATTCACACATACATGCAAAAAATTTAATACAATATTAACAAATCCATTTAGAACATATATGTTGCATGCTTCTGTATATATGTACATACATGTATGTTATATACAACATATCAAGTGCATGTTAACATCATGACAAAGAGAGCTTTATACTAGGAATGCAGTTGGTTCAACATTCAAAAATCATTGTATTTTTCATATTATATTATAGATGTTATATATTTTACACAATTATATTTATATATGTTTATAATACATTATATTATAATAAATGCTGTATTTTAATACATAATACAAATATAAAATATATATTATACATAAATATATTTTAATATAAAAACATACATAATATACAAACTATAA
>NW_027529794.1:182938-183990 GCF_008692635.1 Crocuta crocuta
AATGTGTATATAACATATGAAAAACCATCTGACAAAATTCAACATTTATCCATGAAAAAATTCTCACTAATTTAAGAATAAAATATAACTTCCTTAACCTAATGAAGAGGCTTTATAAACATATGGCTACCATCATACCTAACCGTGAATACCAAATTCTNGTCATCTACAAAGAAAGTCCTTAGCAATCTACAATAATGATGAGAGTTCAGCAAAGTCACAGGGTAAAAGGTCCATTTGCAAAAATCAAACATGTATTTAAGAAAACCAAAATTTTTAAATACCACTTAGAATAGCATCAAAAATATGAAACTCTTAAGGATACATTGTACAAAATACATAAAAGACATGAACATTGAAAATTAAGAAGTATCGTGGGGGGGAAGAAGGGAGGAAATAGTGAGGGAGAGGGAGGGAGGCAAACCATGAGAGACTCTTGAATGCTCAGAACAAACTGAAGACTAATGGATGTGGGGGGAGGGGGGGTGATGGGCATGGAGGAGGGCACTTATGGGGATGAGCACTGGGTGTTGTATGGAAACCAACTTGACAATAAACTATTTAAAAAAATAAATAAAAATTTTAAAAAAGTTAAAAAAACAAAGAAAATTAAGAAGTATTGCTGAAAGAAATTAAAGTAGACCTAAATAAATGGAGATACATACTGTGTTCATGAATCAAAAATTTCATTTTTGGCAAGGAGTCAGTTCTTTCCATTTGATCTCTAAATTCACTGAAATCCTATCAAAATCCTGTTGGGATTTTTAGAGAAACTGACCAACAATTTTAAAATTTATACTGAAATGCCTAAGGCCTAGTCAAAATGTTTTTGTAAAAGCAGACTAAATTGGAGTATGTATGCTATCGATATAGCTATGTATCAACAGAGTTGTACCAACACAAGGATAAACACAGAGATCAATGGAACAGATAGTGCAGAAATAGACTCTCACATAAATGGTCAGTTAATTTTCAACAAAGGTACAAAAGTAAAGCAACAGGGAAAGTAATTTTAAAAACTGTGCTTTCTTCACTTAAAATGTATCATGGGT
>NW_027529794.1:184041-184614 GCF_008692635.1 Crocuta crocuta
AGATTACTATAAATATTCTGTAAGAAACACAGCAGAGAATCTTTGTGACTTTGTGTTATCAAATATTTCTAGACAAGACAAAAAATATGAACTATAAATGGAAAAAATGAGAACAAGATTTATCAAAATTAAAAAAAAAATCTGCACTTCATAAGACAAGACACAGCCTGGGAGAAAATATCTGCGAACATATATCTGATAAAGGTCTTGTATCCAGAATATATAAAGAACCCTTGAGCTCAATAATAAAAGATAATATACTGAATAAAAAAACTGGCAAAATATTTGACCAAACCCTTCATTAAAGAAGACATACGAATGACCAATAAGCAAATGCAAACACTCAGTCAACATAGAAATGGGAATTAAAAAGACAAACATAACTACATATTTACTAGAATGGCTAAAAAATTTTTTAAAAAGGAAAACAATACCCAAAACTACTAAGTATGGATAAGCACATGGAAAAATTATAGCACCGCTAGTTGTAATGCAAAATGATTCAGCGACTATGATCATTTCTTATAAAGTTAAAAATATATTTATCCTAAGACTCAGTAATTCTACTCCTAG
>NW_027529794.1:184620-185036 GCF_008692635.1 Crocuta crocuta
AAAAAAAAAAAAACTGGAAACAACACAAATTTCATCAACTGTGACCACATGAGCACATTGTTTTAAATCCATACAATGCTACACTACTCAACAATAAGAAGGAACAATATACTGATACATGTAAGAACATGGGTAGATTTCACATCATTAAGCTAAGTGGAAAAAGCCAGCCACATAAGAATATTCGGCCTGATTCCACTTAAATGACCTTCTTAAAAAGGAAAAACTATAGGGGCAGAAAACAGCAACGATTTCTAGAAAACTGGAGGTAGGCAGAGGCATAAAGAAACTTTGGAGAATTAAGAAGATGTTTTATGTTTTGACTGCAGTCATCATTATACAAATATATACCTTAAAAGGGTAAATTTTATCATATAAAGTTCTGCTTTAGTAAAAGTTGGAAAAATGTGATATTA
>NW_027529794.1:185135-188331 GCF_008692635.1 Crocuta crocuta
ATTACCCACCATGGAATATAAACAGCCAACTTAGTCCTACTTGATTTTGTACATGCAGACAGTGAAATTTTGAGTTCCAGGATAAAGAATTTTTTTCCTGCCAATGTGCCAAATACTCTTAGATAATACCAAAAAATGACAACATTCTATACTGTAAGTGAACTTAAGAGATTATCCAGGGTGAACACTTCATTTTGCAGGTAAGGAAACTAAGACCTAAAGAAGTTGAATGACTTGCCCAAGAAATCCCAAATCTAAAGCTGAGGTAGACCGGTCCTCAAAATAATCCTATAAGATTTACCCCAAACTGTAGACAAGCAGTCTAAATAAATCTAAATAATTCCAGGAGCTGATGTTACAAGTTAAATTTCACTAAGAAACAAAACTACCACACCACGCCTTTGAAACAATGCACTAGAATATGACCATGATTCTGCAGCTGGGGGGAAAAGCAGNCGCGAGATCATGACCTAAGTGAAAGTCGGACGCTTAACCGACTATGCCACCCAGGCGCCCCAAAGCAGGTGTATTTCAAGGAAAGGTGCTCTTAACAGATAAGAGAAATAAAGAACTCGAACTTTTCTCATTTCTCATGGATATGTGTTCAAATGGCTGACTCAATTTGTCAATGCAGTTTGCCTAGTCAATATTATTATAACATTCTTATTATAAAAAATGGAGGAAGGGAAGGGCAGTAACTACTGCACTGTCTACCTTGATGGGTCAGAAGATTCTGATCTTTTTCTTGAAGTTTATTTATTTTTGAGAGAGACAGGGAGAGAGGGAGAGAGCTCAAGACAGAGAATCTCAAGCAGGCTCTGTACTGTCAGCACAGAGCCTGATGTAGAGCTTGATCCCAGGAACCATGAGATCATAATCTGAGCTGAAATCAAGAGTTGGATGGATGCTCAACAGACTGAGCCACCCAGGCACTCCTTTCATTTAAAAAAAAAAAATTTATATAGTTTATTTATTTTTGAGAGAGAGACAGAGCACGAGTGGGGGAGGGGTGGAGAGAGAGGGAGACACAGAATCCGAAACAGACTCCAGGCTCTGAGCTGTCAGCAAAGAGCCCGATGCGGGGCTCGAACCCATGATCTCTGAGATCTGACCTAAGCCGAAGTTGGACACTTAACCGACTGAGCCACCCAGGAGCCCCTCTCCTTTCATTTTTTTAAAGTTTATTTATTTTTTTGAGGGAGACAGAGGAAGAGCAAGGGAGGGGCACAGAAGAGAGAGAGAAACAGAGAATCCCGAGTAAGCTCCTAGAGATCAGCACAGAGCACAATGTGGGGCTCAAACTCAAAAATCACGAGACCATGACCTGAGCTGAAACCAAGAGTCCCACACTTAACTGACTGAGCCACCTAGGCACCCCAGAAGATTCTGAACTTTTACATTCATACCCTTTGAAGCATTAAAGGTGAACATCAGCACGTGTGAACAGAAGCTAACATCAAGCAGTTAAGAAATTATGAATCTATACCTTCCCCCATATTTACTCCTGCTCATTCTCCATTCTGACCACCTAAAACTACTCATGTTGCCAAATATGATCTCTTTCCCTTGCCGCTAATACTTAACACATCTTGTACTTGTGTTTGCAATAGAAACTCAAGTAACCAGGGATTCAAACAATTTAGAAGGTGTAATGGTTCATTTTATGTGTCAACTTATCTATTTTATGGTGCCCAGTTGTTAAATAGTAGTCTAGACATTGCTGTGAAGGTACTTTTTTATGTGACTAGCATTTACAAAGAGTAGACTTTAAATAAAGTAGATGGCCCTCCATAAAGTAAGTATGGTCTCATCCAATAGTAGATGGCTTTAAGAGCTGTTTCCTCTTCAAAGAAGAAATTCCGCCTCAAGACTGCAACACAGAAACCCTGCCTGTGTTTCCATCTGTTCGCCTGTCCTGAAAATTTCAAACTTTTCAGCCCCCACAAGCACATGAGAGCCAATTCCTTAAAATAAATCTCACCCTCTGTCTTTCTCCATATCTGTATCTGTATCTCTCTGTCTCTCTCTGCCTCTGTCTCTATCTGGAGTGTGTGTGTGTTCAATTTATTTGGAGAACACCGACTGATATAGAGGATTCTTATTTTCCTAAGACAAGAAGTCATCATTTCAGGGCCAATTCGATGGCTTCATGAGGTCACCAGGGACTCTCGCTTCTTCTAGCTCTCTACTTCTTTAATCTTAGCAACTTTTGTCCTTATGATTATGCCTGCAAGGGGGTAATTCCACCATCAACATCATAACTGTGTTGCAGAAAAGAGAAAAAATTTAAGACAGATGATGGAGGTCAGTTAAGTCCATCCTTTTAAAGAAATTTCCCAGAGGTCCCACCAGCATCTTTCACTTCTATCTTACTAGCCTTGACTATGTCACATGGTCATCCTTAGCTGAATGAGAGGCTGGGAAATGTAATTCTTTTAGCTGGACAAATTGTCCAAACACAGTTGGGGTTCTGTTCTAAAAGAAAAGATGAGAATAGTTATTGGATAAGCTACCAGCAGGGTCTGCTACATCCCTTTAGTTCTGTGGATTGGTCTTTGAACATCCTCTGGTTCTTAGGTTCACTGATCTTAATTTTAGTACCATAATGTTACTTCTTCTTAGACACTGTTTTGGTCTTCCTCTGTTCAAGGATTATTCATCTTTTTCAAGATTACCATCACATCATATTTCCACTCTCTCCATTCCATCAACCCCACAATACTCATTTCATGGAAGTGACCCTGTATTCAAAACAATAGGAAACATGGCAAGTAAGCAGTATTTCATGGTTAACAAGTCTACTAGAAAACAGATACTCTTTTAACAGTAAAGTTTTGGGGTTGCAGCTAGCAATAATAATTAACTTGGTTGGGAAACATATTTTCCCAACAAAGAGGATGTTTAAGTTTAGAGGACATATAAGTAGCTAGGAAATTCATTTCCCAAAAGATCAGCATGATAAGTTAGCTTAAGTCTATTAACTGCTAGAGATCACAAGAAATTAATACATAAGGCATAGTTGCTTATCTCTGGGATATGGTACTATGGGGACTGATTTCTGTCTGTCAGAAATAATCAGTAATTATGAAGTCAATACAAAATCAAACAAAGAAACTTTTCAAAATTGCCCTAAAGGGGCATATGTAAAAGATGTAATAAACTTATTTTTTACTATAAATGAAAACCCATTTTGCAG
>NW_027529794.1:188462-193975 GCF_008692635.1 Crocuta crocuta
GCAGAAGATTTCTGTTAAATCTATTATGTAAATTCTCAATCCTCATATTTAAGTATGCAAATTTTTCTCTCCATCTCATTGCCACTTCTCCAGACCAGTCCTTCATATAGCCTGCCAAGAGTCCTTATTTTTTTTATGTTTATTTATTTTGAGGGGGGCGAGGCATGCAGAAAAAGAGAATCCCAAGCAAGCTCTGCCCTGTTAGCATGGAGCCCCATGCAGGGCTAGAACTCATGAACAAGGAGATCATGACCTGAGGTGAAATCAAGAGTCAGATGCTAAACTGACTGAGTCACCTGGGTGCCCCAATATTCCTTTTTTGATCTTATTCTATCCCCCACAGCACTACTACTGTGATCTAAGTGGGAATTCTGATCAAATCACTCCAGTGCCTACATTCTTCTATGAGCTTTCAAAAGAAAGTCAAATGCTTCAGCTTAATACACAATGATGCTTGGGGGCACCTGAGTGGCTCAGCTGGTTAAGGATCTGTCTTTTGATTTCAGCTCAGGTCACTTATCTCACGGTTTGAGCCCTGCATTGGGCTCTGTGCTGACAGCAAAGACCCTACCTAGGATTCTCTCTCTCTGCTCCTTCCCTGCTCATGTATGCGAGCTCTCTCTCTCAAACTTTTAAAAATCTATATATACAACAATACTTGGGATCTATCGCCTACTGGCCTCTCTAGACTCATCTCCCACTGACTCTACATTTCTCACTCTCCAAACATATAAAGATAATTCATTCATTTATTCATTCATTGAATAGCTATGTATTAAACATGTACTAGGTAGCAGCTATTGTGCTAGGTACAGGGGATGCAACAATGATCATGATGGGCCTGGGTCCTGCCATCCCAGAAATTACACACTAGTAGATGATCCAGTCAACTAAGCAGACTGTTAGAAAACACTCCTCAGCCAGTCACAAGGCAGGAGGACAGCAACAAAGTTGTATCAGTTATCTGAAGTTAGATAACAAACCTTCCCCAAAGAGCAGCTTAAAACAACAGCAGTCATTTCATACCATTATCTCCCAATGTTCTGAGTATGGGCTGATGCAGCTAGGGAGTCCCTTCTTCAGAACTGATCATCACTTACAGTCATTTCAGTGCCTACAGATTTATGTTATCTCAAAGGCATCCCTACTCCTATGTTTGGTCTGGGAAGTCTTGAGAAGCTGGGAGATGGAACAGCCAGGACTCCTCAGACATCTCCCCCTACATGTGTGCTTGTTTCAGAACAGTGGCTTCAGGGAGCCTGGACTTCTCACATGATGGCTCAGGACTTCAAAGGTACATTTTCACGAGTGAAGCAGAGGAAGCTGTATCATCTTTTATGCCCTAGCCTTATAAGTCACAAAGTGTCATGTCCACTCTACTTTATTAATGAGGTACTTCTCCAAAGCCTGCCCCAGTTCAAGGGGGCAGGGTACAGAATCTACCATTTTTTAAAAATTTATTTATTTAAATTCAAGTTAGTTAACAGAGTGTAATACAGGTTTCAGTATGGAGTTTCCTCAAAAAAAGCAAAAATTAAAAATAGACTTTACCTTTTAATGGAAGAGTGGTAAGATTCTGGAAAGCATGTGGGTCTGGAAACATCGTTGCAGATATTTTGAAAAACACAATCTGCCACAGAAATCCTTCCAGAAGAAGCATCTTGTTTCTTCACACTCCCGTGCTTTCATAAATGCTGTTCACACTTCCTCAAATGTCTCTTTCCCTCATCTTGATTTCACTTACTAATACTCATTTGGTAAAATTTATCCCATTGCTCCTCCTTTGAGGAATGCTTCTTTGACCACCACTCCTATAATGTCATTAGATATCCATGGTACTTCCATGATCTTCCCTATCCTATTTCCTTTTTAGGCTGTCCATATACTAGCCCTCTTTCCACATTACTTTGTGATAGATAACTTATTGGCTCCATTAGTGAACCCAAACCTCCTTGAAGGCATAAATATCTGTTTAATTTTCCATCCTCAGAAGGTGACTTAGTATTTGTTACATAGTAGGTACTTAAACCAACTGATGTGAAGGCAAATCAGATTGTCTATGAGAATTCACGGCTATGTAGAGAAACGTTTGCTATATACTTTTTGCTAGAATTTTAGGTATTATAGATAGGTAGTAGGAATAAGAAATATAAAGAAAATAAAGAAAAAAATAAAGGAAAGGAAGGAGAGAGGAAAGAAGAAATCTAACTTCTCTATCAAAATTACATGTACTTACTCTGAGTTATGAGAAGGTCATGTTACATGGAATCTACAACTAGAACAAATGGGCATGTATTGGTAAGGTGTTACAAATTTCCTAGCCAAAAGGAGAAGAAAACAAACTTTACTGGATCCTTACTTTGCATCGGGCAATGTAAGTACATTCACATCAAAGACATGAGTTGGTGTTACCTTTATTTTGCAGATGAGAATATTAATCCTCAGAGCATTTAAGTAATCAAGTTCTAAGACATAGCAAACAATTAATGCTAATTATTATTGACATACTACCTGTAAAGGATGAAACCAGGAAAGAAACTTAGACCGGAGTGCAAAATTCATACTTTCTCCCATATTATCAAGTTTCCATAGCTGTTATTATCCAGTCTCAAATGAGGCTGGATCTTCATGATGCCCAATGTCTAGCTATTTGTGGATGTCTTTAGAGAACTTTTAAATTTTTAAAGAAAATATAACTTTCATAGACGTACAGAGCATAAGAATCTCTGTCTTCTGTTTTTGTTCATTTCTTACTCATTCTCTTAGATTTTTCGGTACTATAGTGGAAGACAAAACGTCTGGGCAGAGATAGTGAGAAACATGCTATGACTTTCATTACAGGTGAAGGACTTTGACAATACAATTAGATGTGCAATTCCAGTATTCATCGTAAGTGTGACCAGAGGCATTCTGGTTTATTCTCATTGCCTTGTAACCATTTCTTTTTTTTTTTTTTAATTTTTTTTTTATGTTTTATTTATTTCTAGGAGAGAGAGAGAGACAATGTGAGCAGGGGAGGGTCAGAGAGAGAGGGAGTCACAGACTGAAACAGGCTCCAGGCTCTGAGCTGGCAGTCAGCACAGAGCCCGACGCGGGGCTCGAACCCACGAACCGCGAGATCATGACCTAAGCGAAAGTCGGATGCTTAACCAACTAAGCCACCCAGGCGCCCCGCCTTGCAACCATTTCTAATATCTCATACTTTTCAATTGGAATTGGTAGTAATAATATATAAAGAAAAAGCACTATTATCTTGGTTTACTGATACCTTTGAGTTAACACTACTAGGATAATTAAAGAACACTTTTACACAGAAAATGTTAGAGAATTTATCATTATGATGCAGCTATTCACTTATCTTCTCTTCAACTTTTGTTTTCTAAATTCTGCAAGATGAGATTACAAAATGATTTAAGAATGGAATGATTCATCATATTTTATAATGGTTATAATCAAAACATGAAATAACCAATCCAAGTTGGTGTCTCTAAATCATTAACATTGCCTATTAACAATTGCTGTATTTAGAAGAAAATGTAGAAAAGGAAGTATCTTTTTAGTTTTGTTGCTCTTTACTGGCTGATGCATAAGAAATTAAAATTTTTTCACCATATAAGTAAGTCAAATCTAACCAGCCTCATATAGTTGATGCAAATGATCATATCAATTATTCCTAACATAAAAATATGTTCTAATTACAAACTATTTAAGGCAATCTTTGTGTTCACTTCTATACATTAACAAAGGTAACCAAGTATATTAAACCTCTTTCATGCTGCCATACTACCATCTTTTCTGGTGGAGAGATTATACTTAGTTGGCATATTCCCATAGGAATAAATTATTTCAAGACCCAGAGATCTCAACTCCTCAGCATATATAGTGAACTCATTTGGGAAAGGACAACAAATTTACTCCAAAATTATTGAGAGGATATGAGGCTTGACTTTCATAAATTAGACACATACGTAATAGCTAGTTATGTAGAAGAATGTGGTGATTAGCTATTGAGAATAAAAAGGATCTTTTTAAAATACGAATAAACACTTCCTACTTTTAAACTGTTTTTAAGTACAGATATTGCTGTCCTGAATTTTTCTCAATCAGGAACTAGACTTTTTTTTTTCTTTTTTAAGTATAATAAGCACAAAGTGGCACATTAGTTTCAGATGTATAATATAATGATTCCACAATTCTATAGATTACTCAGAATCTTAAGCATGTTCCACACCCAGCGCAGAGCCTGACCCAGGGCTCTGTCTCACAATAGTGATATCATGACCTGAGCCAAAAATCAAGAATTGGATGTTCAACTAACTGATCCACCTAGGCACCCCACTAGCAGTTCTTTCGAAAAGAACACCACTGTCATTTGTTTTTAAACAGTATGAAGAACTTAATCTGTCTCATGAATAAAGCAATTGACTCAATTTCTTTCCTATTGTGAGTTTCTATTTATTTTTTTTTCTTAAAGACAACCATGAAATCAATGCACTAATTACCTTTCCAATATCCTTGTCTCTGAATTTTGTTCCACAATGTAGCTACATAAAAGACCAAAATAGCCAGTCGATGAACTGATTACTGTTGAATGCCACACTCTCTAGCTACTTGATCATAATTCAATGTCTATTAAAAAGAAATGTTTTTTCTGGTTGAAAACATGATTCTTGAGTCTATAATTTCAATTCTATTGCTATATTTACATATTAAGCTACCTTCAGGTAACTTTGCAATTATTTAAAAATGAGCAATATTATTGAGAAACACCAATTAGGCTGAGTATGTAGTAAAGACTTATTTGGATGTAGTCCCAGATAATGTCCTTGGCTAATGGAAGGAAGGAAAATGAAGCATATTTCCAGTAAATATGATTCGGTCCTGAAAAGTGTGCTCAGCCAAAAATACTCCCTAAATATATGGTAACTCAAAGCCAATGGCAGTGTTCAAAATGCACAAAAAGGTATATGTGTCTGTAGGATGTGTGCGTGTGTGTGTGTTTGTGTGTGTGTGTGACAGAAAATTAAATTTTAGGTAAGATAAAGAAATTCCTTTTAGAGTCATAAACATTTAATCATCTATGGGGAATATGGACTGTTTAAAAAACTAGTAAGTATGGTTCTCATATCTAAACAAAATTATCTGTTTTGTTAATAACATCAAAGATTCATTCAGTGTTCAAATCAGAAACTCTTAAGTGTAGCTGTGCTTGGGAAAGGGGGTATTGTTTTCATTTAAATTTTTGCTATGTGAACTTTAATATAATATGTATTTATTACTTTTCAACAAATTTTTAAATCTATTTTGCAAATATTGTCTTTTAAAATTCAACAAAATTTTAGGGGCGCCTGGGTGGCTCAGTTGGTTAAGCGACTGACTCTTAATCTTGGCTCAGGTCATGATCTCACAGTTGGTGAGTTCCAGCCCCTTGTTAGGCTCTGTGCTAACAGTGCAGAACCTGCTTGGGGTTGGTTCTCTCTCTCTCTCTCTCTCTCTGTCCCTCTCACCTTCTT
>NW_027529794.1:193990-215472 GCF_008692635.1 Crocuta crocuta
CTTTCTCAAAATATCTCTTCCACTTCCTGCTGTGGTTAATCTGTTTTAAAGTGTTTTCCAGGATTTGAGTCTTCTACTAGAATCCAAACATGAAGGAGAAGTTTGTAGCTCCGACACAATAGAGCCTAGGACAGATGCCCTAGGGAGCACCAATAAGAACAGAGAGATGCTTCAAGTGTCAAAGCAAGATGACTAAGACATCAGACTAGATCTGAGTAAGCGAGTTGGCTGTGGACTGTCTTATTTCTCTTTACAGCAACATCTCCTCTTTGTACTAATGATCTCACCTCTCCTGTCAGTTTCAGAGGGAGATCTACCTTCCGGCTCTTGATAATTTTTGGTCCTATGAACTCTTCCTGTCTGAAGTCTATTTTGCCTTCTTCATCAACAACATGTCCACCAATGGGGGCGCCTGGGTGGCTCAGTCGGTTAAGCGTCCGACTTTGGCTCAGGTCATGANGTGTTCAATGCGATAAAAGCAAATATGATGCAAAAAAGAGACTTGAAAAGGGCTTCGTTATTGGGATTTGCCCTCTCTTGATGCTCTTAGGAAACTCTGTGACCACCACCATGTGAACAAGTCCAATCTTGCCTGCCAGAGATGACAGACACATGAGCAAAATATCCCCTTTGCCCTGACAGCCGACCATCAGACATGTGGGTAAGGCTATGGACCATAAGCTGAACATAAAACCATAAACGAGCCCAGAAAACACTATGTGCAATACTACATACAAAGATATGCCATTCGGCTGAACCCAGAGAATAATGAATGAATTTGCAGTGGTTAAGAAACCTTTACTTAACTATACAATCATTCTAGCTATTGCTCTAATTATTTTCTTCCATTTAGTGTCAAGTATTCTATGTTATCAAATATTCACTTATTACGTGATAGTCACATAACCATATAAACATTCTATGTGGTAGGGAGGATGTTAAACAATAATGCATAGGATAATAAGCAGTAACAGATATGAGACTTTTTATGGGATGACAAAAATGATAGGTAAAATCTACTAAATGGTTTCTTTGTACCACCTATCATGTTAATCTTATTACATACATTAGTTCATCATATCCTTATTATTGACTGTATTTTACAGATAAGAAGTGGAAGCCTGGAGAATTTTTAACTATTTGCTTAGGGGTGCCTGGATGGCTCAGTCAGTTCAGTGTCTGACTCAGGCCCAGGTCATGATCTCATCGTTAGTGAGATCAAGCCCTACATCAGACTCACTGCTGTCAGTGTAGAGCCTACTTCAGATCCCCTGTCCCTTTCTCTCTGCCCTTCTCCTGCTTGCATTCTCTTTCTCTCAAAAATTAAAAAAAAGTAAAAATATATATTTGCTTAAAGACACAGTAAGTGGTAGAATTCAGTTCTATTTCCAGAGCCTGTGCACTGAACCATTCTACTTTATTCAAGGACAGATATCAAGAAATCTGGGATTTGGTCTCAATTGTGCCAGCAACTATGGCATCAATGAGAAGGCAAGTCACCTTTATCTTAATTTGTTATCCTTTACCATGATCCAAAACAGTCTTTAACCTGACTCCAGTCCCTTGTTATCTACACTTTGTTTAATGCCTTGTCCATCAGTATTTGTCTGCCTCTATGTGGAAACTGAACTTCTGAAGGTCACCACTGTCTTCCTTGCCAAAACTAGCAGTATATCAGATTCATTCATTCTGAATTCTGGCTTGACACAAGTGGCCATTCCTTTATTTTAAATTATGCTTTCCACATTCTCCGTTTTTAAAATGACCTTCATTACTTTTCTACATCTTTAATTCTTTAGTTTTAAAACTGAGCTCTCCAGAAGTCAAAGAGATTTACAGATTCATTAAACCCCTGGGAATGAAAGCTATCCATATGTGCATTCAGGGGTGTTCATATCTTCAATCAATTCTCAAAGGGGCTGGAACCTACAACAGGTTTCTTATTCATTGATTTGCATTTATGGGAAACATTCTATGTGCTAGGCCCTGTTCTGGGCACAGGGAAAAGAGTAATGACTAAAAGAGATAAAATCTTTTAAATCAATCTCCCTATCTAGGGAGGCAGAAAATAAAAACATACATGATTACAGGTCAAAATGTCTGATAGACAAAAGTGCTATGAAGAGAAAGTAAGGCCAATTAAGGGGACAGAATATGGAAAGGATTACTATTTTACGTAGGGTGGTCAGGCAATCTTCTATGGCAAATCAGCATGTGAACGGAATCCTGAATGAAATGAGAAAGTAAGCCAAGTGCAAATCCTTGGAATGAGCATTTCTGCAAGGGGTGCTGGGGGTAATTGCCTGAGGCAGGAACATTGCTGTGTCCCTTCAGGAAACACCCAGAAGTCATTACAGCTGATGAGAGTGAATACCAGGTGAGTATCGGGAATGAGATTGGAGAAGGGGCCAGGTTAGGGTTCAAGTTAGGCAGTCCTGGTTGGCCATGGTTATACCCTCAAGAGCATGCAGACCGTATCCCTTGATCCTCTGAAATTTAGCACAGGAATCCTGTCAGTTTTTTCAGTTGGTGAAGATTGGGCTTTAAAGTATCACATACCTGGGTAACTACTATGAGATCTTGAGTAAAATTATCGGTTCCGGTTGTAGATCCCTGAACAAATTACTTTACCTTTCTGAGTTCCAATTTTCTGTTCTTTACAACTGGAATTCAATTACCTAACTGACAGGATTATTACAATGTTCTACGTTAATATAGCACATGAATATACCCACCTTAGTGCTGATGGGAAGGGGGTGCTCAATAATTATCTATTTTCAGGGGCACCTGGGTGGCTCAGTCAGTTAAGCGTCCCTCTTCAGCTCAGGTCATGATTTCATGGTTCATGGGTTTGAGCCCAGCGTCGGGTTCTGTGCTGACAACTCAGAGTCTGGAGCCTGTTTCAGATTCTGTGTCTCCCTCTCTCTCTGACCCTCCCCTACTCACACTCACTCTCTCTCTCTCTCAGAAATAAATAAAACATTAAAAGAATTCAAAACAAAATAATAATTATCTATTTTCATACCTCTTTCCGTAACTCTTTACTGAGAGTACCTGTATATATACATTTTCTTGACTTCAACTACTACCTGGATGAATTGATTCTCGGATGTCTCATGTTCTATTGGTCACTTTTCAATCATGTGTTTTATCACTTTCCTATATTTCCCTAGATGTTCCACAACACTTCAAACTAAAAATCATTACCTTTCCCCTAAAACTGCAATCAAAATCTCAAGTTGCTCCAGAATAACTGAAATGGATAAAAAGCTACGATCTGCTGAAAAGTGCTCAGTGTTGGCTCCCTGATAATTCTGTGCCCAGCCTTTCAGATGTCCCCCCTACACACATGCATAGTACTCAATCAAATGTTCAAGAGAAGCCATAGGAAGTTTTCCAGAGCTCTTTCTCTGTATAGCTCCCTGCTTTATGATACTCGGCCCTGAAATTCTAGCTATCTCAGCCTCCCAAAACCCTCAACTCAAAGAAACCACCGCGCTCTGCTTGGGTTTTCCCTCAGGCATGGCATCCCAGGAAGTGCTTCCTGGCAGAAAGGTTATGCAATCCTGGGGCTCACTTCATTTGCATCCCTTCTCTTGCGGATCTCTGTAATGTGCTGTGTTGTACAAATTCATTTATACAGTAAGAGGGCAAGTTATGTCTCCAGTAACTTCCCAAAGCCAGAAGCCCATTGCTATTTAGTGGTAACCCACTGCCGTGTATGTAACATTCAAACATTTTACGCATGGATTTCTTGCAGCGTTCTCAAAAGAAAAATGTTTGGTGACAGGACCTCAGAAAGAGCATTTTATTCTAGCTTCAGGCTACCCTTAGAAAGACTATACACTGTATTCTGACAAATCTGCGTGCCTGACCCGTAAGCCCATGTCCTGTTCATCCAGCCCTGGGGTACTCTGAAGATGCATGGAGAGGATGCAAGTCTCTACCTCTGTTCTCCTATTTCTCTGGGGTTTTGAGTAAGTGCCTGCCATTACACAATGCTTTTCCACCTTTGAAAGCTCACATTATTTATGTTTTCCATTCATTTCATTGTATTTTTTAGTAGTATTATTCAAAGACGGCTCTTGTTTTTTATTAGGGTAGATAAAGCTTATTCAAGCCTTACCTATAATATTGAAAGGTAAGTTTGATTGTTTAAGATCCTGTAAAACATTACTCACCCAACTTTACGTGCATGACCAAGAATGCAATTCCAGTAGAGAGACAATTTTCAGGTTTACAAAGGAAAGAGCACAAACGTTAGGGTTCATGTTTTATATTCATCATGTCAACTTGCCTGCATCTTTAGAATTAGTTCATTTTCTTCATATTGTTGCATATAATCCAGAGCTTTGAAATATGCTTCAAAAGCTTATTTCTCTTATTATTTTTCAGGTCTTAGGTCAGGGTCTTGTGAAAAGAAAAAAAATGTGCTTGCAAAGGTGATTTTCACGTTGCTCACAGACTGCTGATATTCAAGTTCTTTCAAATTCCAGACTGAGACACAGTCATCATGAACAATAGCTCCGAAGAAGCCTCTTTACTGCTAATGCAATTGTTAAGTGTATTGTTTTGAAAATGAAAACTTATGATTTGCACAAAGTCCTCCAATCTGCACTCATGCCACTTCTGAATTGCATAAAATAACAGAAAAATGATAGCATGAGACTTTCGTATGTGAAGTCGTTATTTTCCTTTTGGGAATGCAATGCTGTGTCTTTGTATTCACGCTGAAGTGCCTCATTCAAAACACGGAGGCAATTGTACAATAATTCTCACCCAGGATGAGGTTTCGAACAATTGAGTAATATCTCTCCTTCTCAGCATGAAGTTAATTTATGTAATTTGTTACACTTTAAGATAAAATGATGTATGCACATATCTACCATACCCACACTCCTTTTAAAAACAAAATGTTAATCCTCGTCAGAACAATGTCCAATCACTTTAATTTCACAGGGCTATTTAAGTCAGCGATGCAGTCCCATTAGCACAGACAGCAGCCTCCCACAGTGCAGTACAGAAAAGACAGAGCAATTGTGTCCCTTTAATCCTCGAAAATTCTCGGAAACTTTTCTACAGACATATAAGTTAAAGAGAAGAAATAAAGACAAACTCAAAGGCAAGTAAGACCCTTAATGCTTTCACTCTTTTAGTTTCTTTTTGTAATCTGGAGATACTCTGGATCAAAGGAAATGATTTCTTTTTGGTTATGCCGAAATAATTGTACACTGTTTCAGCAACTGAGCTGCCCATGTGTTTTCTCTTGTAATGCAATATTTCNTTAAAATTAACAATTCAGTATTTTCTATTTTTTATTTTTTATTTATTTATTTATTCATTTATTTTTAATTTGAGAGAGAGAAAGAGAGAGAGAGCGAGTGAGCAGGGGAGGGTCAGAGAGAGGAGGAGACAGAGAATCCAAAGCAGGTACCAGGCTCTGAGCTGTCAGCACAGAGCCCNTAAAGGAAACAATTCATTTGATCATTTCTTTCACATATACACACAACTTGAGGATTTTGTTTTCTGCTTCTTTTCATGTTCTGGAAAGATTAAAAACTAAGATACATCCTACTCCAGCTTTAAAGACTCAAGAAAACAAACAACATGAACTTAATATTAATTGTTTCCAAAATGTTGCTTTCCAAAATAGATCTTTACTGTAAGAATCAATTTTTAAAAAATTATCAGTGAGGGTTTTGTCTCATGCTGTTATTCATATATTTACTAAGTCTGTAATAACTCTTGAGTGTTCCTGCCTCACAGGTTTCTTCCTGCATCTCTGACATAACTCTGTAATAATGCTTCTCATATTACATTATCAGTAACTGAGTGATCGATTGCTTTTCTGCTCAATGCTGGACATCCTGGAGTTCAAGACACTGTCCTACTATCACTATTAACAGGTTCTAAATCACATGACCTTTCACACAGGAAGACATTCCTAAGTATGTGTTAACTAAATATCACCTAATAAAATCCATACACAATTACTGCTGCCTTTTGATGCATTCTACCATCTGTCTTAACACATGAAAGCTGACTTTCTACTCTTCAAAATTCTGTTATTCTTCTCAAGTTTCCTTTGAAAACTCCTTGCTAATATTTTTCCTATAAAGAGAGAAGTCAGGAGCGCCTGGGTGGCTCAGTCAGTTAAGCATCTGACTTAGGCTCAGATCATGATCTCACGGTTCATGGGTTCGAGTCCCATGTTAGGCTCTGTGCTGACAGCTAGCTCAGAGACTGGAGCCTGCTTCAGCTTCTGTATCTCCCTCTCTCTCTCTGGCCCTCCTCTGATCACGCTGTCTCTGTGTCTCTCTCTCTGTCTCTCTCTCTCTCTCAGAAATAAATAAAACATTTAAAAAAAGAGAGAGAGAAGTCAATGAGTAAATATGTCACCTTTCTCGAACACTGAAAATAGTGATGGAAGAATTTAATGATAGTTTCCTCCTTCTTTAGCTTCATATCATACCTTTCTTTAAGCTAAGGAGATAAGAAGGTATACCAGAGAGAAACTACGTATCAGACCTGATTTTTAAAAATCCTTTTCTGAGAAAGATGCATCATCATTATCCATACCACGGGAGTATTAATCATATTACTTTGAGGAGCCATGAAGTCTATGTAATTATCTTGAAAGCCACTGCCTGCCATGGGGAAATACATTACCAAGGGAGTTATACTCAAAAGGAAGTTATGAGGCTAGGACGGTAATACTCACCCACCCCCCATCCTCTGTTATACCTCCCATTTCCTTCACTCTCCATCTCCTAACTCCACAGTGGGAACCAGAAATAGTCCAAGTGGAAAGGAGGTTTTAAATAACAACTACAAAGAATTCATATGCTCTCCATCCTGTCTACCAAAAACATGACTCATTGTTTCCAATTCACTTTGAGCCGTGTGTATTAGGCACGGTTCTGCAGAGAATCAGAACCAACAGAATGTAGAGAACACTGTATGGGCTGAGGAAGGACAGAGGTGAGGAGGGATTGACTGACTTTAAGGAACTGGCTCATCAGACTATGAAGGCTGGCAAGTTCACAATCTGTAGGGTGAACCACCAGGCTGGAGACCCAGGGAAGAGCCAAGGTTATAGTTCACATCAGAAGGCCACGTGCTGGCAGGATTACGTCTTGCTTAGGCTGGATAAGCCCTTTTTCTATTCAGGCCTTCAGCTGATTGAGACCTATCCACATTAGGAAGGGCAATCGGCTTTCTCAAAATTCATCCACTTAAAAGTTCATCTAATCCGGAAAAATAGCTTCAGAGAAACAAACAAAATAATGTTTGACCAAATACCTGGGCACCATGGTCTAGCCACAGTGACAATAAAATCAACCACCATACCACCTAACATTTTCTGGGCCTTTGCCCTCGAACTTCCCTTCTTCAAGTATGCACGGATGAGGACGTGTTGAAACCACGAGCCAAACTGCAGCTAGCCCAAGCAGGGCTAGGAGATGTCTGATTTGCAGGACTACATCACACCGGCCTTGTGCCTCTAGTTCTGGGGTTCACAGTTCTGTTCACTTTTCTTATTTACAAACTATAACGTCACGCTGGTTTAGTCTCCTACCTCTTCCCATCTCAAGTCAAGAAAAAGAGAATAGTAAAAAAATTAAAAAAACACACACACACAACTCTGATGAACAACAATCACTGGATTAAATCACCGGATTCTCAAAACGCTAAAATTCTATGAAGAAGGAAAATATCAAGCCAGGCCTATCTGTCTCCAAAGCCTGTGTGTGGACACATTGGTTCTTGTGACAGTGCCCAGAAGGTGAGTGTGGCTGTGGAGTGGGGAGGCCCACAGGGTTGGAAGAAAGGTTCAATAGAGAATAAAAAGTTCGATAGTACCCAAAGGTTCAGAGGGCAGGAGGGAGGGGTGAACAGGTGAAGCACAGGGGAAGCATGAGCAGTGAAACAGTTCCATTCAATACCATAATCGCAAAACCATGACACTATGCATTTGTCAAAACCCGTAGGACCATCCAATGCAAACCGTGAACTCTAATTTCATAATGGACTGTAGTTAATATTGACTTATCAGTACTGGTTCATCAATTATATTAATGCAAGACGCTAGTAATAGGGGAAAACGTGGGGAGAGGGAAAGAGGCAGTACATGTGAACTCTGATTTTTTTGCTCAATATTCCTGTCAACCTAAAAATGCTCTTAATGGGGCACCTGGGTGGCTCAGTCAGTTAAGTGTCCGACTTCGGCTCAGGTCATGATCTCACAGTTCGTGGGTTCGAGCCCCACGTCAGGCTCTGTGCTAACAACTCGGAGCCTGGAGCCTGCTTTGGATTCTGTGTCTCCCTCTCTCTTTGCCCCTTCCCCACTCATGCATGTACTCTCTCTAAAAGATAAATAAATAAAGTTAAAAATGCTCTTAAAAAGAATCTATTATTTTTTTTGAAAAGTAGGAAATTAAATTATCTAAAATAAGAAAACAGTTAAATATATATATATATATATCTCCAAGATAAAAAGTTCTGCAGTAACAAAAAGTGTTTATGAAAAAAAAGAATCCCCAGCCTGAACCTGGACGAACACATTCAGGCAAGACAGGGGTGTGCTAAGAGAAAAGGGCGTCTAGAAAGACTCTAAAGTTCTTCCTCATCTCATCTTCTAAAGAAGTTAGAAATGGAGAGTTTTTTTCTAACAGCTTCACTGTGAGCTGCCTGTGAGGCAATNTTTCCCACATACTTACAAAATCGCATAAAAGTAGCCTGGGCTAGAAATAAACATTTCGCAGTCCTGTGTATTCAGTTGGCATTGACAACGCCTGAGAATAGATGACACCACTGACAGAGAGGGTGGGATGATGACGAGAGATACAGTAAGCTATTCCTTTGCTAATGGAGTAGGAGCTTATAAAGCAAACTAGGAGTAAGTGACAGAAAAGGAAGGGAAAGACCTTAAAATTGTAGTGCCATACAAGCTCAGAGTTTTTCAGAGAGAGAGAGGTCAGCAATGCCAAATGTTGCCTGGAGCCCTGGTAAGAGAGGCTGTGTAGACTAATTATGAGTTCTGGCTCCTGAATTTCACTTCTGGGAATCATCTATCAATTGGGCTCCTTACTAATTATGTGACCCTGAGAAAATAATTTGTCCTCACCATGCCTCAGATTCTCCATGTATAAATTTGATAAGAATATAACTTATTTCATAGGGTTTTTATACAAATTAAGTGCAACATCTAGATTGCATGGAATAGTACCTGGTAAACAGTAAGCACTTAACAAACTTTAAAAAGCATTTTTTTGATTTGGCAATAGGGACTGTATTAGTGACATAATAAGGGCAGGGTCAGCAGAACATGACAGCCAGAAGTTGTTGGAGTGGGCTAAAGAGCAAATGCTCTGTTGATAAAATTGTTACGTTGGACAAATCCAACGACAAACACGATACACACTGCCACCAGAAATCACTATTCCATTGGGTATGTCTACATTTGTGATAACAATCTGGCTCCCACACCTATCACCCTATTGATCATCATGCTTGGTTTTTCACTGGTCTTCTGAACTCTAAATTTAGAGGGTTCCTCCTTCTGTTGAGCCAGAATAGGCCTTCTAAGAACTTCAATTCAGTGACTTTCTGTCATTTGCGGCCAAGGTACTAGGTAACCCTTAAGTATAGTGAACATTTTGCTTCTTAAACACGTGCCTTTCAATTATTCGTTTATACCAACTGTAGGCCTCTTTCAAGTCATCTACTTACAAGGTTCTCAAAAGTGCCCATCGGAATCCCCTGGGATTAAAAAAACAGGTTCTCAATCTCAGGCCTATAAATTCAAAACTGTCAAGAGGCAGGGCTCATGACTCTGTAACCTAAATGTTTCTTCGGCAAACTCAATGTACAGGCAAGTAAAGGAACCACTGATCTATTGTCTACGCGACAAAAACACCTTCAATAACCCATTTTATCATTGTTTTTTTAACTCGGAGATTCCAAAGTTAACAAATGTCACTTTTAACCGGCGCCTTTACTTTAATATTTGGCATTTCCAAATTGCAAACGTATTATATTTTGCAGAGATACCAATTACTCCCAATCTATGATCATGTAACAGCTAATTGCAATATACAAGCTTTGGCACTCAGACGTCATGTTGGTGGGAGCGCCCACTTGGCTACTAATCCTTTCAGTTACTGCATTTCTCTGCCAGATAGATGCTGTGTCTGGTTGGCATAAGGTAGTGCCCAGGCAGTGTCCACTGTGCTTTGGCACCATGTGCAGTGTTCATAGTGAAATTAATTTTACGTCCCTACCACCACCAATTCATAGTTCTTGCAATGTTCTTTGAATAAGCTATGCCTAGCTCGTTCTCACCAGTGCCAAAGTGGTGATAGAAGCTGGCAATTAGCTGAAGACCAAAGTCCATGCTTATTTCATACTCTGAAATTGGCTCCCTGGTTTTCTTAACATAAGGAGGGAATTGCGGTAGGCTACATAGTCCTTTTCTTGCTGCTCTGGATATTCTCTCCATGGATATTCTGACAGTTTGGGATTGATCTCCCATATCACAAAACAAGACTGGAAACAAGGGAATCAACTCATTTCTCCACATATTGTGACTGGCTTTAACTTTTATGATTTATGATTGAACTATACACCATCACCGTCCCTCGCATCCTCATTTCTCCTAGCCAAGACCAGTTTTACGGGCTAACTCTTTTCTGTCTTTGCACATTCTCCTATTTTCCAGGAATGTTCTTCTGCCTAGCTACTGCAGTTTTGGTTCTAATAGTTGCTTGTAACTTACAACTTTGTATGTTATTTTCAGCAGGGCTCAACATCTGGAAATGAGGCTTTTCAGTGTCCTCTCACTGGAACAATATTCACACCTGCATCATCATACACAGCTCTAGAAAGCATCTCAGGATGATCCAGGATCCATCAAGCATTGCCTACAAGAACTGAGCTTTTCCACTGGAACAATTAAAACTAGCGTAACACACCAGCCCTCGGGTAAACCCAAAATTAGTGGTTTCCTTAAAGCTCTCCGCCTTGGGGGAAAAGTGAACCCTGAAGCCACTGCTCTTTAAAGGACTTGTTTTCCATCTGTGTTTTGAGCTGGTTTGTAACCTTCTAAGGGCTTATCTTCATGCAAACACTAACTGTAGCTGCCTCAGTTTAACTTGTACTCTGATGCTACGATAGGAAAAGATAGATATCATTAAACAGGCAGAAAGGGAAAGGTTAAGACCTGAGGTCCGTGGGTGGGGAAAAACATGTATTTTGGAACAGTGCTCGGAGAGGCTGATCACAGCATACCCCACAGGGCTTAAGGTTCTTAAGAATGTAACAGACATCACCTACTCTCAGGTTCCCCTCAGGAATTTGACAATCAAAATAACCTAACTAAAATGAGTAAACCATAAAACTTGTATTATATGAGGGACACTATAACCACAGTCTGACTCCTATATGATGGAGCCAAGCCAATCAGGAATGGACAAACAAGCACCTAGAGCTATCAAGCCAAGAAGGGTAGGACCTGAGAAGGAATAACCCCTGGGGTGGGTGGGGGGTGTGATCAAAACCTTGTAAACAAAGACCCATGCCTGCAATCTTGGGCATTCACTTTCGAATGCCTCCTCTCTGCAAAGAGAGCTTTCATACCATTCTTACTTTTTAATCTTACAATAAACTTTTGCCTGCTGCTCATTTTATTTTGTGTCCACCCCTTCATTCTTCAAAGTAGCAAGACAACAAATCCTGGCTATTGAGGTTAAAAAAAAAAAAAAATCCCTCAACAATGCCTCCTTTGAGTTGCTCCACACTGAGTTTTATTTTTTTAAAGTTTATTTATTTTGAGAGACAGAAAGAACATGAGCAGCGGAGGGGCAAGAAAGGGACAGACCGAATCCCAGGCAGACTGCATGCTACCAGTGCAGAGTCCCATGTAGGGCTCTATCCCACAAACCATGAGATCATGACCTGAGCCAAAATCAAGAGTTGGACCCCTAACCGACTGAGCCACCCAGGTGCCCTGAAGTCTGATTTTAAAATGTCTTTTTACTCCAAAATCTTCATTGTCAGGCTCAAGTTTCTGTACTCACCTAGTAGCAAACTCTCTCACAGCAAAAACCATTCGGGCCCTGAGCATAACTGGCACCTCTATGACACATGGTAGGTGATCAATAAATGTTTATGCACTCATTCGTTCACCTACTTAACAACTACTTACTGTGTTCTAGCTATGGCTAGATTCGGGGATTTCAACAGTGAATAAAACAAGGTGCTTAATCTCACAGAGCTTACACTGTGGTGGAAGAGATAGCCAAAAAACAAAGAAGGAAATTTTTTATCAAATGTGTGTAAGAGTTACTGAGAAAACTAAACATAAGAGAGAGAATGAATTCCAGGGCCCAAGACTGTTTTTTTCTCTTAATTTGTTAATGTCTTATTTTTGAGAGAGAGAGAGAGACACCGTGAGCAGGGGAGGGTCTGAGAGAGAGGGAGACATAGAATCAGAAGACAGGCACCAGGCTCTGAGCTAGCTGTCAGCACAGAGCCTGACGGGGGCTCGAACCCACCAACCGTGAGATCATGACCTGAGCCGAAATCAGATGCTTAACTGATTGAGCCACCCATGCGCCCCCAAGATTGACGGTTTTAAACAGGCTGTCGAGAAAAGCCCTCACTAATGGCATTTGAGCAGAAACCTGAAGAAAGGCAGAGAATGATACTTGCAAATTTCTGGGGAAGTCTTCCAAGCAGAGGCAAAAGTAAAAGGAAAGGTGCTGATGGATGAAGGGAAGGATGAAGAGATGAATGAATACTGAATACTGAACAAATTAACGAAGTGACACTCTTGGGGATAGATCCTCAGGTGACCTCAATGTTTATATCCTGAACAATCTCCTCTCAATGACCAGGGTGGGAAGACCCTGTAACTTACAAAATATGGCAAAGGTGGGTGGATGTCACTCCTTTGTTACATTATTGTTCTAACATGTAATATATAGTTGACCCTTGAACGACAGCAGGGTGAGGGGTGCGACTCCGTGCAGTCAAAAATACCCCCCATCACCTTTGACTCGCCCAGAAACTTAACCACCTGCAGACCAGATGCCTTATCCGTAACATAAACAAATAATTAACACGTATCTTGTATGAGGATTATATACTATATTCTTGCAATGAAGTAAACTAAAGAGAACATAATTTAAAAAACCAGTAAGGAAAAGAAAATACTTTGCGAGCACAATAAAAACTGTGTACAATCAGCCTGCAGTCCCCCTGACCTGTCCCTTGCTTCAATGGCATTTGCAAGGAACACACCACGGACGCCTCCGAAACCAGCCTGCCACCACCCCCCAACCTCTTACCCAGTCACAACTTTCAGAACCATCCTCTCGGCCACCCTGTGCCTCGCAGACCCACCAACACCATTTTGTGAGCTTAACCCCTTACGGCCGACCAACCACGAGTTCCCAGGTTGGTGAGAATTAACGATGCCCCCGACGCGGCAGCCGCGTCAACCGCCTGGTCAGCACGCAGCTGCTTGCCGCCCGCACCTACCTCCCTCAGGGCTCCTATTCCCCCACAGGATGTGCCTCCAGAGATGGGCGCCGCTGCCTGAAGGTTGGGCAGAAGCGCGAGGGCGCCCAGCGTTCCCAGAAGACAGAAAGCCGTGGCGGAGCACCCTCTTCCAGGACTTGCGGGAGCGGTCCCACCGCGAAAGAACGAGGAACACACGCGGTGCGCGCCAGACGCCGCCTGGCNCTCAGCTCCGCCGCTTCCTGGGAGGCCACTTCCTGTAGCCCCACGTGAGCCGCCTCAGGAAGATGAGTATCACACGCGCGTCTGCTCCTGCGCTGGGCTGGCAACTAGCCCTTCCCTGGGCCCACTGGTACGCGAGCTGGAGCCGGGCGAGCCCCCCAGGCCTCGAGGGTTCCCTCTAGCAACCCTCTGATGTCAGGGCTTCTGCCAGAGCGTCTCCCTGCAGCCACTAGGCAGCTTTAACCACTTTGGGTTTTTTTTTTAAGCCAAAAAAACCAAATCCACATACAGGTGGATATATATATATATCCACATACATATGTGTCCATATACACATCATTATACATTATAATGTAATCATGGGGGTTATACGTGTATATCTGCCTTGCTAGCATACACTACGGAGACATCTTCTGGCCTTGAAGATGCAAGCTCTTGCGGTACGAACTGCACGTGGAGAGCCGCGTGACAGAAAAAGAGCAGCTGCGCTCCAGGAGCTGAGCGCCGCAGCCCTAGAGCCACAAGGAACTGAATTCTGCCACCGACTACGTGAGCCAGAAGAGCACGTGCAGCTCCAGTTGCAGATGTAGTGTGACGAGCAACATGACTGCAGCTTTGCAAGACCCTGAATAGAGGGTCCAGCAAAGCTGTGCCCAGATTCCTGACTCACAGAAAATGTGATATAAGAAATGTGTGTTGTTATATTTTTAATGTTTATTTTTGAGACAAAGAGGGAGACAGAGTGTGACCCGGGAGAGGGGAGGGGGGAGAGACAGACAGAATCGGAAGCAGGCTCCAGGCTACCAGCTGTCAGCACGGAGCCGCTGTCAGCACAGAGCCCGATGCTGGCCAAACCCACGAACCGCGAGATCATGACCTGAGCGAAAGTCGTTGCCCAACCGACTGAGCCACCCAGGCACCCTGAAATGTGTGTTGTTTTAAGTGCTTAGTAATTTTATGTGTTTTTAAGTGCTTAGTCATTTTATATGCAGCATGGAAAACCAGCACAACCAATAGAGCTAAGTACCCAGTACATAATTGCATGTCACTAAATTATCTAACCNTATAGTTTTCTATCTTGCTACCTCCCCACACCTAGACCTACCTAACCCTTCTTTCCAGGCTCAGTCTCAGCTCAGTAGCAAGGACCACATTTTGCCTCATGCAGTATTCTCATCTTTTACCGCTCTAACAAATTATCCCAAACCTTAGTGGTTTGAAAGAATAATATACTGTTAGTTCTCATGGTTTGGGGCTCAGCTGGGCAGTTTTCATGTGGTTGCAGTTATGTAAATGGTGAATCTGGAGTCATCTAAAAGCTCAGGTAGGCTGCATATCCAAGACAACCCACTCTAACTAACAGTTGATTCTGGTTGTCAGCAGAGAACTAGCTGGAGCTGTCAACTGGGGCACCTATATGTGACTTTTCCCGTATGCCCCTAGTGTTCTCATAGCATGGTGGGTATGTCCTGAGTCGGAGCATCCGAAGAGCATGCATTCCAAGAGGCTACAGGTGGAAAGTACCAGGCCAGTTAAGAGCTGAATCTTTAACCGGAACATCATTTCTGTACCATGTACTCTCCATTATGGGGAATGGCAAACTTACAGTGCAGAAAACCATGTGGAATAGGACATGATGTTGTATCCATCTCTGGAAAATGCACTTTGGTCACTGTGATGATTAAGGGAAATCAAGCTCAATTCTATGCTATCACTGAGTTATAATTGAAATCAGAGAGTCTGAATTCAATTTATGGCTCTGTCCATTACTAGCTATAGGATTTTGATCATTTAACTCCTGGGGCTCAGTCTCCTTATCTGTTAAATCAAGCAATAATACCTACCTCACTAGTAGTTGTAATAATTAAAGGAAAAAAGATGTGAAAAAGGCATAGGGTTCTTGGAACCTGGTAATATATATGTAAATGATAGCTATCATCATTATTATTAGTTGTTTTTTTTTTAATGTTTTATTTATTTCTGAGAAAGAAATAGACGCAGTGTGAGTAGGGGAGGGTCAGCGAGAAAGGGAGACACAGAACCCGAAGCAGGCTCCAGGCTCTGAGCTAGCCACCAGTACAGAGCCTGATGCAGGGCTCGAACCCATGAACCATGAGATCATGACCTGAGCCGAAGTCAGACACTTAACCGACTGAGCCACCCACACGGCCCTAGTTGTTGTTATTTTAATCCTGGCTTTATTCCTGATTCTCAGAACTGGAACTCTTCTTTATATTCAGGATAACTTGTACCCTTCAAATACTAAATAAATTATGGTATGCATCTCTGACCAGTGTCCTTCCCTATACCATAACTACCTAGGCATGGCTTTCTGCCTTGGTTATGCCTGCCCTATCTTTCCAGAGATTATAATATCAGTCCAAACCACAACCAAGGGGTTAGAATCTTATTTTCTACTAGTGGACTTCATGGATGGGCATCACTTACCTACTTCTGAAGATTTATGCATGTGGCCTGTTCTGTGATTCCCCACTGAAGTGTGTACTTTATTCCTCAAGATAACCTCAACAGGTTAGCATTAGACTGAGGGAGTTCCACTCCCTCGCTTCAAGTCTGAGCTTGGTCCTGGAGTTTATACTTGGCCCATTCCTATAAGTCAATCTCGTTTTAGATCCGGAATTCTTTCCTCTGTCTCCTTATGCCGTAGGTAGTAGGACAGTTTGGGTCAAGTATCAATATGTGACTTAACAGCGTTCCAATTCTGCATACATGGATGCCCTTCAGCCTCTCACTCAGTTCCCCTAAAGCATATTGTCTTCCCTGACCATCAACTCCTTCCTGCTCCCTGACTCTCTTCCTCCCTCCCCCTCTCCCTCCCTTCCTTTCTCTTTGACGCTCACCATGACCGATTACCAAATCTTTTCTGCAGGAGCTCTAGAAATGTTTCCATTCTTTCCCAGCCTCCACATCTACAGTGACCACTCAGTTAGGTGGCCCAGAATGTCTCCCCCTACACCTGCATCTAAAAGCGTCACTGAATTGCCTCTCATAGTCATATACAGAGGTCACTGGGCTTTGATTTCATCCTGATGAGATGAGCATAAAGTAAGAATCCATCCTCATTTAAGGGCAGTTTAGCTCTGGGAAGACAGACACAGCCCTTAATCCACAATGATTTACCAAGAAGAGTGCTTTTCACTTCAGCATCTGCAGGAAAAGACAATCCACTAGCAAGTGTGGCAGGTTGATTTATTGCAAATTCGATGTGACTGGGTGACCTACAGAGAAACAGCATTGTGCTCATTGTGCTCATGCTGCTGGAGATTCAATGGGAAAGAATGAAAACTGCTTTTTACCCCACTAGGGGGACAGTCAGCTTTTATCTCCCTAAGGTCTGGGGTTCCCTTTCCTCCACTGGAGACTAATCAGCTTTTGGGTTTCAGGGCTCCGAAGGAGATGTTTTCATGCGGGTGGCAACAGAAGTCTGTCTTAAAACAGACTTTTGTATTGAGGAAGCTTAGAGGCCCATGGGTGCAATTAAGCATTACTGTCTAAAAAGCAGTCAGAACAAATCATTGTGCTTAAAATATTTTTTTTAAAACAGTATTAGCTGTAACTTCATGAAAGGAACATGGGGAAAACAATGGAGTATTTCAGATACTGGAGGGTAGGGATAGAATGCAGCCAGAGTGCCTTCTCATACAGCAGGTGACGGCGAGGACTGTGTTAGTAGGGGTAGAGGTGAACGCCACAGCCCGGGGAGCCTGCAGGGTGGGCCACTTCCAAGCTTAGCCAGGAGAGAAGTTGGGAAGAGATGTCCTCAAAGGATGATCTTGCTCACCTGAGAAGGGAGGTGGGCCACGGTCCCCAAGCCTGGAGAAAAATGGCCATGTAAATGGAGTTGGCCATCTGTAGCTACAAATCACAACGACGTGAAATATCAACGAAGACACGATGCCATGGCCTTTCATGATGACAATTAGAAATGCGGGAGACTGTCTTCTTGGGGCTATTTGTGCCCCTCGCAGTTGTGAGACTGTGATCCTGACCTGGTACCATTTTACCCTTCTGTGTTGGTTCCGAAACAGAAATCCTAGAAATACACATTCAGGATCCCCTGGCCAAGCAGTTCTCCTGCTGAGACGGTGCCACAGAAAGGGTCTTGTGTGAGACTGGGAAAATGTAATATAAAGAAGAGCCCTTATTTCTCCTCTCAACATCGTAGGCCAGGGCTGGCCTGAACCAGGCAGGGCTGTGACAACTACATCTGCGCATCCTCCAGGAATCTCCCTCTGATCCCTGCATCTTCTGCTTCCCTGATGTTGGCAACAATGCAAAGACTGTGGGAACCTCTGTTTCCCTGTTTTAAATCGCTCTCAGCTAAAAATATCTGTAATGATTTCCACTTTCCTTACTCACCTATGACAATACAGGGGGTGAAGGGATGTTCCCCTAAAAGAGTGATAGTGAACTTACGCTTGAGAATTGCAGTTGATTTCAGACAACTTGGGGAAAATCACTGAATGTAACATTATTCACACTTGATGTGCTTTGGAGTAATTCACACTTGTTGCAAAATCAAAGGGATGTTTATAGGAAATTTATCAAGGAAACAGAAAGATATAAGTGATAATCAGCCATGCAAGTCCTAATAGTAAAAATCTTTAAAAACGTCTTCCGGTTGTGCGATAAACACCCATAGCTAAGCTTTGTGCCCCCAGTGGAATTTCAGAGCTGCCTGAGGCCAATGAATGGCATAAACAGCGACAAGAAAATCAAATCGAGTGTGCTATCATCTTAGTAGCAACCATCTAGTGATTTAAGGAGAAGTGAAATGTAGAGAATCGTTAAAGATGTTATTAGTCTTTTGGTGACCGATCTTCAGGTTCTTCGTCTTTTGACATGTATCATTTTTTCAGTCCTTTTCAAATGACAAAGAACCCAGCCTAGCTCTCAGAATGCAAAGTGGATATTTTCAGAAACAATTGTTCCATTGTGCTTAAAATGAATATTCCCTGTGATAGTCCATTTTAGCCTTCCTTATTAGATTTTGCCATGGTAAGGGCAAATTGAGAAGTGTGGAGAAGTGGACTCAGGCAAGGTATTTTTCAACCATGAGAAACATGCAAAAATCTCAATAGTGTCTCGACTTGTTAAAAGAAGCAAATGTTTTAGCAAAGCTATTTCATGGATTTGCATTAAAAATTATGAATATCATGAAAAAAATTGTAATGCATATCAGAACATATCCTGGTAGTGCAGGATTTTGTAGTGCAGAAATGTACTATTAAAACCTGTATAAATGCAAAAACCAGCATGGTCCATTGAAATCCTTCCAATTCTCCTACTAAGAAAGACAAATGTTTCCTGGTATACTCCAGGCACCTGTGAGCTTTCAATCTGTCGAATACAATCTAGCTGAAGTCAGCAACCTGCACTGTGGCTGCAGCTGCCTGGAGAGATTTTCCCAAGGGAAGCATGTCATCCCCACTGGAGGAAGTGTCTGTCATGGTAGACTAGCCATTATGAATGCCTTTTGTCAACTAGAAAAAAGAGAAAAAATTGAGCTTTCAAATTAGTCTTTTAGCCAGTAAAATACAATGTCTTGATCTAAGATATTACCCAAGTATTTACTGTCTTTTGTCCAAGTCTTGAGCATATGATACTGTACTAAATTAAACTCAATAAATATTTCCAGAATTAAATGCATAGATGAATGAATGAGAATATGGTCACATTGATGGATATGTTGGGCTGCCTTGGAAATACATGGAAGCATTTTAAACTTTAGAAATTGAAGGACTTGTAGATGTTATTCAGTATCACTAGAGAGATGATTTAATGTATGGTCTCCAAAGTAATTTTTATGGTAGCAAATGTTAGGTCAGAAGGGACATCTGGACAACAGGTGTCAACTGGCCCTGTTCCAGGCAGACCAAGACGTATGGCCTTTCTAAGCATCCCGCTCACCTTCCCCAAGACTATTGCTAAAATACCAAATGTGAAGGTAAGAGAAGGCAGATTCACTTCTAACATGATCTTATGTGTTAAAGGATAATTGACCTGAAACAGACCCTAGAGCATGTATTGTTTGGGTCAATTAGGAAGCAGACTGAAATGGAGTTAGGGGTGCAAGGGGCTTATTAGGAAAAAGAGGATGATGCCAGTGAATGATGAAGGAGGCAGGAAGATGGAATGGGCAGGAAAGCTTTCAAATTGCATTTGGATCTGACACTGAGAAAAGAAAAGAGAGGAAACAGAATTGGGTAGGAAGTGAGCATGATGGAGCTCTGACAAATTCTCAGCCAATCCAACAAGAACTCTGGGGCAAAGTTTGCCCAGTAAAGGAGAAATGGCAGGCTCTACAGGCCCTGGCCGGGGCTGCTAGGAATTGCTGGCCTCAGATCAAAAGCTAAGGCAAATAGGAAAACTGCACTCCCTGGTGCAAAGTGGCAAATGTGGCTGGTGTACCTCCAATGGCTGCCACAGAGCAGATCAAGCCCAATCGTTGACAAATGAAGACAGTGCAGTTCAAAGTGATCTTTGCTTTAACTTAAATTTTTTTCACGTTTATTTATTTCTTTATTTTTGAGAGAGAGAGAGAGAGAGAGAGAGAGAGAGTGAGCAGGGGAGGGGCAGGGAGAGAGAGGGAGAGAGAGACTCCCAAGCAGGCTCCGTGCTGTCAGTGCACAGCCTGACATGGGGATTGATCACAGTAACCAAACCATGAGGTCATGACCTGAGCCGAAATCAAGAGTCAGAGGCTTAATACACTGAGCCCACCAGGTGCCCCTCAAAGTGATCTTTAAGGCACATGACAGTGACTAGAACCTCAGTGTCCTGATTTTAGGACTACTGAATCACCACACCGATATATATTCTTCAAACAAACTTTGGGGCAATAAGACTTTCTGAGACCTCAAAATATTAAGACAATACTTGGGCACAAAGCAAGGTGGAGGCAGAGCTGAGAGCTGGACCTTAGTCTAACTAATTCCAAAGCCCATAATTCTACCACCAAACAGGCAAGGTGTGAGGAAAACTGATTTGTGAAAATAAAGGCCTTTTAAGGATAATGTACAGACCTTAAATCCAATAAGATGCTGCTTGTTTCTTCTTATTCTTTCAATTCAGACCAGTCTAGGAGAGGACTGGTAAAAACACTTTTTGGATCAGTGGAAAGTAGACTTGTAAAGTGCTGGGCTATCATTTCTCAAATAAAATGGTTTGTACCCTAACGGGGGTGGGGGAGGGGATAATGTCCACTGAGTCAGCCTTGGAGTACTATAAATTAGTGAAGGTCTGTCTAAGCGTCTGATTTTGGCGACTCCTCAAACGCTCACACACACCCCAGTATTTGTTTTTCAGACGTGCTGGAGTGTGAGCAGGGTGATTTCACGAGGCTAATTCTGCCTGGGTGGGGGAAGCGGTAGGGGATCTAAGAGCCGACTGTAGTACTCTCGTTCAGCCTCAACAGAACTCATAGCTTACTCACCAGTGTGGACGGCAAGGGAACATCAGTAATAACTATAGCACAAGTAATGTATATGTAAGGAAGATGTACATTTGTGTGTGTGTGTGTGTGTGTGTTTGTACANTAGCAGGAAACCATGCTCTACTTGATTAGTCATGTCTACATAGGGACAGGAGGTGGGGTGACAGCATCCACGCCATATATTGGCAACTGTTTGTGCTACTGGGGTAAAAAGAACAGGATTGTCAAAACTGTCACAGCTTATCTAAGGCAAATTTGTTTTCTTTCAGAACGTTTCCACTGG
>NW_027529794.1:215703-216996 GCF_008692635.1 Crocuta crocuta
CCCAGCTGAGGGGGGGGGGCTCTGAACACCAGTGTCAATTTAATCAGAAAAATCTGCCTCTATTTATTCTAAGTCATGGGCCCTACCGGAAATTTGACTTGGAACTTTAAAGAGGGAATCCCGTTGCTTGACGATTAAAATAAGAAGACAACTCTTGAAAATGTCTGAACTGGAAGATCCTATGTCTCTTCCAGCTGTGATACATTAAAACATAAAGCCGTCTCTGCAAAAGCCGAGAAGTGCCCCTGCTTTTTCCACCTGACCCATTCGATATGAGAGACTAATTTTGGAGTTGGAGGCAGTTACAGAAGTATTGCAGTAGGTAAAGAGCTGCTGACGCTGTCTATGAGCAGAGGCAGGTCTGGGAGGAGAGAGAAAAGGATTGAAGGTGTGTGTGGATTGGAGACTGTGCAGATGCGTCCGCTGCTGCATGAACTGTGGGAGATCATTGAGCAGAACCCCATTTCCCCCCTTATTTTGCAGGTACTGACATCTGAATATTGAATTTGAGGAGTCTGAATAGAAGGCATTTTATACTAATGTGATTCAACACAAAGGTTTGATATACGATTATAAAAAAAAACTGAGGTGACTGCTCTATTCGTTTATAAACAACCAATTGTCAGCATATTGCCTAGCATACACTAGGCAACACACACATATTTTTTAAAGTTTAATTTTTTTTGAGAGAGGGAGGGGGAGAGAGAGAGAGAGAGAGAGAGAGTGAGTGGGAGGATACAGAGAGAGAGAGAGAAGGAGGATCCCAAGCAGACTCCACACTCAGCACAGAGTCCAATGTGGGACTTGATTTCACAAACCATGAGATCATGACCTGAGCTGAAATCAAGAGTCAGACACTTACCCGACTGAGCCATCCAGGCACCCCTGCAATACATATTTTTAAGTGAATGAGAGAATAAATGATGACCTGATTCATTGTCATCCAGTATATTTGAGTAGAAATCACATTCATGCTTTAAGGATCAGCGATTTGCCTTGAATTCGTGCTTCAGTTTGGGAGTGATATATACATTAGAAAGGTAAAAAGAGATTATTTTAAGTCTGATTTGTGAGTTCTAACATGTGATGTGCTTTGGCCAATGGGATGTTATCAGAGGCTTGGGAAAGCACTTGCGTGTCGTGTTCGTCGTCTTGATCTTCTGCCATTACCCAGAGAACGTGCTCAGGCTCAAGAGCTGGAAGATAAAAGACACTGGTGTAGAGCTATGTCTCTCCAGTCATTGTGGCAAAGGCTATCCGAGATCACCACCTGTCAGCCAAACCCTAGACATG
>NW_027529794.1:217030-218079 GCF_008692635.1 Crocuta crocuta
CTAGACATGGGGGGGAGCCCCGCCAATATCAATAGAGCTGCCAAGCCAATCACCGAAGCTGTACCAGTGATAAATGCTTGGTTTTACATGCTACTGAGGTTCAGAGCTTGTGGGTTACACAGCACTGCTGTGGCAATAGATTACTAATACATTCCAGCCTCAAGATTACTACTTGTGGTATCTTAGACAAGCCTCTTACCTTCATGAGCCTTAGTTCATCCAGCTGAAACAGAGAAATAATATCTTTCCCTCTTACCTCTTCAAGTCTGTGTTGTTCAGATCAAAACAGAGAACGTGATAAGACGTGTGGAAGTTCTTTTCAAAAAGGTAAAATGTGCTCTAAATTTAGTTTATTACTGCTTATTTTGTTATATAGCAGCAATCATGAATCCTATCTCCCTCTTCATCCAGTGATGATCACAAACTTCTCTTAACAACTTGTGCTCCTTCAGGACATTTCCATCTCTCTGATCCAACAGGTGGCAAATTATGGAAGGGTAGTCTTTTCGCAGAAGTAAACCTTCGCTGTTGAGTTTTCCCATCTTCTCACAGTCAATGATGTTTTACCACATATTGGAATTATTGCCAATGTCGGACTTTGAATAGTGACCTGCTCATCAGGCATTAGCATTGCAGTAATTCCATCTGGATCCATTGTGACCAGTAGTAGTTTTTTCATAAAGGGCCCCTTCCAAGATCTTTTAAAGTCAGAGTCATTAATACCAATGAGCGCTTCTGGTCCACATGAGACTATCTATCCCTGAATTAATAAGATTTCATCACCAAATGAAGAATATTAATGTTTCTGTTAGTCTTTCAAGCACTTTCCTGGATAAGGGTGACATTTTAATTAGACTTGAAAATAGTAAAATATATGAAAATATTTTTTTAAATCCTCAGACTCTCCATTACTACTTCTTCATAATTCCTCAGGGATTCAGAGTTTGGGACCCAGAGGTGTTGATGCAATTTCTCACTATTCCCTTTTGGGATCATCCAGGACCTTCTTTTTTTTTTTTTTTTTTAATACAAAAAGAGAAAAATAAGAT
>NW_027529794.1:218562-222572 GCF_008692635.1 Crocuta crocuta
ATAAAGAGACTAAGATTCCAAGTTGTGGAATGACACCGAAAAGTCCACCCAATTAGTGAGAGAACTAGTCAGAATTATAACTCTGGCCCTTTCTTTCTTTCCAGTGTTCAATGCCTCTTTCAGAGGTGCTAGAGGTGGGCCTTGAGGCTCTCTCTGTCTCTCCCTTTTTTTTTTTTACCTTATCACACATTCTTTTAAGAAATATTTATTTGCAAATTAATAAATTAATTAATTTTGACNTTCTAAAGTCCCTGTTCTCTGTTCTGCCACTTTCAAAATTCATTTGCTAAATTCTAATGTCTAATTCCTGAAGAAATGAAAACAAAATCAAAATCGGTACACGTCTATGCATGACTTATCTTTTTAGGGTCAGCTATCTTTTCTTTCCAGAATGAATGAGAGATCTGACTTCTGTAATTCTAAACAATCCTAATTTTTAAGACTTTACGTTCTTTTCTTAAAACAGGCTTGTTTTCCTTCCCCCAAATCCGGTAAGCCACCCTCTTCCCACCACCCCACCACCACATACACCACCTTTGTCCTTAGTTGGAGTTGCTGGCTCTGCACTTTTCTTTGAACACCCCTCCCATTCCCTTGCCCCCTTCACTCTCCCTTTCCTGAGGAGATTTCTCACAAACTTTCACTCTCTCGCAAGGCTGGCCTCCCCAAATCCATCCAAGCATTCCCAACTATCTGCTTAATTTCCTACAGTTGGATTGCCACAGCCGCCTCCAGCTCAGCTGGTTTACAACCACCGTAGTCACTATGTTTCTTTTCTGACAAAAGAAATCTTCATCCCCAGTGTCTCTGGTTTGAATTTTATGTGCAAGCTTTCAATAGTTACTCTCTCCTGCCGTGTACATCTCTGGTCTGTTGGGAAATGCTACTTCGGCCACACTTGGAACCATGTGATTATTTCCTCAAAACTAGTGAAAAATTCTTCCCTAGTTTTGCTCTCCCTGATCGCTTCCTCCTNTCACCACTGATTCAAATTAGCAATCCGTTGCTTCTCGTAGCCTATCAGGGTCAGCCGACTATGATTTGCAGGCCAAATCCAACCTGCCACCTGTTTTTGTGTGGCCCACAGAGAGGTTTTTACTTTACTAAACGATTGAAAAACTACCAGAAAAAGAAGAATATTTTGTAAAATGTACAAATGATAAGATATTCAAATGTTGGCATTCATACACTCAGTTTTATGGTTCCATAGTCCTACTCATTTGTTTAGCTTATTGTCTACAGCCGCTTTTATGTGTTAGCGGCACAGATGAGTAGCTATAGCAGAGATTAGATGGCCCGCAAAGCCCCCAAAATTTACTATCTGGCCCTCTGCAGAAAAAGTGTGCCAACCCCTTGCATACGTGCCGTTCTCTGGAAATGTACCTTTGTGGCAATGCTCCTGCCATTTATCCTAGTTAAGGAAAAGCATTCAAAACTTAGAAATAAGACCAAAGAATGGCTGCATGTCATTTTGATATCATAGTGAAGCATTGCCTGACAGGTCTACCCAAGGATTATTTAATTTCCTGGAGGATTTACCTTTGTGTGATTTACTGTTTGCTACCAATCAGAGCCCAGGCTTTGAAGTTACATGTTAACATAAAGATTTCTATTTAGAGGGTGCCTGGGACCTCAGTCCGACTGCGGCTCAGGTCATGATCTCACAGTCCGTGGGTTCGACCCCGCATCGGGCTCTGTGTTGACTGCTAGCTCAGAGCCTGGAGCCTGTTTCAGATTCTGTTTCTCCCTCCCTCTCTGACCCTCCCCTGCTTGCTCGCTTGCTCTCTCTCTCTCTCTCTCAGAAATAAATAAAACATTAAAAAAATTAAAAAAGACTTCTATTTAGGAAGAAAGGCTATTCCAAAACATATGGGTTTATTTTCCTATAAGATATTAATTTTTCATTTATCAGCAAATTCATTTCAGCATTTCTTTGATTTACTGAGTGTCACTATAGATATCTGTGTTTTAAACTCCCCCTTGAGCCATGTTTATCATCCTGCTGGTTCCCTCATTAATGAGTTAAATTTTTGACACAGGCTCATCCTATATTTGTATGAGTGTCATGTTTTTAGCAGTTCGGATATTATACTTTGACTCACTGTAATTCTCTGTGCACATCTCAAACCCTGGCCTTCAAATCCCATGTCAAATTGCACTTACGGTTGCTTTTCTTGATCACACTAGTTTAAACTATAATTTTCACAGCATTGTTAGTGGACATATAATTTCTCTCATAGATCCTACGATCCTTAAAGTCAGTACGTATTTTTAAGACTGAATTTTCAAAAAGCCTTGCTCAGTTGTAAAAACTCCATAAATTTAAGTCCATTGAATGAGTTTAAAATGCATTTCACATAGAGATTGTTTTAAAAAATGAAAAAGCCAAATTGTCATTCTTTTATTAGAAGGGAAAGGATCAAGAAAATAGTACAGGGCAACAATACATTGCAATATAAGTGTTTGCTTGGCATAAGTAGAAAATTAGATAAAGAAGTGTCCCTAGGTTGCAGTGAATCAGGACAATGATAAATTACCTGCATTTAGAGTTTTCGGATTTCTCCTCTTAACTGTTAGTAAGAATCAGGTACATGATAGGACAGATCTCATCCATGTAAATATAATTACCAGCCTGTTGTATACTGCAGGTTGATGAAGCAGATTCCCAGACTTTATACAGCATTGAGGAATGAACTTGTTCTGTCCTCTTTTTTCCTTTATTTAGGCGTCCTAAGTTGACTTAGGACGCCTAAATAAAGGAGATTTAAGGTCCCATCAAATCTGTAACTCAAATGTTCTTTCTACTTAGTAGTTCAAGTATAGATCTAAGAGATTCTAATATTTACTTGATATCTAATATATCCTAAATGGTGTTTTTACATGTTCCTAAAATTTTTAACAGCACATATGGTTTTTGAAATATGTTAAGGCATCAACAAACTTGCAGAGAAAAAAATTACCCATAATCCCAGCTCTAAAACCGTTCTGTTAATTTTCATTGACAAGCTATTGAAGTAGGCACTATCATCCTTATTTTGTTGACGACGAAAGTGAGAATCCTAGAAGCTCCAGATTTCATTCAGCTTGTGTTTTAATGAATTCAGGATTATGGTGCTGGAGTCATGATATTTGAGAAATCATTTGAGCCAAATTTCAGTAAAGACAAGATATGTGATTTTAGCAAAGTTGGCTATCGGAACTTCCATTCTCCCCACTCTGCATTCAACTACCTTGTGGTATGCATCTTTCCAGTATGACCCTCAATGAGCCCCATTAACACCCGTTTCCTGGTGTTTATACTCCCTGTGTAATCTCCTCCTTTTGGGTGTGGGCTGGACATAGTAACCTGCTTCTAATGAATAAAATACAGCAAATGTTATGGAATATCACTTACATGATTAGATTATAGAGGATTGTGAAAAAAAAATTGCTTTCTGGCAATTTTTGTCTCTCTCTTGCCATCCAAGCAAACCTCACTTTGATGAAGCCAACTGCCACATGGAAAGGCCAACGTGGCAAGAAATTGATGTAGCCAGTGAGGAAATGAGGCCCTCGGAACCATCATAAGGAGCTGAGTCCTGCCAACAACCATGTGACTGAGCTAGGAAGCCCGTTCTTCCTCAATCGAACTTTCAGTGAAGACCCCAGACTAAGCAAACACCTTTATTATAATTTTGTGATATACCTTGAAACACTGGACCCCACTAAGCTCTTCCAAAATACCACAGAAACTGAAAAATAATAAAGGAGTATTATTTGAAGCCTCTAAGTCTTGGGGTAATTTTTATGCTGGAATCAATAGCTAATACATCCGCCCCATGCACAAACTTGGTATTTCTATTCCTCTAATCAAAATAGTTAGCATTCAGGTTCATCTCGTTCTTTTACTGAGCTATTTCATAAAACAATCTGATAGGTTTATTTAAATCACGGGTTACTAACTCATAAAGCCACCCTTACTGCACCCAAGGTACTTGTATTTAATGAGGTGGGGGTGGGTTCCTGCATAC
>NW_027529794.1:222683-228327 GCF_008692635.1 Crocuta crocuta
GTCCGAGACCTAGGGGATGGTGAAGCTACAAAATTGAAAAATCCCCCAACACCTAGGATTATGTTCTGGCCCAACAGGAACACCTATAGCAATAACATTCTGCGTGGTGCCTGGGTGGCTCACTCAGTTGAGTGTCTGACGCTTGATTTCAACTCAGGTCACTATTCCACTGCTGCAAGATCAAGCCCTACACTGGGCTCTGTGCTGAGCCTGCAGCCTGCTTAAGATTCTCTCCCATGCCCCTCTCCCCTGCTTGCACTCTCTCTCTAAAATTGAAACAAAATAATAAAATGAAATAAAATAAAATTGTAGTGAGTTATGCCACTAGATATTTTTTTAAGCTTATTTATTTATTTTGAGAGAGAGAGAGAGTGTGTGTGTATGGGAGGGGGTGGGATGAGGGAGAGAGAGAGTCCCATAGAGGCTTGGGCTGTCTGCACAGAGCCCAGTGTGGGACTTGAACTCACAAACCGTGAGATCATGACCTGAGCCAAAGTCAGATGCATAACCCAACTGAGACACCCAAGTGACCCAGGCCACTGGATATTTTTAAATTGTTATAGTACCTAGATACTTTCTATGTGTCATATCAATATATATAAATTTAATATTCACAAAATACTACGGGGTAAGTATTATCTCTTTTTACAGATGAAAAAGCTGAGCCTCAAATGGATTAAAACTTACTTGACAGAAGACCATAAAAAAAAAAGTTGAGGAACTAGGCTCAAAATTTATGTTTGCATGATTGTAAAGCTCATATTGTTTTCGTTATATCATGACAGTTTTCATTTAAAAAGAAAGAGAGGGAGGAGAGAAAATTATAATTAGGAGGAGGTAGAATGGAATTAGAGAAAAGGAAGGTGGTTCTGTGTGTGAGGATACCAACTTAAAATGTGCATTTCCACTAGTGTAGTGTTCTGGAAACCCTGGATCAGTCTCTCTGTGGAGTATTCACTAGATTGTAGATTATTTTTTTTAAATGTTTATATATTTTTGAGAGCGAGATGGAGACAGAGCATGAACAGTGGAGGGCCAGAGGAGGGAGAGGGAGACACAGAATCTGAAACGGGCTCCAGGCTCCAAGCTGTCAGCACAGAGCCTGACACGGGGCTTGAACCCACAAACTACGAGGTCATGACCTGAGCCGAAGTTGGACGCTTAACTGACTGAGCCACCCAGGCCCCTCTGTGGACTGTGGATTATTAAACAGACTTTATAATGAAGAGAAAGAAAAGTTCCAAGTAAATGAGAATGGAGACCATCTTTTCAGCGTAAAGGAATCCTGTCCTAACTTACCCTTTAACCCACAGTAAATAGATACCCATTTCCTAATCTCATGACCTAACACTTGGTGCATTACTTAATATCTGGAGATTAATTTGCATTTGTTCATTTTTTTAAAAAAATATATTTCAAAATTTAAGTGAATTTCACTCTTTCTTGAATTGGGCAGTTTCCTCTGATAAAACACCATGAGTTGATTATTTCCACAAACCTCTACCTTCATTCTTTTATATTCATAATCCATATTTACTTTGAAAATCATCCCCAGAATGAAATGACTGAGCCCCATTTCAAACGAAACTTTGTATTTGATCTGTATGAACACAGATTTGGGCCACTTTCCTTAATGGTGTCTCAATTTAACTGCAATTGTATTCCATTTGGAATCTCTCTGGGGTACACCTGGCATTTTGTTAAGACTTCTGGCAGCCAGGTGCTCATAGTTCAGTTGATAATACATAGTTCTTGATGGAGGAGTTCAGAGACTCTATTTAATTGTACTTTCTGCTACTTGCTGCTGTGTACAAAAGAGCCGAGTAGAGAAGGTTCATCTTTTCCTCTCTGAGGTGCTGATTTGCATATTTAAACATTCTGTGCATGCTCTCCCAGTTGCAGCTCCGTGGCTAATGTTTAAGCATATATTTGCATTTGAAAAAAAGTTGTGAAAAGAAGGAAAATATACATTTGATCAAAGAAATGCTAATGAGAATTTAACAGCGCTTCAACTTTTCCATTCTTGTTCAAAGTGTTAGTATGGCCTCTTGGCTAGAGAACTATGTCTACAGTTTGTTCCCAGTTCTGGGGACTTCATGTGGGAAACAACTGAACTCTATGTGTTTCAGAATCTTATTTATCTAGGAAGTGATCCCTGGGCCTTTGCTGATGGAGGTTTGGCATTTATTTATTACTAGAGACCTAATCCTCAATATAAAGCCTCTCCTAGCTGTTCCTTTGCTCCTCTAAGCCAAGTGAGTGAGTTTTGACTAAGATAAGAAAGAACCCTTATAGGAAGGGGGAAAAGGAAGAGAGTATTTTCTGCTTCTATGTTGTGTTTTGTTTAAATTTGGAGGTAGTAACGAGCATTCAAGATTAGACAGTTTGGGTTAGATACTGAAGGCAGCTATGGACTTCCTGTCTTTCACAGGCCAACCATATGGTGGTTTCATGAGGTGCGACCATGTGCTGGGCTCTAAACAAAGGCTTCAGTCACATGCAGTCTGTCTTTCTCATTGATTCTCTAGTAGTCATTCTCCAAAGATGGCCTCCAAGAACCAGGCATTCTGGAATTCATGCATTTGTGTGGTCCCTTGCCACAATCAATCACAATGTGCCTGACTTGACTCACTTTAACCAACAGAATGTGGTGTAAGTCATGTTGACCTTTAACTCCTGGCTGCCTTCACTTTTGTGCTTTCAGGAAACCTGAGGTGCCATGTAAGAAGCCTAGTACCGAGGTGGGGAGTCCATATGGAAAGACCTTGTGGAGGAGCCCAATGGAGCACAGAGGCCCTGAACTACATAAGGAGAGAGAGAGGGAGGTTCAACCCTCTGAGCCTTCTACTTCATCCTCTCTATGACTCTATTCCCATCTGTAATATGACCACAACCGCATGGGAGATCCTAAATGAGACCGGCTGATCCCGGTCAATTCATATGAGAGGTAATAAAATGGTTGTTTTAAATCACTGGTGTTTGAGGTGGTTTGTTACACACCACTAGAGAACTAAATCAGTGCACCTCTCCCAGGCCTCTCTGCCCATATCTCTCCTTCTCAACTCTTTTCTTGCATGTCATGGGGAGGTGAGATGTAAGAGACTACTGCTTTGGTTTTTGCCCTAATGTGTAGGCTTTATACATCCATCTTTGGTCTTTTGCTACCCCCACCTGCCGCCCAAGAATCATATAGCACTAATTAGCCCACTGTTCGGATATAGCTTATCATAGCTGAGTGCATGTTTTTGGCGTTGGGTTGGGTTTTTCTTGCAGCTGACTTGGTGAAATTCTTAGAGCTTTGAGGATAAATGCTCTTAAATGCAATCTATTAAAGTTCTTCTTGGGGGTGCCTGAGTGGCTAAGTCTGTTGAGCACCTGACTTCAGCTCCAGTCATAATCTCACCGTTCATGGGTTCTGGCCCTGCGTCTGGCTTTGTGCTGACAGCTTGCTCAGAGCCTGGACTCTGTTTCAGATTCTGTCTCCTTCTCTTTCTGCCCTCCCCTCACCCTGTTCATGCTCTCTCTCTGTCTGTCAGTAATAAATAAATGTAAGATACATTTAAAGTCCTTGGATTTCAGAGATAAAGTACAACTCAAACATTTTGGACAACACAAAAAGGGAATGAAAAGTAGCTACAAATATTTTCATTTATTATTAAGAAAACAGAAATTTTAAGTCTAATCCCCAGCCTGCTTTTAATAACATTAGTGACCCTTTATTTATCACCTACTATGTACTATACCTTCTATTTATTACTTCTAACCTGTATCCACAATGACCCAGCCATGGGTCTTTACTTTTTCTTATGCAAACACACCAACCTCATTCCTGCCTCAAGGTCTTTGTATTAGCCTGTCCTTTGGACTGAATAGCAGTTAATGCCAGACCTTTTCCTGGTTGTCCTCTTCTCTTGATTCTAGGTTCAGCTATAATTTCCTCTCTTCCAAGATGCCTTCCATACCCACTCTATGAAAATTAAACTCCCCAGCTAGATACTTGCTATCACGTTGCTCTAGTTCACATTGTCATTGCATGTATACCTGTCCAAAATTTCCTCACTGAGTCAGGGACTTGCCTTTTGTATCACTTCTTACCAGAGAGTAAAACCTGGGTCACGAATATTGTCTCTCTGATTCTCCAGTATGTCCCCAGCAACCAGAACAATGCCTGGCATCAATAAAAGAATGAAGGAAGAAAAAGAAAAGAATGAAGGAAGGAGGGCAGGAAGGAACTCTTACAACTTACATTGTATTACTGTTTACTTTTCTTTTTTTTCCAGATGTGGACTTTAGGGGTAAAAAACCTCATGTGACAGGCTCAAGTTTTCTCTACTTACAGTAAATTACTTATCAGCTCATCACCCTATCGTGTTGTCCCTCTAGGACTTCCTGGTGGTCAAGTTAGCAGATAAACACCTCTGTCAAGTACGATCTTAAAGAGGGTCTAGAAAAGACAGGCAGAGCTGAGCTGAGCAGTAAACGTCTGCTCTCCTTTGCCACAATCTCAAAAGAAGCTTTAGGAACATTTCTCTGGTGCTTTTTCCCTACATATTTTAAGAAGTAAATGAGGGCTATAATGTTTAATTCAATCACAAAATATCGTTAGCTCAAATCAATAGATGTTAACAGTGTAATGAACTTATTTAATAAAAAATAAAATGTTGTCCAAAAATGAAACCTAAGGTTACCTTCTGAGGTTGAAAGTAGGCAGAACTTAAGAAGATAAGCTGCCCAACGCAGATATTTACAAATGGACGGCTGAGAAGTTCTGTTAACACCCGTATTCCAGGCAGCAAGAGCAAGGCACGGCTATGCTGCCACCGTCAAAGCTATACTATTTAATAGGAGGGCGAGGGTCACCTGGGAGTCTGGAAGAAGGAAACATCAGTAATCAGAATTTGTCTCTGTCTTTCTAGTTTTGTGAATGGAAAAAACCCACCCAGCACAGAGACTTTGAATAGCAGCTGTATTTCAGTGGTGCCGATAGACGCATCATGGAGCTTGGCATTAAGTTCTTTCTACTAAAGTTCTCTCTTTATGGTGCTACATTTTGCAAACAAACTTCTAATTATGACTTGGCTTTTCTACAATGTGACAAAAACATTCTGGTCTTCTTGTCCACTATCAACAGTTGTCATTTGTTTTGAAGACACTGTCTTAAATGCCTGGTTAGCATGAGTTTATATAAGAGAGAATGATCATTCCTAGGTATGTTAATAGAGCTAGGCTCAGACAACTCAAGGGCGTACTTTCAGACTCTTAACCATGGAGGCTCACCCCAGTGCTATCCATTTAGTTCTTCCCTGAGCTGCCTCCCTGAATATGTTGACACTATCACGGTAAGGTTCAATTCTATAACCACAATACAGGCCTTGACCTGTGTCTAGGTAACAACACTCCTAGCATTGGAACACAGCTGTTTAGAACATTCGGGAAAGAAAACAAAAACGAAAACAAAAAACATTTAAGACCTGGTGGTGGGGATAGAGGAGTCAAGGTTAATTTTTTTCTTCCTTTTTTTTTTTCTTGATAGAGATTAACTAGAAAAAGGGGAGGATTCTGCATTGTTATTTTAGCCAAATTCTTAAGTGTCTCATAAGAAAAAAATTCACTTGTGTGAATATATTTGATTCAGTGGTGTCAT
>NW_027529794.1:228491-230021 GCF_008692635.1 Crocuta crocuta
ACTACAAGTGAATTCTTTCATTGTTATTTTGATTGATCTAAATGCTCCTTTCCTTTTCCAAATAAATGTCTGTGATACTTTTTTGAGCAATTGCATCCACCCACTCTTGATTTGAGCACTTCCCCTGGGTGTGACCTAATAGACTAATAACCATAAGCTTTTACACAGATCCTCAAAATATAGAATAACTGTGCATCATTAAAGAAGTAGCTATACTTACCATAGGTAAAGGAACATCTGTGATAACCCAGGAATTAGATTTCCATGTTAATGCTGTTGGCATCTTGGAAGAAATACTTTACAAACTTAAACAAAATTCTGTATTAGTCTAATAGTTTTTTTGTACCCCATAGCACTTGCCGGTATGAGAACTTATGTGCCAAAAAAAAATGTGGTTTCTTTGGGGGTCCTGTTAGCAGTAAAGATGGCTCATTTCCATTTCCTGCATTTTTGTCTTAGAAGGAGTTTATAGAACCTCCTGAAAGCCACTTATTGGATAATACTTAGAAAAGCATTTTTGAAAATTCACACATCTAATCGGGGTCTATTACCTTCTTAAATGATGTCGCATCTCTTTTTAATCTTTAAGAGACATTTTTACCCTTATAGACACTCTTGGTCCTCAAACCAACTCATAATCATATTTCTTGATTTCAAAGCTGGGTATCTAACAGGTACGTTATAAGGAGATATATGTTATCATATATTTAAATATTAACCAGTACACTGTTTTTGTATCAGTGTTCTTTCTCATAAATCTTCTAACATTTTTATCCCAAGACATACATTCATTAATAGTCAGATACAAATAGAACTTTTGACAAATTGAAGAACTTTTGTCATGTATTAGTTCTAATGTCATAAATATTTAAAAGGTATGGGGTGCCAGTAACTNGCTATTAACTTGTCTTATTCTTAATTTTAAAAAAGAAATATAATGTTAGACTGAAGCATGGAGAATAAAAATTTTCCTAAAAACAACATTTTTAATATTTTTCTTATAAGGGATATATGTTCATACATCAAATAGCAAAACACAACTGTAAATATTTCTAGCATTATACTCACAGAAACGGATGTTCACTATTGTTTTCAGGATCTACTGGCATTGATTAAAAGAAGTTTGCATACGCAACTTATTCACATTGCTTTATTTTTGTTATTGTTGTTGGTATTATTCAGTTCACACACACAAAAAATATTCAAGCCATCATATCCTTGCATTTAACCAGTGAAAGAGTAATCTGGAAAGAAAACATTTACAAACTGGACACATACCCTGTTTATTTTCTCTGAAAATCACTCTCCATAAAGCAAGTCCATTTTTAAACCTTTCCCAGTATTATACAAAAATATTCTTATGCAAGTAATAAATTTATCTTTAAACATCCAACTTTTTGAAATTTAAAGCAGTCACACCAAAAGTTATCATTGTTAATTTTTAATCTAAACATAGAACACTTTGTGCTTATACAAACTGCTGTTATCATGTGCTCGTATACTCATTACACGGGTCTGGCAAATATACTT
>NW_027529794.1:230233-231541 GCF_008692635.1 Crocuta crocuta
ATCCTCATCTGTATTTATTTATATATATAATTTCTTTTTGGAAAAAATTTAAGGCAAGTGCAATCAAAATTACAAAATCATTATTTCTATTGCTAACATATGCAGCATTCATATTGAGTGATCTCCTTCCCTCTTAAAATGAAAATACAAAACTCTAAGTATGTTATACTTGCTACAGTTGGTTATGGGACCCTATCTATAAGCCATACTTAAAATCTTTAGAGATACCAACATAAACATATACTTCTCTACTGCTCCATCAGCAGGAGTTTTTGTTACCCTCTCCTGTAACATCTTATCCCACGTCCAGTTTTCTCATGAAAATACCCAGCAAGTTATTCAGATGCCCATTTTGAAGATGACTGTGAATACAAGTTCACCCCGTGGTGTAGAATACGTAAGCTGCAGTACTCATAAGTGTGTCAGTAAATGTACTTAATTCTATTGTGTTTCTATCTCTCTTCAGTGATGGCATGGATTCTGTAAAGTAAGAAGTTTAAAAAAAAAACCTCAGCTGTAACTGTACTTCTGAAGTTAGACTTTGCTGAGGACATGTTAGCAAATATGCTAAGGATGTAATTTAAATGGAATCTGAAAAAATAAGTTATTTCACAGCCCTGGAAAAATAAAATCGACTAAAAGATAGGAAATCCATGGTAATAACTTTGGCACTTTCACAGGCTTTTCTTATGATAGTTGCTGAGTGCAATACCTACCAGTTTTTTATAAATAAATAATTCAGGGCTACCATGTAATGGAAAAGTAGAAAATGGAAACAATCACAGCATTTTTCTGTGAAAAGCATGAATGAGCTGACTTTCTCCTTTAAGATAAAATGCAGGCCCTTAAAGAAAAGTTAGTTGAAAAGAAACCTGGGTATTTATTTTTAGCCTGTGCAAAAATGATCACTGAGTAATTTCTTGATGGAGAGCATTATCTTGGGAATTCATATAACTGTTTATTTAATGTAGTGATGTATTAAGTCTATTTAAATGTATTACAAGTGTGTGTTTTTGATTAGAGTGCACAGCCATTATACACACAGGCACACATGTATGTTAATTTAGCTCACTAAATGCTTCATGTTGCCAAAATTGACTGTTTTGAGCTGTTGTCCAGATTGCGTTCTGAAAATAAATCAAACTCACTTGGTATATTGTCTCTTTCAGTTTAGTGTAGAAATTAAAAAAGGCTATGTTGCACTCAGTAGGATTCTACTACTATTGAATACTATTTTTTGGATCTTCCGGTTTTGTAAAACCATAAATTGTAAGAGGTCTTATAGTGGCTGTGGAAGTCACTAGGATA
>NW_027529794.1:232112-239931 GCF_008692635.1 Crocuta crocuta
ACTAGGATAAGGGAGAAAAAAGTTGAATGAATTCTCTAGAAACTCTATGATGTGGCCACTCCACAAGTAATGTATGAGAATATTTTCTCTTAACTGATAGGAGCCTTGTCCTTGAAATATGCACTTAGGATCAGTGACATGATTAGTTCATGAGAATCAGACATTAAATAGGACATTCTTCTTAAGAAACAGAAGCTACAAACTTCATCACTGGTCAACACTCCTGATATAACGAAGGACATAATGGCCAATATTAGTCCAGTGAGATAAATATATGTGGCTGAAAAGATATTGTCAGTCTAAATGGTTAGGGTGTGAAATTAAGGACCAGCTGGTTCATCGTTGTGTAGGTTGTCATTTTGCGGAAATAATGCAAGATGGTGCATTTAACTTATCTCACAAAGAAGTAACTAAATTTATGGGTCCTGCATGAATAGAGTCTTAGATTTTAACATCATTCACCAGAATAGGGGTCACCAAATAATGTGACTATAAAAATTGCCCGGTGTTCAATTGTTTTGGGGGGTAAGCCAGTAATCTATGCTTGTAACAAATGGTACGAGTGATTCTTATGCTAAAGGAGGGTTGGAAAAGTCTTCATTAGAGTTCACCTTTCTATGAACTCATTGTTAACATGAGGGAAACCAATTGTTCATTAAGTCCAACTAATTTAACAAATTTGATATCGATGTCTTTATTTTCACAATCAATATCTTTGGTAGCCCTAATTTTGCTTTTTTTCTTCCTTAATAGAAACACAAGTGACAGCAGACATGTTCTCCAAGAAGAATGTGTTCTTAACACTGAACTATTAATTCATTTATTTTTCTTCTATGCTGGGGCATGTTGTGAAGTCATGTATTTCATGAAAAAGTTGGACTCCATTTTTTTACTAGCTCTTTTTTCCCTCCTTCTTTTTGAGATACTCTCAAATGAAGTATAATTGTCTATATATAGTTCGTTTTCTTTCTCAGAACATCTTCATTGCGAGTGCTAGTTGACAATTGGGAGAAATTGTTAAAAAAGAAGACCCAGTTTATGGTAACATTTATTCGCTGCAAACTTTAATCTTGTATTCCAAAGAGTGACAACAATTGTAATGACAGAAACAACAAATCCTACACCTTTGTTTCTCAGAGTTGTCTGTAGGCCTTCACATTACAATCACCTGGGAAGCTTGTTACATAAATAGATTCCTGGCCTCACTCTAGTACTCTCAGAGTTAAAGTGGGATTTCCATTTTTAACAAGCTTTCCAGACAATTCTTCCGAAGCCTAAAATTTGAGACCTACCAGTTTGGTTCCTATAGTTTTCAACTCTGGTGTTTTTATAGAATCGCCTAGAGAGTTTATTAAAAACAAAAGAAAAGATAACAAAACCAAATAACCCTAGCAACTAACAATGGGGACAAAACCCAGACTGGTTTAATTTGAATCTCTGGGACGCGTTAAAATCTTCCCAGGTGATTGTAATTGCACCCAGGTCTCAGAAGTATGACAGCAGGCCCACTGGAAGGACTCTCTGGATGTATGATTTCATCCTTCGTCAAGCCTTTATGTCGCAGTATCAAGTGTACCAAAATCACAATTTCTATTCATACCTTATAATGTCTAGCAATCCATTTTACCTTTTACTTAGGAAAAGTGTGCTGTGGCCCTTTAAAAAAGGATTTTCTTTCAGATATGAGTTTTCCTTTCAAGTTCCTAATTGTGTCAACAGCTCTTCATTGACAAGGACAATTAGAGTACTAAGATATTTCCTTGCTTAATTTAAACCAGCCATTGAATCTTCTAATCTTACAGTCTGACCGTCATTTTTGTAGGTTTTTGGCATTTTCTTCTACTGTTAGGGGGAATGGTTCACCTTTTATTAGTTTTTTTATCCTCCAGAAGTTAGAAATCTGACTATCTTAGCAGTTTTTCGTTAATCCAGTCATTCATGAAGCATCTTGATGACTTTTGCCATTTACCATATTTCCTAGACTGTTACCTGTTTCGTAAATATTTGAGTCATGTAATTATATATCATTCTGCCATATAACAGAACTAGAAACAGTACCCATAAAGTCAAGCTTGATGTATTATGTAGTTTTCTTTTTAAATCTTAGCATATATTCAATCTAATACATGACTATTCCAATAATAACCTCCCTCTGTGTACCATCTAAAACCAATCGACATCTCACTGAGTTAAAAATTCCTAAACTAAGCAGATATTGGCTAAACTGTTGGTCATATTTAGATGTTCCCTATTCTTCAGAACTTCACCCTGCCTTCCCCACACACATCAGTATCACTGGGCATGAAACACTGATTGATCAAGGACTTTGTCTGAATTACTCTTACAGGCCATACATAATTGCTAAAAATCCCACAGCAGTAAATGATTGGGTCATGACCATTTTAATTCTCTGAATATTTGTTCCAGCTTCTGTTTCGATTTTTCCCATAAGTGTAGATCTGATATCAATTAGGAACCTTCTAGAAATAAGATGTTCCATGGGTATCAGTCTTTTAACCACCTGTCACTAGTATGAGTGTAATTGAAAATTCCTGAGAATCTAAATGTGTGTATGTAAGGTGCACAAATAGTCCCAAATATTCTTCAACTACAGAGTTTTCTCTCCCGATATTTTTAATAATGGGTCAGGTCCTAGGGCTCACAATTTGAAATACAATATGGGAATTATACACTGAGTCATAATCCATATAACATTTTAGTTTTTCAGTAGAAGTTATTTTTTCACATTTGAAAAACCCTACTGAGGTAGAAATGACTTTATGAAATTTTAAATATATTAATTACTTTGAAATCCAACCTGAAATAACCTTACAGGTTTTTTTTAAAATAAGTATTACTTGCCATTTTCATAATGATTTATCTTGGCATCATCTTTGATAAGTGTTTCTTAAAAGGCTGTCCTAAGATAGGAATTCTGCCTAAACAGCCCATTGATTCTAAGAGGTTTATGGTTGTTCACTTGTTATGCTTGTGATGTAAAGATTTACCATCTCCCCCTCCCCCCAAATAAATAAATAATAAGTTTACTGATCTTTAACATAAAATGAAACGTAAGGCGAAAAAACATCTCTCTTTAGGAATGACTGTGCACTAGAAGTAGGTGCAGACAGAGTAGAAAAATAAGGTGATTAAAGATCTTGGTCACTTTAAAACATTACCTGAGGGGGCTTTATTTTAAGGTTGTTATGTGAATAGTACCTTACAAAGCAAGGAATAAAATACCTGGGGAGCAAGAAGCAAGGAGGAGAAACAGCAAAGAGGACTCATGTGTTATAATTCCTTTCATTTCTGTTTCTCCAAGGATGTTATGAAATAGATGAAGGAAAAATGCAGAATTTAACCTTGAAACAATCATTAATGTGCTAGTGACTTTTAAGTGATCAAGTTTGTGATTCAAACCTCTCCATAATCCAGGAGTGAAGAACAGAAGAGGGATTTTAAGTGAACTTGATTTTTTTTAACAAGGTTTTCTTTTTGTTCAGCCACTTGGCCATTTCTTAAGTCCTTTCTTCACAATCATAATTGGAATTAAGTCTAAGAATTATAAGCTTATAGAGACATAAACAGAGAGGGAAAGGAAAGTTTAACAAGAGTTATCAAATTAACGAAGGTACTTACATATATTCCAACAACACATTATTTAATTTATTTTCATCTATAATCAGGTAGAAACCAGAAGAAACATTTGTAGCTTAATAAATAATTTAATTTCTTGAATTTCTATGTAACATATAAATTTATTTTTACAGGATATATAGAGAGCATACTCATAGAGAGCAACAGACTTATGAAACGACTATAAAACACAAATTATAATTCAAGTTTAAAATTTCTCATTTTTACACTTGTATTTGTCTATTTTCCTATTGCTAGTCAAAGCAAAACCAAATATATAATTGTAAGTATTCTAAGAAAAAAAAAAAGAGCGCCTCCATCACCTATGCGTGAGTTACATACATTCTAGATTGTACAAAATCAAAGAGGGTAGGCAAAACTAAAGGGAAACACTATGTAAAATGCACTTTTTACTGACTGTTGAACATATCTGAGAGTGTCTGAGTTTAAAATTTGACTTGAACACCAGCAGAGGAAAATGACTAAATTCACTTTCCTACTTGGGTTCCCTCAAACTCTGAAAATGAAAGTTTTTACAATTCAATAGCAGGTTATATGAACATATCTCCACTACTTTGGTGGAAAGAACACACTAAAAATTCTAGTTACCAGGAGCATATGCTGCAAGGAATTTGGACAACTGTCCATGTATCCTAACATAAAGATGTCTTCATCCCAGGTGAGAATTAACCTAAAACACTCACATCTGATCTCCCCAAATTTAGTCTCTCATTGACTAGTAAGGATAGATCCAAATTACTTTGCCACATGTTCATGCACTATGTAATATGTCATTTTACATCAAATCTTTTTTTTTAATGACCAGCATGCCCTTTGAAACTTAAGGTTATCTGGACTATGAAGACTGAAATTTACACAACACCAATATTACACATAATAGTCTCAAGTTCATGTGCAGTTCTTCGGTTTCTATTCATTTAGTAGTGGAGGGAACACAGTGTAATGATTTAGAACGATTGCCTTTGTTAAAAAAGAGAATACTTTTCAGGCTTGTGGACCCTGGGGGATGCATCAGTGAAGGCAGTGAACGGTAGGAAAACAACAGTGCCTTACTTTACTAAGTTTAATGAACAGCTCAGAAATAGGAGTTTGCCAGTGGACTCAGAGACTACTCAGAGGGACATTTACTAAAGGGCAGGAGGAAAATGGTCTTTTTATAGATCTTACTTGTCTGTAATAGAGAGATGTTCTGTATTTTGAGACTGGAAGAAAGAAATGATAGTCGATGGAAGATGAGAATTGAGTCCCTTCTTCTTAGGGCATTTTCTCATGCATGTGACTGAAGTCTGATGATGAAAAGACACACAAGATTAGGACTGAGATTAACTCATCATCATCATCATCATCATCATCACCATCATCATCCTTCTCTTTACTCAAACTCAGGTCTTACAGCTCCTTGTGACAGTAGCATAATTATTATCATAGCACAAACTTTCACCTTGCTGCCAGTTATGAGTATAAAGTGAAACTAAATCACCACCTCACTTCGATAGATTTCGTAAAATTCTTCATAGTGCTCCTAAGTCATATCCTAAAGCCTGAAACTGGCAAAAGCACAATTGCTGAAAGTCAAGTGTACAACCAATTCTAAATCTTGGCACAAGGAAACGAAGTCTCTTTAGAAAAACACGTCAAATGGTTGTTTCTTTTACTCCTGTACTGATTATTTCTTTGTTTTGTTGTGGGAAACATGATTAAACTCAAATTGTAAAGAAGTTTCATGAGATAAGGCATCGTGCCAAGACATGTTCCACATTCCTCCAAAACTATCTTTTGAGTAAATTAAGAAATGAGTAACCTATCAGAGTAATCAAGTCAATTCTCATTTCTCTGGGCACAAATTACTTGCCATCCTACCATTTTTTTTCCTCACGGCAGACCAAGTCTCCCACAAAGTCTGGTCATGTTGGAAAAGGAACTGCCTCTGTTTGTTAAAAGAATGGGAATCCTTACCTGAATTTTCAAGAAGGAAGGTAAGGAATAGTAGGCATAGCAATGCTGGCAAGATGGGTGCTTGACGCAAATGTCAGTTTCTGAGAATATGTCTTAAATCCAAACATCAATAGCTTTTCAGATGATGGCTGTCTTTGAGACTCACATCCAGGAAAACACAATTTTGCAGACATTCACAATTTTGTCTGGAATTTCAAGGCCTTCATTATTTCCTTTAATCCTTTTTATGGACCCAAAGTGTCCCTGAACCTAAGTTTAAGGTCTATTGTTAAGGATAATCAAAATTTGACTGTTAACTACTTTCTTGGCTCAGAATAGTGAAGTGGGAAGTGTTCAGGATAAAGCGAGGAACAGCTCTGCTTCCACGGACAAGCTCCTCCTTTTAGGGAAGTCAGTCGCTTCCTCATCTCTTTGCGACACTGTATGTACTGTTAAAAATTTTGTTGACTGATAGGGAATATGTGCCCATAGGTGGGATTTCTAATCCTCTCTTTACCAACTATGACAAGGATGGGAATGATGACCGAACACATTCAGATCAGAGACAGTAAGGGCTTTTCCTCTTCCGTGCCTGTTTATTCTCTTATTCCATTCAGTCATTTCACTTGCGCAACACCGACGGTCTCCTTTGGATCTCACTAAGCTTTCTTCTGAGACTAATGACAAACTTAAAGTAAATAGAGAAAAAAAAAAGGAATGAATCACAAGATAAAGAAAAAAGCTTCTCGGATAAAGGAGAACTAGGGTATCATTTCAAAATCAGAGCATCATTTACAGATGTATGAATTCATGTTTTCCTAGAGGTGGTGATCTTAACTTACATAACTGGTATCTGTCAACGTTAATGACTATTCTAGGATAAACAAACTTCACTTAGAGATTAGGGATTGGCTCTGAGTTAATATTTGGTCTTGTATAAAATGCTAAATAGTAATGAAATAAGGAAGTAGCAAGTGTCTAGATATTTAAGATTAAGTCAATAGGGTTCAAACATATAGATTATGAAGAAAGTAATACACAGAAAATGTTGACTCTTTCAGCAATCAGGTGTTTAGCTACAGAGAGATAGTAGATTTAGGTCTCTTAACTCATCGTATCCTAGATTTATTTCACAGAATTGATCTAAACTTAAATCAGCTGGCAGCATGAGATACAAATTTCTCCTCTGCTCATAGGAAATCTAAGGAATGAATTACAAATTAAATAATTGGAGATTTGAGCACCAGTATACAGGGTAGGACGCTCATAGGCAGCAAGTAGAGGTTACATTAAAGAACCAGATGGACTTTGAATCCATAACATGTCACTCGGAGCCCGAGCAGTGAATGATGAAAAAACCGGCAATACCAAACATCACACGTGTCCAAGTCCAGAAGCCCATTCTCTCCCTCAGCCTGTCTAATGTAGTTACACCTTCAACTGTGTTTTTACAGCTAGGATGTTCTTATCCCCCACGGTCCCCACCGAAATAAGAGAAGGATGAAACCTAAGCACTAGGGAAAATACATTTGTTCTCTTTTTATTGTGAGTTCTAACATAACTTTTATTAAACACAGAGCACGTGAACACATGACAGTATCCTTCAGTTGTTCTCACACGGAGCTGATAGAGGAATACTTGGGAGGAATGTTTCTAAAGCCATAAATAGTTTCTTCTCCATTTATTTTCTTTTTAAAAAATATGACAAAGCATTAGAGGAAAAAAATGTTTCTTAAGTTGTGAGAATATCAAATATTACCCATCAATCCCTGAATCATGCTATTCAAAGTGCTTAAATCTACACTAAAAATAGAACAAAAAATGTACTCCCAATGCAGCTAAATTAACACCTATGGATGCCTAAAATATGACTGTGGTCTGATTACTTCCTCTACACACTTCCATCGTGCACTTAAGAAAAATTAAAAAAACAAAGAAATAACCCAGGCCATTGCCATGTTTGCAGTTTTCTGAGCACTGGGGGAGTCTGAAATCCAGTCCAGTGAAGTTCACTGGCACCAGTCCCTAGTGTCCATAGCACAGGTGTCCGTGGTACAAAGTAAACAATGGCCTTCTTGGATTCTGAAAATAACCCAATGTGCAAAGCTGACAAAGCTTATGTGTCCTTGCAGCTTCAGTTCTGGTTTGTGAAAACGTGACACAGGTCCAAGGGGAGCATGGGAATAAAGAACAGATTGTAGAGAAGGACCCCGGGTGCCTTGTCAGG
>NW_027529794.1:240057-244581 GCF_008692635.1 Crocuta crocuta
GGTGCCTTGTCAGGGAAATAAACATTTTTGAGCAAATAAAAAGCACTGCACATCCCAAGGCTCCTTTACCTTGTCACACAAATACTGAGACCTTTGTCTTGTTGCAAAATTCTTAGGTTCATCTCATACATTTGCAATTGGATCTTACCCTCCCAAATGAACTCTTTTGAAGTTTACACTTTTTCTTTCTCCCTCTCTCTCTCTCTCTCTCTTTTAGCCAACTCACACCTTTAGTATTGCGACCCAAACTGCAGAATTGTTTTTTTCATTATATGGTGGTAGGAATAAACCGAACATACAATAGTCACTACACGAGCCCACAGACGATGACTGGAATGGAGGTTTCTACAAGGAGTCACTAAAGTAACACAGAAGTTCTATATCCGTGTTTTCGTCACACCGATTTTTTTTAACTAAAAGCTACGTAGGTAATATTTCCCTTTAACAATTCCACCCTCTGCAAGTTCCTTGATGATTGATTTTGCATTATCTTCACCATGAATATATATTAGCTGCTTATGCCATTGATTTCAAACATAAAGCTAAATGGTAAGGGATGAATTTCCTGGGAGCATCAGCTTTCTGTTTCTGAAAGATAGAATTACACAGTTAAAATAAAACTAATTATTTATACAGTAAAATTATTTTAAACACTTTCTCATCTAATTTAAAAACTATTTTGTGTAAATAATGTTTATTTTGAAAATATCGATTTCTGTTGGTACTCATATGCNCTTTTTAGAAAATAACATTTTGTATAATACAAGGCGACAAAACATATTTGATGACACATCCTGTCCTTCCCTTTGGTTTGGAAGCCTTCATTGTAAATTTCATTTCGACTGGTGTTGATTCACCCTTTTGAGTTAACTTGCCTGGCATTTGCACATAATCTCATTTGCAGAAAAATTATAGAGGGAAAAGAGGAAGTAGAATATTAAACAAAAACAGCCACAAACACATTCATGCCTTTCCAGGAAGTGATCAAATAAATGGCTTGATTTTTTTTTTGTTTTGTTTTTTGTTTTTTTTTTGTTTTTTTGTCTTTTGTTTCTTTTGTTTTGTTGTGTGTGTGTGTTTTATATATATATATATATTTATATAAGTGTACATTAACTCATTTAAAAACAAACAACACTCTCTCCCCCATTTTCATGCCCTTGATCTTCTCTTCTTAGCACTCTGTAGTGGTCACTGTCAAGTGACTAGCACGCTTCTGGGTCTGGAGTGTATTCTGACGAGCAGTGAATTAAATGTTAAGACAGTTAGACCCACCCCCACCCCTCCTCAGAGTTTACACATCATGCCGCCATTAGAAGGGTAGAGGTGGGGAATGAGGTGGGACAAGGAAGAGATTCAGGGCTCTGATTGGCGGGGCCCTCCTATGAACAAGTGTTCTTCTCATCTTTTTTTTTTTTTTCCCCAAATGGCAATGCTGGCATTCGTCGCACTGCTCTCCGAAGGCCCACATGGCCCTGCTGATCCTAGGCAGAACCCAAGAGAGGATCCGGTGCTCCTTGTCCCATCGGATAGATTTGTCCAAGCACCCCAAGGAAATGTTAAAAGCAAAAGAAAAGCAAGAAAAGAAAATAAAACCCATTCTAAAACTAAACTAATGAAGCAAAAAAGGGTTTTCTATCTATACATAAGTCTCTTCTTTAAAAAAATGTAAATTTACAAATTCCAATGACATATAAAACAAAGTCAAAAAATGTAATGGTAAGAGACATGGTAAAACAGGAAGACACTGATGCTACAAAGAAATTGCCAAAACATATGTACAAGACCCTGTTTTTCCTCGTGTTCTAGAGATTGTAATGCATGTTTTTAACAGCAGCAGTCGAGGATTTAGTTCCAGGCACTGGACTGCAGACTCCGCTCAAGCTCCCAGGGACAGGGTGTCCCTTGCTTTTCTGTCACCAAATCACACTGGATATACTGGTCTCCCTTGGCAACAGCGGCAGGATGGCACTGTTTGTGTGGGCCTCATCTGGATTCTGCTCCCTGCTCGATTTTGTCTGTGGCCGCTGCCCGTTGATGAGTGTCATAGGGATGTTACAATAGGTATGCTGATTTCCTATGGAGGTAAGAGGCAGGGTGCCGGTAGGAGGTACGTCATACTCGTAGCTTCGGTAGTAGTGTTTCTGACGCATTTGTGAATGGTACGTGTTGTGAAAGGTGGAACGGAGATCTGGATGGGCAGTGGCTAGAGCTGTGGAGGTGGCCGCAGCCATGGAAATGGCCGAGACAGTCTGCAGCTCCCCAAAAGGCCCCTGCTCGCTAACATCTAAAGCCTGCTCGTGTGTAATGGGTTCTATCCTCTTAAAAGGCATTTCATATTGTAAACGTTTCCAGAATTTAGAGTTCAACTTGTTGCATTTTGGTCCATGCCATTTAATAACCGTCAGGAGCTTGATAGTGTGCTTGAGGGCCTCCACCTCCTGGTAGTTCATAATCCCTCGTAGTTCACTGCATTCAATGAGTATCACTTTAATTTCTCCAGTTACCAGCATGTTTCGAAGTCTGGTTTCCAGCTCAAAGATGCTCCAGCCCCTTCTGACTACGTAATTTGGGGTCATGACAATAATCAGCCTCTTGCTTTGATCTACACACCTTGCCACGTCTTCAATGTAGGCTATAAGAGAGAAAAGAGTTTATTGGAATGAGTGGATCAAACATCTGGTCCTGAAAGCCCCAGTAGATTCTCTTGCACACATTAAATGAGAATTGTTGCTTACTGGGTAATGCCTTGAGAAGATGAATATAGCCAATGACCACGCTGAATAGAGTACGGGCTTTGCTTTTCTCAATGTTGGGAATATTTTTCCTAGTTACGCATCTCCCATCTGTGTCTTTAAACGTCAAGGCTCATAAAATGAGATGCTTTCCAGAACAATGGAAGTGGCTTCTCAGGGGTGTCAAAAATTAAGTTTCATATGAATACATAATGAAATTTCTTTCTTGAGACACTGATAGACACAGTTTTTGATGCAGAGAACCAACAGTTAAAATTCTGCCTAAAAATGATGATACACAGACAGACCAAGAATATGCACACTCTCAACTGAAAACATTCACTTACTTCCAGTTGGGATTAAATCTCTATCTGGTATAAACAACTTATATCCATAATGCTTTTCAAGCATGTCAGGTAGGATTTCAAGAGCAAAGCGTTCTTCTTCTCCGGTCTCTTGATTCCACTGGTCAGGATCCACTTTGGTGTATGATAAGTAGGCATCATAATCTTTATTGTCTGTCAAAAACATTACAGAGTAAAGTTGAAGTCACTACTCTCCACAGTAAACAACAGGACACGAAAACATTCAAGTCTTTTCAAAAACATCTCTAAATGTTCTACTTCAGGGAGACCAAAGACAGAAGTCTATTCATTTCCAATAAGAAGTCAATAATGCCAAATATTCTGGAACTAATTGGAGGTTAGAAATGGGTCACTTTCTTATTTTTGCTGTTGTTGTTGTGAGGACAGTAGTAAAAAAAAAAAACCAACAAAAAGAGCAATGAAATGTTAACTTCCAACATTTCCGATTCACAGATTATGAAGCAACTTGACTGCATATAAAAGGCACATAACTGAATAGTATGCTCTTACTCTAAATAATTGTGCATTCAACTAATCCTGCTTTTGGTCATTTTACCCTGTCAAAAAAAGGAAACTGCACCTGGCTTGACCACAGAGGAATGATATTTTGATGGTGGGCACTGTATTGATTTTCTGTTGGGGAGAAAATACAATTAAACATGGAATAATTAATGTTCTACTGGAATCCAGTTCTTCCATTTTGGGAATGAGAATGTTATTATACTGAATTGTTTTATAAAGCCATATTGTTTTGCTGATCTCTGTTTATCTCACATGTAAAATATTGCCAAATATTTTTTATTGTTTGACTGTAAGAATAAAAAACAATTACAATATAAATGAATGAAACTTAGTTCTAAAATCTCTTTCCTCATTATTTCCCCTTTTTACATGGAAACTCTTCAAATATTTGATGACTACTACCATGCATTATCTTTATCTTAATTTTTTAACATTAAACATTCCAAATTTCATATTGGTTGTTTCTGAGTAAAATAGGTCATTTCTCTTCCGGACAGTGTTTCATTCATCAGTTGCCTTTTTAGAACGTGATTATCAGGATTCATAATTCACCTCAATTCTAAATACTATCAGTATACTGAGTTTGCCAAATATCAATATCCTTAGCTCTCTTTTGTACTTCCCTGATGATTGTCAGTGTAGTACTCAACTGTCAGATCAGATTGAACTGAAACATCGCTAAATTTCAGAACAAAGTGCGCTTTGTATTTGGCACAGAAAATTTAAAACTTCAGGGCTATAAAACATCAAAGATAGATGGAGATCCTTGACTGTTGCTCTGGGTGGCTTTGGGACACTCCATTTGACTTTGGGGACACTGTAGTTCACTTTCACAGATCCATATGGGTGTGTTCATTTCAGTAGTCTGACAGTCCTGAGCCAGCTAGAAGTCAAGCTATAAT
>NW_027529794.1:244615-244951 GCF_008692635.1 Crocuta crocuta
AGCTAGAAGTCATTCTATAATTAAAACTTGTTTAGGGCAAACTCAGAAAACTGTTAACTGTATCCGAAGTTAAAACGGGCATATAAGTGGGGCGCCTAGGTGGCTTAGTCGGTTAAGCGACCGACTTTCACTTAGGTCATAATCTCGCGGTTCGTGGGTTTGAGCCCCGCGTTGGGCCATGTGCTGACTNGCTATAGCATGTCATGCACCTATGCCAGCAGTATATAGTGGTACCGTTTTGTTGATATAAACACTTTAGTTGAGTAAGAAATCATAGGAAATAGCACATAATAAAGCTAGTATGTAATACCAGTTAATATTTAACTAAAATGTCAA
>NW_027529794.1:245189-253576 GCF_008692635.1 Crocuta crocuta
CCATATCTATGAGATATATATGACTTCCTTTATAATATTAATCAGTAGCTTCCAATCTAGTAGGAGATACAGACAAGTCAATAGTTTATTTCTAGGGGACAAACATGTTGCTAAGAGCAGCACAGGGGTCAGGGGCCAAAGGAAGTATTCCTTAAATCAGACTGTGGATTGTAGAATGATTTCGTGCATATACTATTTTTTTTCTTAGAAGTTGTTCTCTTCCAGTTTCCTACAAGGTACTATAGCATGTTGAACTTTGCCCAATTCTGGGAAGCCTAATGACTAGATCCTCATTCCCAGCCCTTTGTCTTCTTTAAGCTTAAAAATACATGAAAATCAGGGGCACATGGGTAGCTCAATAGGTTCAGTGACCAACTCTGGATTTTGGCTCAGGTCACGATCTCATGGTGGTGAGATCAAGCTCTGCCTTGGGCTCAGCACTGGCTGTGGAGCCTGCCTAAGCTTCTTTCCCTCTCCTTCTGCCTCTCCCCGGCTTGCTTAAGTGCAGCACATGCCCTCTCTCTCTCAAACTGAGGGTTGCTGGAGGGGTGTTGGGTGAGGGGATGGGCTAAATGCATGATGGGCATTAAAGAGGGCACTTCTCGGGATGAGCACTGGGTGTTATATAAGTGATGAATCACTAAATTCTACTCTTTTTGAAAAAAAAAATTAAGCTAATTTATTTGTAGAGAGAAAGGGTGCAAATGGAGTACTTGCAGAGAGAGAGGGAAGAGAGGGAGTCCCAAGCAGGCTCCACACTGTCAGTGCAGAGCCTGATGCAGGGCTTGAACTCACAAACTGTGAGAGTATGACCTGAGCTGAAACCAAGAGTCGGATACTTAACTGACTGAGCCACTCAGGTGTCCCTGAATCACTAAATTCTACTCTTGAAATCATTATCCCGCTATATGTTAACTAGCTTGGATTCATTTATTTTCTTAATACATTTTTAATGTTCATGTATTTTTGAGAGAGAGAGAGAGACAGAGTACAAGTGGAGGAGGGGCAGAGAAAGAGGGAGACACAGAACCTGAAGCAGGCTCCAGGCTTTGAGCTGTGATCACAGAGCCTGATGTGGGGCTTGAACTCACTAACTGCAAGATCATGACCTTAGCTGAAGTCAGATGCTTAGCCAACTGAGCCACCCAGGTACCCCAACTAACATGGGTTTAAATAAAATTAAAAAGTAAAACAAAAAAAAAAGGCAAAGAATTTTGAAGATCATATCAATGCAAATGCCAGTAAGAACAGAGCACTCAGAAGAGATACAAACAACTGGTCCAATGATACTGGTAAGTTCCAGCTTGAAATCACTGTTGCTTACATGACACTGTCTGTTTCTCTGCCTCTTCCAGGGACATCGCTCTTACAATTCATAAATGCTGTTGTTCCTCAAGATGTTTCCTGCGACCTGCTTCATTTGTCTCTCAGCCTACTTGCCCCTAAAAATCTTCTTTCTTGGAGCTCCTGGGTGGATCAGTTGGTTAAGCATCTGACTTTGGCTCAGGTCATGATCTCACAGTTCATGAGTTTGAGCCCCATGTCAGGCTCTGTGCTGAGAGCTTAGAGGGGATTCTGTGTTTCCCTCTCTCTCTGCCACTTTCCCCCACTCTCTTTTTCTCAGAAATAAATAAACATGAAAAAAAATTTTAAATCTCTTTTCCTCCCATGACATCAATAATCACTTCTCTGTAGATAATTCCCTAATTTAGATGTCCAGTCCTGTTTTCCTTCTCAAGAACTACCTACTATACCCCACTTTTACCTGTAACCTGGACCCCTTAATTTGGATGCTGACAACATAACACGCTTCCCATCTCAAGCTCTGTTTTTCACCTTGTATTTCATTTTAATTTTAATAACATTACAATCTTCTTTATTCTCCAAATGTCATATGCATGTTTCACTTATCCTTTTTAATTACTGATAATGTCATAGGCATTCATTGGTAAAAGTCCTTTGGTCTCTATTTCCATCCTAGGTTGGACCCTACTCATTTCTCAGCTGTTAGAATTCTATCTTAGCAGGTCTTCTTTCTGTTTCTTTCTCCTTTTGACCCTTTCCACATAGAATTGAAAAGTTTATATTTCCAAATATCACCACTGATTATGTTTGTAGTATCTTGAAAAATATTTATAGCTACTCATTGCCGAAAACCAGCAGCTAGATCTGTAGTGAACTTCTTTTGAATTTGAGTCTGATATCTTTGAGTTGGAGGTGATCTCTTTCCCCATGTATGATATTATTGTGCTCATATCTTTTTTCTTTGACTACGATACACTTGACTGACATATGTCACCAGGGCTTATTAGGTGCTCAAACAGAGCATGTTGATTAAATAAGTGAATAATCTTTCATTTGGGTATCACATGACTTCTATCTTAACAGCCAGTGTGGGGATTTTCTCAAGACCTAGGAGAGATGGCTTTGGAGATAAACACTCCATGCTGCCTGGACTCCTCAAGGACTTACTAGGAGCTGTGGGGTCAGCATTTAGCAAGGTTCCTTTGGAATAGTCTTAAACTGTAGTATCTCACTGTGACTCCATAGAAGACTTTAAGTCCTTGTAAACTCCTCTAAAAAAGTGGTTTTCAGACGAGTATGAATGACAACAATTTGGAGGGCTTGGTAAATATGGACTGCTGGACCCTACCTTCAGAGTGTTCCATTTAGTATTTCTAGAATAAGTCTTGAGAACTTGCATTTATAGCATGCTCTCAGATAATGCTGCAGCTGGTCCAGGGACCACACTTTGAGGAACTCTGCTCTAGGACAGGGTATAGGCCTCCAGAGAGCTCAAAGGCATCAAAGTGCTGCAGTCAGCTGCCAGTAACTGACCAGAGAACAACAAAAACTAAACACTGCAGCATCAGGTCCTTTGTAAATGGTGCTGATACTTACAGGAGATATACTCTAAACAAAAAAGCTGAAAATCCACATTTTCATCAAAAAGGAAATAGATTCTTGCTTAGAATAATACATACACTAACCATATTAAACCTAAATAAACCTCAGGAATTGGCACTTAGGCCTCAGTCACTTTTCTATCTCTTTATGTCACCTGGACAAATTTATAGTAGTTAAGCTAATATCTCTCAGATAAAAAGAAGTTGCTCACATGCAGATAATCTTGGTAGTAAAGGTGGCTCAAAAGCCCCTTCCGAGTATCTGCAGCAGCATCTTCAAATCAACGGCACACTTGACTGATATTTAATTCCTCTCTTTCTCCAGAGTCTATGTCAGAGCAGTAATGGGCTAAGCATTTATTTACTACCAGAAGCAAACTCCTGATTTGAAATTTATCAGACTGCAAACATTATGCCAGATACCATATTAAACTCAGCAATGTTTTCTGACTTAAAATCATATACATTCTAAGGTTTCTTCCATTTTCCCAATTACCAGACAGATATGAATCTTGGGTAATATGTCTTCAATTTTGTTTAATATCTGTAAGAACATAAATTGACTAATTCTAATGTGTCTGAGCTTTATGTGACTGGAGAAACTTTGAAAAACTGACATTTTTATAACCATAGGAGGAATAAAATTGTGTTAAGATTTTTAAAGAATAGGTCTGTGATATCTTCAATTCAACTTAAGTTTATAGATAGCTTAAAAATGGTTAATCATAAGAGGGTACTGTGAGAGTATATTTCTTATTCTAAACTTTATTCTTTAAATTTGATTTTCTGTAATTTAAACCCTCAACTGTAATTCTGTTCACTGCAGAGATGGAAACCAGCTGGTGTTGTACATATTCTTTGCAGCAGTTTGCACAAACTCAAATATAGTCATTGATTTATTCTTCCCATGACTTTCAAGTGCTTCTGATTGCACTGTTCAACAAATAATGAAAAATAGGAATGACGTCAGCAAATGGACAAACAAAACATCCATGCATAAAGCCTGTCATCCATCGTCCAGAGCAAGTCCTGCCCATCCAGGGCCTTATCCAGTGACCAGGCAGAAGCCCTCCCAGGGACCTGGTGGGAGTCACCTCTGTTCACACACTGGTAAAAGGCCTGCTGACTAAAGACCCAACTGTGGACCCTGAAACAATTATACAAGCACTGTCCTGCTGAGCAGGGTACTAGAGGCAAGTCCGTGCACCCAGGCACCAGAGAAGATCCTAGCTCACCTGAGCCCCTGGTATCAAGCATGCCAAACATGGACCCCACTGCAGACCCAGCAATAGCCTCAAAATTGGCTCCAACTCAGCATGGCTGCAACTTTGGAAGGAATCCCATTGGCTTGGGGAACAGATAGGAAAAGGATATTACGTGCTGAAATCATTCTGTAAAGACTACAACAGATGTTTTTTCCTTCAAATGCACAGACATAAATGCAAGGGTATACAGATCATGAAGAAATCAGGAAGCTAATGAAGTTCCATTACCCTACCCCAAAGAAATAGAGATAATGGAGATCTACAATCTGTTTGACAGAAAATTAAAAATAATCATCTTAAAGAAACTATAGAAACTGAACTGTTGAAACCTTGCAAGCCAGGAGGGAATAGGATAAAATATTTAAAGTGATGAAAGATAAAAATGTCAACCAAGAATACAAGAATACTATATCAGAGAAGTAGTTCTTCAAAATTAAGGAGAGATGAAGTCATTTCCAGAAAAACGAAAGCTAAGGGAGTTCATCACCACTAGACCTGCCTTACAAGAAATGCCAAAAGAAGTTTTTCGAGTTGAAATAAGAGGACATTAATAAGAACATGAAAACATAAAAAAATAAAACTCAAAGGTAAAGGTGAATATATAATCAAATTCAGAACACCTTAATGCTGTAATGGCAGTGTAAATCATATATATTGACTAATCTTAATGTGTCTGAGCTTTATATGACTGGAGAAACTTTGAAAAACTGATTAAAAATCACTTATGTCTCTAATATGAAAGTAATATCAAGAAAGTAACTACAATTATATGTTCTAGTTCAGTGAAAAATACTATTATTATTTTTAATGTTTCTTTTATTTTTGAGAGAAAGAAAGAGAGGGAGAATAAGTGGGGGAGGGGTAGAGAGAAGACGAGAGAGGATCTGAAGCAGGGTCTGTGCTGACAGCAGCAAGCCTAATGTGGGGCTCAAACTCACAAACCGTGAGATCACGACCTGAGCTGAAGTTGAATGCTCCACCAACTAAGCCACCAAGGTGCCCCTATTGTTATTCTGATAGGGATTGAATTAAATTTGTAGATTGCTTTGGGCAGTGTGGACATTTTAGCAATATTCATTCTTCCATGAGCAAGGAATGTCTTTCCATTTGTTTGTTATCTTCGACTTCTTTCATCAGTGTTTCATAGTTTTCAGAGTATAGTCTTTCACATCCTTAGTTAAGTTTATTCCTAGGTATTTTATTCTTTTTGGTGCAACTGTAAATGCAATTGCTTTCTTAGTTTCTCTTTCTGTTGCTTCATTACTGGTGTATAGAAATACAGTAGGACAAATAATCCTAAAATTTGAATGGAACCACAAAAGAACCTTGAACAGCCAAAAGAATCTTAAAAAAGAAAAACAAAGGTAGAGGTATCACAATTCTAGATTTCAAGTTCTACTATAAAGCTGTAGGACCAAAGCAGTACAGTACTGACACAAAAATAGACATATAGATCAATGGAACAGGATAGAAAGCACAAAAACAAACCCATGATTATATGGTAAATTAGTCTTCAACAAAACAGGCAAGAATATGCAGTGGGAAAGACAGTCTCTTCAACAAATGGTGCTGGGAAAACTGGACAGCAAAATGTAAAAGAATGAAACTGGACCACTTTCTTACACCATACACAAAAATAAACTAAAAATGGATGAAAGACCTAAATGTGAGACCCGCAAGCATAAAAATCCTAGAAGACAGCATAGGCAGTAATTTCTCTGATATCAGCTGTAGCAACATTTTTCTAGATATGTCCCCTAAGGCAAGGGAAATAAAAGCAAAAATAAATTACTGGGACTACATCAAAATAAAAACTTCTGCACAGTGACAGAAACAAATCAACAAACCTAAATGGCATCCTACAGAATGGGAAAAGATATTTGCAAATGATATCCAAAATGTATTAGGAACCTATACAACTCAATTCCCCCCCAAAAATAAATAATCCAATTAAAAATGGGCAGAAGACATGAACAGGCGTTACTTCAAAGAAGACATCCAGATGACCAAAAGACACATGAAAAGATGCTTGATATCACTCATCATCAGGGAAATGCAAATCAAAACTAGAATGAGATAGCACCTCACACCTGTGAGGTGATTAAACAAAATAAAATAAAAAACAGAAAAAACAAGTGTTGGTGAGGATGTGGATAAGGGAACTCTCTTGCACTGTTGGTAGCAATGCAAACTGGTGTAGCCACTGTGTAAACAGCATGGAGTTTCCTCAAAAATTTAAAAATAGAACTACTCTATGATGCAGCAATTGAACAACTGGGTATTTACTCAAAGAATATGAAAATGCTAATTTGAAAGGGTATATACACCCATATGTTTATTGCAGCATTATTTATAATAGCCAATTTGTGGAAGCAGCCCAAGGGTCCACACACACACACACACACACACACGTCATACACGTCTATATAGTGGAATATTATTCAGTCATAAAAAAAGAATGAAATGTCATTTGCAACAACATAGTTAGAGCTACAGAGTATAATGCTAAACAAAGCCAGTCAGTCAGAGAAAGATAAATACCATATGATTTCACTCACATGTGGAATTTACGAAACAAAATAAATGAACAAAGGGAAAAGAAATGAGAGAGACAACCAAGAAATAGGCTCTTAGAGAACAAACTGATGGTTATCAGACTGTAGGTGGGTGGGCGATGAGTGAAATAGGTGATGGGGATTAAGAGCACACTTACTGAGGGGCGCCTGGGTGGCTCAGTTGGTTAAGCGTCCAACTTCGGCTCAGGTCATGATCTCACGGTTGGTGGGTTCGAGCCCCATGTCGGGCTCTGGGCTGACAGCTAGCTCAGAGCCTGGAGTCTGTTTCAGATTCTGTATCTCTCTCTCTCTCTGACCCTCCCCTGCTTACGCTGTCTCTCTCTCTCTCTCAGAAATAAATAAAATATTAAAAAAAAAGAGTACACTTATCTATAAAAACACTGAACAATATATGGAACTATCGAATTAGTATACTGTATATATTTAATAGGTAATGGGATTAAAAAGTACACTTATTATGAGGAGCACTAAGTAATGAATAGAATTGTTCAACCAGTATATTGTACACCTGAAACTAAGTTAACATTGTATGTTAACTATACTGGAATTAAAATTAAAAAACTTAATAACTAGAAGACAAACCAAGAAACAGACTCTTAACTATAAAGAACAAACAGATGGTTACCAGAAGGGAAGTGGATGGTAGAATGGGTGAAATAGGCAAAGGGGATTAAGAGTACAGATACCTATTTTTTTAATGTTTATATTTGAGAGAGAGGGAGACAGAATGTGAGTGGGGGAGGGGCAGAAAGAGAGAGATTGGAAGACACAGAATCCAAAGCAGGCTCCAGGCTCTGAGTTTTCAGCACAGAGCTCAAGGCAGGGCTCAAACTCATGAACCACAAGATCATGACCTGAGCCAAAGTCAGACGCTTAACCAACTGAGTCACCCAGGCACCCTGAGAGTACATATATCTTGATGAGCGCTGAGCAATATACGGAACTATTGAGTCAGTACATGGTACATCTGACACTAATTAACACTGTATGTTAACTACACTGGAATTAAAATAAAATTACAAATAATAACTATAGCTACAATAATTTATGAATGGATAGACAATATAAAAAGATTCAAAGTATGACAATAACAAACAGCATAAATAGGAAAGAAAAGAGTAGACTTTTTTAAAAGTTTATTTATTTTGAGAGAGAGAGAGAAAGAGAGTGAGTGAGCGAGCAGGGGAGTGGTACAGATGGGAAGAGAGAGAATCCCAAGCAGGCTCAGTGCTATCAGAGCAGAGTCAAATGCAGGGCTTGAACTCATGACTGTGAGATCATGACTTGAGCTGAAACCGAGGCTGATGCTTAACAGACCAAGTTACCCAGGGGGCCCAAGTGTAAACTTTGTGTATGCTATTGAAGGTAAGTTGTAATCAATTTAAAATAGTCTGTTAGGGGCACCTGGATGGCTCAACTGGTTAGGCATCCAACTTCAGCTCAGGTCATGATCTTGCAGTTTCAAGAGTTCAAGCCCCGCATCAGGCTCTGTGCTGACAGGTAGGAGCCTGGAGCCTGCTTCAGATTATGTGTCTCCCTCTCTCTCTTCCCTCCCCTGCTCACACTGTCTCTCTCTTTCTCAAAATAAATTTTTAAAAAGATTTAAAAATAAATAAATAGTCTGTTTTATCTATTAGATG
>NW_027529794.1:254903-268824 GCF_008692635.1 Crocuta crocuta
TGTAAACTCATGGTATCCACAAAGAAGAAATCTACAGTAGCTACACAGATGTTAAAGAGAAAGGAATTAAAGCATATGAGTTAAAAAAATCACAAAGAAAGACAGCAAGAGAGAAAGAAGAAAAAGGAACAGCAACAACGACAAAAAACCCAGACAAACAGAAAATAACTAACAAAGTGCCAATAGTAAGTCCTTACCTATCAAAAATCAATTTAAACATAAATGGATTAAACTCTCCAATCAAACTACAAAGAGTGGCTGAATAGAAAAAAATAAGATCCAACAATATACTGCTTCCAAGAGAATCACTTTAAAGACATACATAGGCTGAAAGTGAAGGAATGGAAAAAGATATTCCTGGAAATTGTAACTAAAAATAGGATTGGCTATATTTATATCAGCTAAAATAGAATGAATGCAATGAAAATAGTCACAAGGGATAAAAGCCACTCTATATTATATTGTGATAATGGGGTCATTTCAACAGGAGGACATAACAACTGTAAATATATATGTAACCAATATGAGAGTACTTAGATATTTCATGCAAATGTTAATTGAATTGAAGGGGAAAATAGACAGCAATATAATAGTATCAGCAGGTTTCAATACCCCACTTTTAATATTGGTCAGATCACTGAGATAAAAATTAATAAGCAAACAGTAGATTTGAGAAACACTATAGACCAAATGGACCTAACAGATATATAAAGAACAGCCAGCCAAAAGTAGCAAAACACACATTCTTCTCAAGCTTGAATACTCTTGAGGATAGATCATACGTTGGGCCACAAAATTATATCAAGTATCTTTTTTGACCATGATGATAATGTGACTAGAAATCAATAACTAGAGAATATGGAAAATTCACAAATATGTGGATATTACATATCACACACTTGAACAAGTGAGAGGTCAAAAAAGAAAACAAAAGGGAAATCAGAAAATATCTTGAGACAAACAAAAATGGAAACACATAACAAAATGATGAGATGAACCAAAGCGGTTTTTGAAGGAAAATTTACAGTGATAAATGCCTGCATATGGGAGAAAAGAATGATCTCAAATATACAATCTAACTTCATACCACAAAGAATTGGAAAAAGAAGAACAATCTGAACCCAAAGTTAGCAGAAGACAGAAATAATAAAGATTAGAGCAGGAATAAATGAAATACAGAATAAAGAGACAATAGAAAAAAAATCAATGAAATGAAAAATTGGGTTTTTGAAAAGATAAAGCATGTTGACAATCTTTAGCTAGTCTAACCAAGAAAAAAGAGATAAATTAAATCAATACAATTATAAATGAGAGAGGAGACATAATAATTGGGACCAAAGAAACATAATGGATGATAGAAGCTATTATGAGCAATTATATGCCAACAAATTGGTTAACCAAGATGAAACAGATAAATTCCTAGAAACATACAACCTCCCAAGACTGAACTTTGAAGAAACAGAAAATCTGAACAGACCAATCATAACTAACTCCAATAACTAAGGAGATTGGAGCAGCAACAAAAAACCTGTCAACAAAGACAAGCTTAAGACCAAATGGGTTCACTGGTGAATTCTACCAGATACTTAAAGAAGAATTAATGCCAACCCTTCTCAAATTCTTCCAAAATACTGAAGAGGAGGAAACATTCCTAAATTCATTTTATAAGGCCAGTATTACCTTGATACCAAAGCCAGATAAGAATACTACAAGAAAACTACAAGCCAATATTTCTGATGAATATAGACAAAAATTCTCAACAAAATACTAGCAAACCAAATTAAACAGTGTATTAAAAGGATAATACAACATAGTCAAGTGGGATTTATCCCTGGGATGCAAGGAAAGATCAATATATGCAAATAAATAAATATGACATTCCACATTAATAGGATGATGGATACAAAAAATATGATCCTATCAATAGATTTGGAAAAAGAGTTTGACAAAAAAATTTATAATTTCATTGTAAAAGCTCTNGGAGAGAAGGTGAAGGCTTTCTCTCTAAACTCAGGAGCAAGGTAATGATATCCACTCTCACCATTCCTATTCAATATAGTACTGGAAGTTATAACTAGAGTAATTAAGCAAAGCAATAAAAGGCACCTAAATAGGAAAGAAAGAAATAAAATTTGCAAATGTCCTGAGTTTACGAATAATAAGACCTAAAGATTCCACCAAAAATCTGTTAGATATACTAAACAAACTCAGCAAAATTTTAGGATACAAAGTCAACATATAAAAATCTGTTACATTTTGATACAATAACAAATTATCTGGAAAAAAACAACAAAGAAAATAATCCCATTTAAAGTAGCATCAAAACTAGTAAAATACTGAAGGATAAATTTAACCAAAAAGGTAAAGATCTATACATTGAAAACTACGTGGGGCACCTGGGTGGCTCAGTCGGTTGAGCATCCGACTTTGGCTCAGGTCGTGATGTCATGACTTGTGAGTTCGAGCCCCATGTTGGGCTCTGTGTTGACAGCTCAGAGTCTGGAACCTGTTTTGGATTCTGTCTCTCTCTCTCTCTCTCTCTCTCTCTTTCTCTCTCTCCCTTTTCTCTCTCTTTCTCCAAAATAAAAATAAACATAAAAAAATTTAAAAAACTATGACATTAATGAAAGAAACTGAAGACAAATGAAAAGACATCCCATGTTCATGGATCAGAATAATTAATATTGTTTAAATGTCCATACTACCCAAACCCATCTATAGATTCAATATAACCCCTATCAAAATTCCAAGGGGATTTTTCAGAGATATAGAAGAAACCATCTTAAAATTCATATGGAAATAAAAAAGGCCCTGAATAGCCAAAGTAATCTTCAGAGAGAAGAGTCATCATACTTCCTGACTGCAAACTATATTGCAGTTATAGTAAGAAAAACAGTATGGTCCTAGCATAAAAACACATAGACCATTATGTGAACAAAATAAGGGTCCAGAAATAGACCCATGCATATTACAGAAACTAGTATTACAGAAAACTAGTATTTGACAACGGGGCCAAGAATACTCATAGGAGAAAGGATAATCTTTTTAATAAACGATGTTGGGAAAATTGGATATCCACATCAGAAAGAATGAAGTTGGTCCCCTGTCTTATACCATCCACAAATTTTAACATGAAATGAATTTAAGACTTAAATGTGAGAACTGAAATCATAAAACTCTTAGAATAAAATACAGGGAAAACGTGTTTGACACTGGCAATGATTCTCTGGATATGATACAAGAAGCACAAGCAACAAAAGTAAAAACAAACAAACAAAAAAGCAAACAAACAAAAAAGCTACCTCAAACAAAAAAACTTCAGCACAGCAAGTGAAACAATCAAGAAAATGAGGAAGCAACTTATGGAATGGGAAAAAATATCTGTAAACCATATATGAGATAAGGGGAGGGTTAGTATTCAAAATATATAAGGAATTCATACAACTCAATGTCAAAAAATTTCATAATCGGGGCGCCTGGGTGGTTCAGTCGGTTAAGTGTCTGACTTCGGCTCAGGTCATGATTTCATGGTTCGTGGGTTCAAGCCCTGTGATGGGCTGTGTGCTGATAGCCAGCTCAGAGCCTGGAGCCTGTTTCAGATTCTGTACCTCCCTCTCTCTCTGACCCTTCCCTGCTCATGCTGTCTCTCTCTCTCTCTNGGCAGAAGACCCAAATAGACATTTTTCCAAAGACGTACAAATGGCCAGCAGGTACATGAAAAGGTGCTCAACATCACTATTCATCACGGAAATGCAAATCAAAACCACAATGAAATTTCACTTCATACCTTTTAGGATGGCTACTAACAAAAAGGCAAGAGATAACAAGTGTTGGCAAGGATGTAGAAGATAAGAAACCCTGTACACTGCTGGTCAGAGTGTAAATTGGTACAGCTACTTATGGAAAACAGTATGAGGTTTCCTCTAAAAATTAGAAATAGAACTACGATATGATCCAACAGTTATACTACTGGGTATATGTCTGAAGGAAATAAAATCATTATGTTNAGATATCTGTACACTCATGTTCACTGAAGCATTATTCACAACAGCTAAAACATTAAAACAACTTGAAGGTCTCTCAATGCATGAATGGATAAAGAAAATGAGGTCAATATATACAATGGAATACTATTAAGGCATAAAAATGAAGGACATCTTCCCTTTTGCAACAACTTAGACTTTGAAGGCATTATGCTAACTGAAATAAGTCAAAGAAAGACAAATACTGTATGATCTCACTTATATGTGGAATATAAAAACAGCTGAAGTCAGAAACAGAGTAGAATGGTGGTCCCAAGGGGCTGGAGGCTAGGGGGAAGTGGGTGGTATATATTTCCAGCAGACTCCTTCTGATACAGAGCTGATATAGGCAAGTAATACCTACTGTAATGACTTGAAAGGAACTGCATGGATGTGTTCCTGACACCAAATACTTCCTTTCCCAGTCTGACATAGTGGGTGAAGTTCTTGCAATTGGGAGTTATTTGGACCTGGGCTTAAATTCTGTCTTTCTAGGGGTGCCTGGCTAGTTCATTTAGTAGAACATGTGACTCTTGATCTTGCTTGTGAGTTCGAACTGCATGTTGGATGTAAAGATTACTTAAAAATAAAATCTTAAAAAAATTCAGGGGTGCCTGGGTGGGCTCAGTTGGTTAAGTGTCTGACTCTTGATTTTGGCTCAGGTCANATCATTAAAAATTCTGCCTTTCTAGTTGTGATTCTCTGAGTTTCAACCAAGTAGCCAACACAGCACTTGCTATCTAATAAATAGTCAACAAATGGTCAGTGAATCGATCATTATCATAACACCAGAGTAAGACATTGCCTCAAAATATTAACTAAACTTGTCCTATTCTTCTTCATACTCTCTGTTTTTCCTTCCATCCAAGAGTATCTTATTTATTCCCTTTTTAGGGGAGGTAATGTGGTGGCCAAGAATAAAGAAGGCATCACTAAAAATTTGACATNGGCATCACTAAACTTTTGACTTTTGAATTACATTTTTTAAAGACAAGTCAAGAATATGAAAAGCCTGGGATTTTTTTTTAACAGTTATCTTTTCTTTGGAAGAAGAAAGGACTGTAGGAGAGCTATGAAGAATGGGAATTTGATGACGTTAGAGAAATTTTCTACCAGCAGAAGAGTTTGTATAGAAAGATCTAAGGGAGGCTGCCTAAGTGGCTCATTTTGTTAAGCATTCAAGTCGTGATTTTGGCTCAAGTCATGATCTTGGCTGAGGTCATGATCTCATGGTTTGTGGGATTGAGCCCTAACAGTGCAGAGCCTCCTTGGGATTCTCTCTCCCTCTGCCTCTCCTTTACTCTTGCTCTCTCTCTCAAAATTAATAGATAAACATTAAAAAAAGAAAGAAAGAACAATCTAAGGGGATGTGACTAAGGTTTAGAGGCATCTAAACTACCCAGAATCTTCAACCATTCAAAACATGACAAATAAAAAATGCATTGGAAATGGATAGTTTGGGGGAAATCCTTCATCTCATTCAGAACACAAACTAAACAATTTAAAACAGGGTTAATGATCAAGTAAGACATTCAGATAATCTGCTTTTTCAAACATCTATTGTGCTAACTTTACAAACAACATCAGATCTTTACATTATACTGAACATATTAAATTTTTCTTTTTTTTAATGTTTACTTATTTTTGAGAGAGAGACAGAGAGAGAGAGGGAGGGAGGGAGAGAGGGAGAGAGAGAGAGAGGGAGGGAGAGAAGGAACACACACAAGCAGGAAGCAGGGGAAGGGCACAGAGAAGGAGAGACAGAATCTCAAGTAGGCTCTGCACCATCAGAGCAGAGCCCAATGCAGGGCTCGAACTCGTGACCTGTGAGATCGTGACTTGAGCCAAGATCAAGAGTTGGACGCTTAGCTGAATGTGCCACCCAGGCAGCTGGAACAGATTAAATTTAAAAAAAAATTTTTAGTAGTTTATTGTCAAGTTGATTTCCATATAACACCCAGTGCTCATCCCCACAAGTGCCCTCCTCCATGCCCATCACCCCCTTCCCCACCCCCCCACNAAGGGAATCAAGAGCAAAAATGAACTATTGGGACCTCATCAAGATGAAAAGCTTCTGCACGGCAAGGGAAACAATCCATAAAACTAATAGGCAACAGATGGAATGGGAAAAGATAGTTGCCAATGACATATCAGATCAAGGGCTAGTATCCAACATCTGTAAGGAACTCACCAAACTCCATGCCCAACAAACAAGTAATCCAGTGAAGAAATGGGCAGAAGATATGAACAGACACTTCTCCAAAGACGATATCCAGATGGCCAACAGGCACATTAAACGATGCTCAGCGTCCCTCCTCATCAGGGAAATACACATCAANATGGAGGAGGGCACTTGTGGGGATGAGCACTGGGTGTTATATGGAAACCAATTTGACAATAAACTATTTGTTAAAAAAAAAAAGAATGTCTAGCACTTTGCTTGATACTCATTCAACAATAGCCCTGACTGATAATTTTCGCATATCTCTTTGAAGTAGTACCTCCAAAATTTAATAATTGTATACAAAGGCAAGAAAGGCAGAAACGAATAGGCAAATCAGTTAAGAAATAAAAAACTCAATCGTGCTGCAGCACAAACTTCACCCCATGGGGGGAGTAGAAAAGGTAAAACAGAGACTGAACAAACTTCCTCTTTCCAAGCCTCACAACTCACAATTCTACCTGTGGATTCATTCTTGAGGATTCTGGACAGGTGGTAACATGACCAATCCCTTCATTTTCCTTTGTGCCTCTCAGGGCAAGAGTGACAGTGAAAAAAAGTTGATAAATATGATCAAGAAATCATTACCATCTGCACTGTGTATGCCAGTTTGCATATACTTCCTCTACTGTAAATTTATCTCATGTATGAATCACTGTCAAGGGACCAAAATGAAAAAAAAAAAAAACCCTTCAGTCCTCTAATGGGTGGTTTATGGATCTCCTTGTTAAAGACCCCAGATCCCTCTTAGAGTGCACACATAATTCACGACTGACCAGAAGGAGTAAATAATAATTACGATTTCTATGTAAACAACATTTACTTGTTTAATTTGAGTAAAACTGGTAGATGTATTATTATGAAAACAATGTGCTTGTGCACTTTATTATCTGTTGGTCCACACTTGGAAGAAAAATTAGTCTGTCTAAATATAGCTACACAAACAGGACTGAAAAGACTGCTACGCATTCTAAACTATTCAGCATAATTTATTAGAACTGGTCAGTCTACACAAGGAATAAATTGAGATTCAGTTCAAACCACTGGGCTAGGGAACACAATTAAAAGAGGCACTCCTTGCCTGTAGAAAAGTAAAGCTGGCCCTTCGGTGCTGATTACAAGGTGAGAGAAAATGAACACTGAGAGCGTGGCAATCAGCGTCGGTAATTTGCAAGACTACTTGCAATAGGTTTCTAAAAAGGGTAGGTGTTGCTTTACAACTTTCAGAGGAAATTACCTATTGGCTCCAAAGCATCACATGTAGACTTCCATATAAAAGAGGAATTCACAAACTGAACACTGAAAGATGAGAAGAGCTGCTGCCAGGGTCTTTGTAGGTAACTTTTCTTGCTTCTCAGTAAAACAAAGGCAGGAAGCAAATAAGAATATTCAGAAAGAACATCAAAAGAGGGAACTCCTCTTACCTCCATCCAGCTCCTCGGCCCCAAAATGATTCCTGTAGAAGAGCATGATTTCTATCTTGTAACACTTGTAGATGGTCACCAGACAAACAAGCAGCAAAAGAATAGCACCAAGCCCTCCAGCAAGTTCCACTGTGTACATTAGCTCTAGGAACAACAAGAACAACAAAAATCACAAAAGGGAATTATACCATATTCACATTCCAAGTCACAAATTCAACTTGATTTCACAGTTTTGTGGATGAGACCAGATGTAGGTAATGGATTAACACAACTCCTTCCCTTTCTGCATGAGAATGTGACCTTTCTAGCTCTGTTTCCTTGGTAACCAGATAAGGTAGTCTGTGGTACTGTGTTGCTAAGCGACATTGCTTATAGTAAAGATGGTAGACTGCATTTGGACGGAAAGAATTATAAATACCTGTTTGGAAACGATACTTTTGGGCTTGCCTGAGTACAGTTAACGCATATAAACATATCCCTTGGGGGAATCCCACAAACTATGCTTGTGGGGTTGATCAAAGAAATATTGGTTCCTGTGGATACGAAGCGTTTAAGTCAGGACAGCTTCTGAACTCACTCAGTGTGAATCTTGATCTTTCTCACCTGAGCTATCACCAAGGGGTTGGGGATCAGGGGACATAAGGGTTCCAACAACGCAGTTCTTGAAGGGCAGTGTGGACTGTTACATAGAGTGTTGGGTGGACCACGTAAGGAATACTGTCTGCTGCCTCCTGCCAGGAGCAATGACTACTGTTCTTTATGTTTCTGAATAGTCGTGCCAGTGTGGCTTGCCACAGTATTGGCGGCTGAATACTTGGGCTTAAAAAGTAGGCCCCCTCATGGATGTCACAGTAGTATTTTCCTTTCTTTTTTTAAAAAATTCTTTCTTAATGTTTTATTTATTTCTGAGGGAGAGAGAGAAAGAGGGAGAGAGAGAGCATGAACACAGGAGGGTCAGAGAGAGAGGGAGACACAGAATCCGAAACAGGCTCCAGGCTCTGGGCTGGCAGTCAGCACAGAGCCCGATGCAGGGCTCGAACCCATGAACCCTGAGATCATGACCTGAGCCAAAGTCGGATGCTTAACCGACTGAGCCACCCAGGTGCCCCGGCATTTTCCTTTCACTAAGCAATTTAGAAAATTTTCTTTTTGTTTGTTTCCCCTTTTGCTAGGCAGGCTGCTACATTCTACCCAAAAGAGGGATTTTCTTGCCACTTACTACATACATGTTCTCTTTTTCCTCTTGAGTATCTATATTACATTAAAAATTATCAGGCGTTTCTGGGGATAAAATATTCACTTCTTTTCTTCCCAGTTAGAGCCCATATACATTGTAACAAAATCAAGCCTACCGGTTTTTAAACATTAAGCCAGAATGCACAGACTATGAAGTTCATTTTAAGTGCCTATGCATGCCTACTGTCTTGATCAACATTGTCCCACGTTACTGATGGGTAGCAATTGTTCACTTTTTAAAAAATGTTTATTTGTGAGAGGGAGACAGAGAGAGTCAGAGCGTGAGCGTGGAAGGAGCAGAGAGAGAGGGAGACACAGAATTTGAAGCAGGCTCCAGGCCTGAGCTGTCAGCACAGAACCTGAGGCAGAGCTTGAACTCCGGAACCATGAGATCATGACCTGAGCTGAAGTTGGACGCTTAACTGACTGAGCCACCCAGGCTCCCCCATTGTTCACTATTGTCGATGACTACATTGAAAAGAGCTAGTTTCCTTAATTACCATTAGATATAAAAATCCCTCAAATTATGGCTCTAAAATAACGGTATTTTTGATGCTTTATTTTATAATCCATCAATGGGTTATCTAATTTCATAGCATAGGCAATGTAGGCTTATAGTGAAAACATTAAAATAATCTATGGCTTGAGCAACAACTACTCTTGTGTTACAAGATCCCTCCTGAGATCTCAGAAAATGGGGTGAAATCCTCAGGAGTACAATGCAGTATCAGGGATAAGCACCTTGAAAACATGGACATCATTTTCTCACAAGAACATTTTGTTTTGTGCACGTGTGTGCATGTGTATTTGCGTGTGATGTCACTTTTCCTGTGATAATTACAGACTTCAGCCATATTTTTCATTATGTAGTCCCTCATTTTTAATTCAACAGTTTAATCAAAAAACATATAGAACTGCTATTTAATCAAGTGTATTTTGATGCTCTTGTTAAAATTAAATGGGAAATAGAAGAAAACTTTATTAGAAGTGATTGGATTTTATGAATTTAAGAAAGAAAAAGAAAATGAGTTATTAAATCTTTTGGGGTCTAAATGAATTAATACAAAAAGAGAAATGCTGAGAAGCACCTTCTGGAAATTTTTATATTTTGTATTTAGAAATATCAGACAGCTTTATCTGCTGAATCTTTTGAGGACCTACAGAAGATACTACTACAAAAGTACCATAATTAAATACAAAAAACTCTTCAGTATAATGTTTTCCCATCCCTCTGTGAACAGAAACGATAAGTGGGTAGATAATTCCGTAGGGTACATTAGGCCTGGTTCTCTTAATATATGAGTTAACTCCACCACGCATAGAAACCTGCAGGAAACTCTAACTTATGCCCACAGGCCAATTTGTATACCAAAATCATTTGATTTAAGTTATACTAGATATGATGGAAGGGATACACATTTGAACTGTGGTTTCTTTTCAGATTCATTCTGTTTTCTATTTTAATGCATTAAATAACTCACAATTTATCACCCTAAAATTTCTTGCATGACAAAAGAAAGGGGAAAATAATGGAGAAGGCTTAACAAACACTCTCAAACTTTGCTAGTGGAAGAGCCCAACGGTACCACCAAATTAGAAAATTTGGGGTAGTTTCTAAAAAAGTTAGCTTAGGAACCTACCCTATGACTAGCAAGTACACTCCTAAGTATTTACCCAAGGACATGTAAGCAGATATCCACAAAAGATTTGTTCGAGTGTTCCAAGTAGTCTTATTTATAGTGGCCATGACTGAAAATGACCCAAAGGTTGATAAACAGGACATACTGAACAGACTGCTGTATGTCCATATGAGAGAATACACGCAGCAGTAAAAAGAATAAACCACTGACACATGCAACATGCACGAATCTCACAAAAGTATGTTAGGTGAAGGAAGCCAGACACAAAGTAGTATCTTCTATATAATTCTGTCTAAATGAAGTACAGGAACACTCCAAAGTAAACCATAGTGATAGAACTCACAAAAATGGCTGCTTTGTGGATGAGGGATGGGAAAATGTATNGGAAATTTTCTGGGGTAGAAGAGATATTCTGTAGCTTTCTTCAGGTATGGATATACAAGCCTATAATTGTCAGAATGCAATGAACTGAACACTTACCATCTATGCACTTTACCTTATGTTAATTACACTGCAATTCTTTAAAACTTTGAGTTTTGGGAAAAAAATAGCCATTAAAAATTATAACTCAAGGGCTGGCAGGGGGGGGGCGGGGGGGAAAGCTTTAAAGAAAGCTCGAGTCAGGACANTCCTTCCTATGTTTAGAGAAGTCACTGCCCAACTGTGAATTATTCCCATTGCTAGAAGTCTAGGGCCAGTCAAATAATTACATAATAATATAATGATGATTATTATTATATAATAATTGTATACACTACCTCACATGTACTATTTTGTAGGCCAATCAATAGTATTGTCTGAAATGTAATGAGGAAAAGACAGAGGGGTTGATGGGGCTTAGCAATTACAGAAATGGTCTACTGTCACATGAATGTATACTTTAAGGCACAAACATATGGAAAGTTATATATACCTAGAGTATGAGCAATAAGCAAGAGTAAGTCTTCTGAGCCATAAGATAGTCATTTACTAATAATAGAGATACCAAAACCAGGTCCAAAGACACAGCATCTTCAAGGAGCGAATTTATCCTGGGATCCAGAGAGTATCTCAAATACTCCTGTATTTCCTCCAGATACTCCTGTAGTATTACAGGAGTATCTCAAATACTCCTGTATTTCCTCCAGATACTCCTGTAGTATTACATGCAGAAGCATGGTGTTCTTACAACGGCCTTGGAAGTCAGAGAAGAAATGTCTTTCGCCACGGTCCACACACCAGTGCCTGCTCGTTGGTTACTACATTAGTTTTATGCAAGAGTTACTTACATGCCTTCATATTATAAATGTGAGAGGTTAAAAACTTTTTCATTTAAGTTTTTCACATTGGTTTATATACCGTGTGTAAACTCTCCCCCCAAAAATGTTGTATTAGAATTAGTTTCCACATTCTTTTGCTCCAAGCTGGACACATTCATTAATATGAGTGCTACCCATTATTGCTTATCCATTGGGTCAAGACAAAATTACTAGAGGTTAAATTCTATTACAGTTAAAAGAAATGATTTGGGCCCACTGCTGTATTTTATCCTTAGATTACAATGTGAAAGGTGTTGCCCCAGCAAATGTCATTTTCCCTTTGAAATGGGATCTGCTTTGCAGCTCAAGTTCAAGTTGCCTGGAGTGGCAGCATTTAAAAAATAAAAGATTCCATTTCAGCACAATTCAACATCAGAAGACCGAAAGAGAAAGTGCAGACCTTTTAAAAATCTGTTTAGTCTTTGTGTTATTTTGTTAAAATGATAGACTCTGACCACCTTTAAGGGATTGAGACTGAATATTGAAAATTGTAAAGCAAAATCGCTCAGCAAAACCTAAGGGAAACTGGCATTTGGTTAAACACAACAAATGAACAAGTGCCAAAGAGTTACATTTAAGGGCACCAGCAGTCATTTAGTTACAGGCAATTAACAATAGTCTTTGGAAAGCTCCAGTTTGGGCAAAGGGAAAACACATTGATTATTGCTGCAGGAGTAGACTGCTTTCGGAATAAATTGCTTCAATTTAAAACTAGATTTGCTACAAGCATTTTGAGCAATGGCTACAATTTTTTCTTATCAAGACAGTTGGACCAAGCAACCCTTTAAAAGGAACAGCTAATTAAAATAAAGCGCATGCCACCTCTTAGTATATTGGATTACATTGCAAATAATAAATGCATTTGGTTTACACTAATCTTGCTGCAATTACCTAGTGCAGTTGGGGATCCTATTTTTCCCACTGGCCAGTACCTGGTATTATTGTTGGCAAACTTTTTCTGCTAGATAGTTTTGAACAGGTAAAGATGTTAACAAAGTAAATCAAAGTTTTTATATATTTTTGAACTCCTCACTTGGATTTTCATTTTGTTTCTCTATATGTATTTATATGCATAATCTTGTTTAAAATATAACTGAGGATTTTAGGTAGTTTTTCCTTATATAGTTCAGCCTAAAATTGCCTCATTCATTATATAAAGTCCTTTGAAATGTTCTGCCCTGATTTATATTCAGTAAAGTGCAAGTTTGTGAGGGAAATGCATGATAGACAATCTAATGATCCCGGTTTATTCATTAGCCTCACCAAGTGCATTTCCTCTTCTCTCATTGTGTTATAAAGAGCTAAACTTTATAAGGATTTATCCATCCACATAAATCCATATGCATATTTATTTCTCTGGAGCAGTATAACTTATTTGTTCCTGGCAGGAGGATAATTATGCTCAGCCTACAAAGATATTCAACTCAATTCTATAATACATCAATGCAATTTAGAAGCAGTTATAATTTTTTTTTTTTTTTGGTAACACATTAAGGAGCTGAATTGCTATTCACATAATAACAAGAAAATGTTTTGGGAAAGGTATAAACTAGTGTGTAAAGATACCAGTTTTGCTTTTGCAAAAGTGCCTTTTGGAACAAGGCAGGATATACAAAATAATAATAATAATAACAATAATAATAAAAATGAACATGAAAATGGTCTCTGGGTTTAGCAGCTTGATTTGTGCAACCAAACATCTGGGCAAAAGATTACCTTCAAAGTGGTATATTTTGTGATTCTGAAGAGAGGTTTTCAGCAAAAGTATCAAATTAAGTTTTACTTACTGCCAATCAAGAATGCAAATATGGTTGTTGGCTAGGACCCATCGTTAGGGCATAGTTAGTCTAAGCTCCCAGAAATCATTGGAACAGAAGTGTTACATGTTAATAAATTTAAAAATTGAAAAATAAAATGAAAGACGAGAGGGAGAAAATACATTATTCTTTCTGCAGTTGGCTAAAGCCTACCCTTAAAATGTGCTTTTCTTCCTTCCAACTAGATGGGAAGGGTGTTAAGTTTTGTTTTTTCCTATGAAGTAAAAGGAATATTCATAAGTGGTATGTATTAAAAGACGAGT
>NW_027529794.1:269135-276448 GCF_008692635.1 Crocuta crocuta
TATGTATGAAAAGAAGAGTTAAGATGAATAATGACAGTAATCAAAAAAAAACATGTTCCATGAATTCATATTAATAAACAAATAAATTAATATTAAAAAGAAAGGTTTCCCTTAGCCAAAGCAGAATGCCACTTGGTAAAAATAGAAGAAATGATAGACCTACATATCACGATGTTTCAGCCATCCTAATAATAATTCATTAAGGCAGGATTAGCAGCAAACACTAAAATTATTGGGTGAAAGATCGATGAGGCAGGATATTCACACTGTTTTAAAGTACTTCCTCACTGATTATTTATTAACAAAAAATGGACACCACCTTAAGGAAATAGCCCGAATGAACATCACCAGTAATGGGATGAACTGACATCACATACCTTCTGATGTGATGCATTAAGAAGGCACAATTATCATTTACATAGTATTCGAGCCAGAAACAGGTAAATATCCAAAAAAGGAGGACATATCAGGCAAATCAAACTGAGGGACATTGTACAAAAAATAAAATCTGGTTTCTACTCTTCCAAATTGTCCAAGTCATCACTGCGGTCAAGGGAAGGCCCTTTGGCTTCATTATTTTGAGTTAAACGCAATCCAAACACGGCAGATGTGAGCAAAGGTCTCCACCTTCCCCAACTGCCTAAATTGACCTTGGAAAGGAGAGCCTGTACCAGAAGAAAGCTCTTAACAGAGACTCCTCTTTACCTAAGAAATTTATTTGCCTAACAGGACAACCTTTGTCTTCTAAACCCCTTTGTTTTCCAACCTTTGTTTCCCAAGCTCATTCCCCTCCCTTTAGCAGCTCAGGAGGTCATAAAAGCCTCAGGTTGTCTGACTGTCTTTGGAATTTCACTTCCGTGGGGATTCCTCCTTCTAAATTTGCCAGTCTCCTTTTAATCTGTCTCATGCTTAGTCAGTTACAAGGACCTCAATGGGCAGAGGAAATTTCTTCCCAACACCATGAAAGACAAAGGCTGAGGCACCACCCCAGGTTAAAGGACAGTAAGAAGACTACACAAACAAAATGCAATGTGTAATCCTGGATGGGAAATACGGTAGAAAAGTATTACTGCGATAGCCTTTTAAAAGTAAATATAGACAGTAGTTTAGAAATAGCTTTCTACCGTTTTCAATTTTCCTGAATTTTGATAACTACACTGCGGTTAAGTAAGAAAACATCCTTGTTTTCAGAAGATTCACACGGAAGAATTTAGTCATGATGTCTGCAATTTATTTTCGTGTGGTTCATCAAGAATACGTTGTGTGCTTGTATACATGGTGTCGCTCTATCTTTTTATTTAACCCAGCCACATTAAGAGAGGTAAGGCAAATATGGCAAAATGTTAATAATCGGTGAATCTAGTTGAGGAAAATATGTGGAGATTTATTATGCTATTCTTGCAGTTTTTCTCTACCATCTAGTATCTTTGTTTTCAAAATCAAAAGTTAAAAAATAAAAGACAAATGGTAAGATCATATTATCTCGGGGCGCCTGGGTGGCTCAGTCGGTTAAGTGCCCGACTTCAGCTCAGGTCATGATCTCACAGTTCGTGGGTTCGAGCCTCGCGTCGGGCTCTGTGCTGTGTGCTCTATTCTGTGTCTCCCTCTCTCTCTGACCCTCCCCTGATCATGCTGTCTCTCTCTCTCTCAGAAATAAGTTAAAAAATTAAAAAAAAAAGATCATATTATCTCAAGTGTTATTATAATTAGAGTGGGTTTTGTGTTGAACAGTCTTGACTGAAAATTTTATTATTTACAGTCATTCTAATGTAATCTGTACAAAGCCTTCAGTGTAATCTTCCAAAAACGTGTCCTTGCTTTGGAATTTTATTCACTAATTGTTGGTCACTCTACAATGCTCCTAGAAAAAAAGTCCAAAACCCTTATGTTGGCATTCACAGTCCTTCACTCCTTTAATTGAAGCAGCTAATTAACCTACAGCCGGAATCATCTCTCCAATGTGAATTGAATTTGACGCGTGTTTTCCCAATTCTGGACCGATGGAGACTTTCCCCTTTCCACTTATTACAACCCTACCAATGCTGCAAGGCAAGGCTAAGACTCGCACTTTGAATGAAGCTTTTCCAAAAGTGATTCGTCTCCTTAGAAGATGTATTTTCGGTAGCTCTTTTGGTGACTTACTATACTGCCTTATGTTGTTTAGTTTTATTTATGATTTGACATTACAGACAATTGTTTTTACCTCAGGACTTTGCTGTAGCTCTTCCCTCTGACTGGAATGTTCCTCCTCCAGGTTTCTGTATGCCTCCCTCTTTACTTTCTGTCTCTGCACATATAACACCATCTCAGTTTGGTCTACTGCGCACTCATTCCAAATCACAAACTACACTTTGCATCTATTTCTCTTTAATTTTTGCTAAAGCATTAATCATGATATAATATTAATTTACTCATTAATAAATATATTATTGTTTACTATATGTCTCCCACTGGAATTTAAATTCTATCAAGAGCAGGGGTTTTGTTTTTGTTTGTTTGTTTGGTCTATTTTGTCCCTATTTTTTTTTTTTTTACTGATCTATTTCAAGTACCTTGGAAACTATCTGACACATAGTAAGTACTCAATCAATATTTGTTGAGTAAATCAATGACTAGATGATTAGATGATTAGNTTCTAAGAAAAAGTTAGTTTTTTATGCATTCCCACTCTAGAATTCCCAGAACATCTCTGTGACCCATTTTCCCAGCCAATGTGTCATGAAGTTCAAGCAACTGAAGAGGTATAATTACTAATATGCAGTCTATTAATTTGGTAATAAAACATCATTCTATACAAAATGGTCAACTAAATAATACAAATATAGAAACGTTCTCTCATTCATAAATCCAATGACCATACAGTCTTATACAGGCTTACAGGATAAGGAAGGTTTGTATGCACTTGGCATTTAGAAATCAATTGTTTTCTTTTCACTAATTCATCCATTCTTTCACTCTCTCTTTGTTTAATAAGTGCCTTAAAAGTTTTTTAATGTTTATTTATTTTTGAGAGAGAAAGACAGACAGAGAATGAGGGAGGGGCAGAGAGAGAGAGAGAGAGAGAGACAGAATCCAAAGCAGGCTCCAGGCTGTGAGCTGTCAGCACAGAGCTGGACATGGGGCTTGAAGTCACAGACTGTGAGATCAGTACCTGAGCCAAAGTCAGAAGCTCAACCAACTGAGCCACCCAGGCACCCGGTTTAATGTACTGGGTGTAGTACTTTGAGTTCTAGTGACGAAATGAGGGATAAAATAAGCCTCTTGCCTTAAAGGAGCTCAGATCTAGTTGCAGAGTCTGGCATGTACGTAGGTATTTAGTAACACAATAATAAACACTAATATCTATTGTGCACTTAAGTTTCACTCTGTCAGCCTCTCACATACATGTCAGAAATGCTCGACTCTAAGTATCATAACTGCAGGGCAGGTGAGCAGCTCACTCAGGGTGTGTGTGTTTGTGCTGGGAGGTTTCAGGGATAGGGATTGGACACTTCGTGTCTGCAGAGGTTTTTGGCAAGTCCTTTGGTGTGAAGTACCGAGGAAGCAAATGTATGGTGTGATGGATGGTGGTAGTCTACCGCATGTTTCAATTTCTCAGCTAGAACATGTTTATCTTTTTTTTTCTTTTCAAAGCAACTAGCGTGTAGCTTGTCAATACATATTTATTTGAAGGATGTGTGGTATCAATTAAACCAGGTTTCCCAAAATTGGGTCAGAAAAATAGGACAATGATTCTCCCTTGTGGAAAACTGACATATTTTCAGAAAGCACAATGTGGCACTTCTAACTCAGACAGAGCTGTATTGCTGAAAACATTTCCCCTTTGGATTACAAAAGCAGGGTTTGAAATAGGTCTGGCTAAGGACCCCCCAGATGGGATGTACACAGAACATTTATGTATCTGTACACACATGCAAACATATAAAGTAGGCAGATGGGGATTCCTTCATTTTCGGTCTTGTAAGATTGAGAATGATGAGGAGAAATCCGACAAAGAAGAAAGAGACTGCTAGAATAAAGAGCAAAATGGGCCTCAGGTGACCAGCTTAGAAGACAGGACCTCTGTTTATCAAGGTGTCAAATTTCACAGATGCCTAAACGAAAATCTCTTAGAAGAAAAAGTATTTGCTTTCTCTCTACTAGGAATTTCCTTCTCAACGTGTCATACAAATAGACAGGCACAGATGGAATGTTAGAAAACGTCTCTTGAGAGAAAACTGTCAGAGTGAAGGTAGCATTGCCATTTTACTCTTGTTGGTTAGGGGCTGTGGTATTTATCCTGAAAGCAGTCCTCCACCAGAGGACATACTGTACAGTTAGAGCGCTTTGGTCTTCCACTGGGAATGCTTTGAATTGGCCAAAGAATGAGAACATCTGGGCTACTTATGTAACCAGGAGAAGGAGCCACGTTCTCTACAGACGCATTGAACCCTTCCTAAAAAAACTAGGATTTGTAGTATATTCGATGGTAGGAAATAGATTTATAAAGTATTTTATGTATGTAAAAACTTAAATGCATTGTAATATACAAAACGGGATGCGTTGATCAACTTCAGAATTTTATGTTATTCCTATAATCTTCTTCCTTTAAGGTTTTGATGTATTTCCTAATTATTGAAAGTGTTGGAATAAAATGTGTTTGGCAAAAACTGTTTCTCTCATGAGACAATTTTCATTCAAAATCTTGGTGACTCCACAGAGCTGGAGACTATTAAGGCAAAAACAATAATTGAACCATATGCTGGTTTATTTCTCTCAACAGAAGTAACAGAAAATTCCATTTCTTATCTCTCTTGAATCTTTTTAATAGCTCTCTGTTTACTGAAAACTTAAAAGCACTAAGAAAAATAGTGGTAAGTTTGCCTTCTTTTTTTCATTCAGTAAGGAGAGAGAGTCAAGAGTTTATTAACACTTGTTTATGTTTCTTTTTCTTCTCCTATTAATACTCTACAGAGACATAGGCATGGTTTGGGAACTACTCGTAGCAGAATCTACCATTCCTTGATTCCTCCTAAGGGAACAGTAAGTGGCTCTTTAAACCATGGCAAAGTTGAGAATAAAATGGGTGCCTTGTATAGTTTAGTGGCCTGTGTAGTCGGGATATATGAAGGGCCTGTCCTCGGTAATGGATTCGCTTTTACCAAAATGGCAGGAACATGGACCTGTTTCACAAAGACTAGGGCATTATCTTACTGCCTCGCTCTATGTGTTGATTTTTGGTGCATGAGAATTAGCAATGGTTTGAGAAAATAATATAGAAGTAAAGGTGCCCCCGCCAACAGTGTTTTCTAACATAGACATGAAGTAAGAACAAGACTGTACATTGAAGCAAGTAGGCTTTAATATACTTTTAAAATGTGTAAATAACTAGATTTTATAGCAAAAAGATGAATGATAGGTTTCCTGTAAGCACTTTAAAGATTTTTCAGGGGCTGTACCAAAATAGATTTTTTTTCTCATTTTCCCCCCCTCTGATTCTATAAAACATGCTCAATGTAAAGGCTTTCAAAATCATATAAGGATAATAAGAGAAATGAAAGAGCACATGGAATCCTATGGCCCTGAGGTAACTATTACTACTTCAGTTAAAAAAAATTTTATGCATCTCTTTCTAGTGCATTGGGTTTTTTTTAACTATAAACTTTACTGCAATTGCCATTTACTCTAAACAGTTTAGAATGGAGTTGTCCAAGATGGTTTATAATTTGTGTTCTAAGATTCTTTATGGTAAACTCTTGAGCCTAAGTTTTATTCACATACCTATTTATTCAACTATCATTTACAGATGCCTGGTGCAGCAAGGCAAGTCTAGCAGGAATTATTTAACATCACCATGGAGCTTTTCTTCATATAAATAATATTTTTGGCAACAGTTTACAAATATTCCCTCAAAAAGTAGGTTAAAACACAGTCTCATATTAGAGAAGATGTGGATTTCAAATTTCATTTACCTTAACTGCATTGTTTTATAGATGAGAAACCTGAACTAGTATGTGAGTAGTTACCAGTTGAAAATACATTTGAATATTAAAGTTTTAAACAAATTTCTTCTAACGTTTATTTATTTTTGAGAGAGAGTGAGAGAGAGCAGGGGAGGGGCAAAGAGAAAGGGGCACAGAGGATCTGAACCAGTCTCTATGCTATCTGTGCTGAGAGCAGAGAGCCAAATGTGGGGCTCGAACTCACAAACCGTGAGAACATGACCTAAGCTGAAGTCGAATACTTAGGGGCTCCTGAAGATGATCAGTTTTTATGTGATTACAGAGTTGCCAGTGATAGGAGTCTACACAAGAAGATAGTCACTACAGATATGGAATTTTATTGTGATACCTTTAATGTAGTCCTTAAGTTACTTTCAATACTGACATGTTTAAATGATATACGCTTATTGGTTCATTTGGGGAGAATTAGAGGTGTACCTGAAGGGGAAGAGAACATGTCACACAAAAATGTGAATGTGGATTATTTCCAGTTGAAGGCCATTAAAGCCCACCATACACAGGAAAATCGTTCACCTCTCCTTGGCCTAAAAGAATTTAAATAGGGGGCCTAGCCCTAAAGAGATCTATTACCTGACACAACTTTTTAACAGAAAGATTTAATTGGCATGTCAGGGCAAACATCTGACTATGGAATATCTGCTCTTCTCATCTGCCTACGAATTGCCCTCCTCCCCTTTGAAGCGCCAGGCCCCTAAATCATTCCTTAGCTCAGGATGGCAATGTGAGCCTCAAGTGCCCAACTGCCTTTGAGTCTCATATTTTTATGGGGCTCTTGTACATCTGAAATTAAATTTGTTTTTCTTTTTGGAGTCTGTTTTATGTCAATGCAATTATGAGACCAGCTATATAGAACCTAGAGAGGAAAAGGGGAAAACTTTTCTGATACCCAAACAGTTGTGAGTCATTGCCCTGAAAATGTGGGATGAGAGGACTTTTCAAGTCGTACTCATTTTACATTACATGTTAGAATTAGAATTCAAAACTGATTTGAATGAGGCAATGTATGTGTCACTCTTTTAGGCTTTGATAATAGTCTCTTCCATTTTAGTCTCCATGAATTAGGCAACCTTTACTGGTCAGTACTCTGAACTGCAATTGTGTATTTTAGGGAATTGTAATTTCTATTTTTCGGTTACAGGAACGTGTCATCTAAAAATATTAGTCAACCTGGGCGCCTGGGTGGCTCAGGTTGTTAAGCGTCTGACTTCAGCTCAGGTCTTGATCTCATGGTTCCTGAGTTCGCCCCACATGGTGTTCTCTGCTGGTGGCAGCGTGAAGCTTGCTTCTATTTTTTTTTTTTTTTTCAAAAAT
>NW_027529794.1:276543-291929 GCF_008692635.1 Crocuta crocuta
TTTTTTGAGGAAACTCCACACTGTTTTCCAGAGGGGCTGCACCAGTTTACATTCCCACCAACAGTGTAGGAGGGTGCCCGTTTCTCCACATCGTCGCCAGCATCTAGTGTCCTCTGATTTGCTCATTTTAGACACTCTGACGGGCGTGAGGTGGTATCTCAGTGTGGTTTTGATTTCTATTTCCCTGATGAGGCTTGCTTCTAATCCTCTGTTCCACTCTCTCTGTGTCCCTCCCTGCTCATGCTCACTCTCTCAAAAATAAAACTTAATAAAAAATAAAGAAACAAAAATATGAGTCAGCTTTACACTTAAAACCATAAAAACATCCCTAGGAAGAGAAACCAGTTCCTTTCACTTTCAAGATTTGGAAAATGAGGTACACAGACTCAAAACTCAGAGAATCTAAAAAATCTGACAAATGGGTTAATATGTACTATCCGTCACCCAGGGTTTCATATGTTCTTACAAGATTCTTTCACTGCAGCTTAAGGGCAATTAGTTTACAAATGATAAAAATGAAGAACAATAGCACAAAGAGACCCGCTTTAGGTCACATGCAACACGTAAAGAGTCAAAACCAAAACATTCTCAAGAAACTGTTTTTCCATCACAGTTCACAATTTCTTCTCAGTACATCTTCATTCATATAAAATTTCAATTCATGGTAATGATTCTTGGGTGGTTTTGAAACTGACCTGTTTGTGCTTTCTTAAATATACCACTGGATTTTTTTTTTTGTGCGAAGTAAACATAAAATCTATTTTCATAGTGTAGGAGCTAAGTGCAGGCCACCCCAAAATGGGCCACTTTGGCATGAACATTATTTTGAGTTAAAAAGCAAACAAAACTCGTCTGATTCAGGAAAAGCTCTCTACCTCCCCCTCAACTGCCTGCTGGTACCAGGAGGAGAGTTATTAATGGAGATTCCTCTTTAATAAGATAAGAAACTTATCTGCATAACAGCGCAACCTTTGTTTTCCAAACATTTCCTTTCACCTTCCTGCTAATGGTCTCTTTCCTCTTTGTTTCTTCAGACACCAACCCCTCTCCTGAGCTCCTATAAATGTCAGATTGCCTCACTGTCTTTGGAATTTTCATGTCTGTGTGGGTTCCCCATTTTAAATATTAAATTTAATTTTTTCCTGTTTATCTGTCTCATGTCACTTTCATTCTTAGTCCAGCTAGAAGGAAGGGTAGAGTAAATTCTTCCTCCCTAACAATAGCATTTAAATGTCCATTTTTAATTTAGAGAAATCAACCTCCAGATACATTAATCTTCATAGAACACATACTAAAAATAGCAAATGTGCCCTAAAAGTAGAGACAAATAGCTAACATATTTCTAATAGATGGCAAATGTAGTCCTCAACACTAAAATCTAATATATGTTTCCATGGTAATTATTGGAAATCAACACATTTTTTTCCTATTATATGACCTGAGAGAGTAGTTAGCATTTTTTATGTGTCATTTCTAATTTCTCACTTTACTGACCTGGTTGTCAAAAGTTCGATATACAGGAACTGCTTATTAAAAGTTACACCTTGCATTCTATGACCCAGTTGTGCCATTGCTCAACTGAGTGTAAGAATTCACAGCCAATAAAAATGCACAGCCATCTCCCTCTTCCCAGAAATGTTGCTTCAGTGCCCCAGGATGGTGTCAGACACCCCTCTGGCAGCAGCAATTCAATGACTAAAGACTTCTAAACCAGTGCTTTGCCCATAGCTGGCACTTAATACCTATTTGGTGGATGGGAATGATTTGTTGTTTTTTCACACAGCAGCGTTAAATGAATCACCTTTAAGCAGCCTGCACTGAAGTGAGATTTTGATCAGGATATGAAACATTGTCAGTCAACAGGTTGTTGTTTTTACCTAGAAATAATGAGAATATCAAGGTGGTTCTGAGAAGCAAGAGTGAGTGGTGTGTTAGTGAGGAGTGGCTATGAATATGTGATCTCTGATCACATATGTGAAATGGGCTGTGTGTGTGTGCTAGATGATACCATGGGCTTCTTGCAAATACCTTAAATGGAATTACTATTTTTTAAACTACCTGTTTTTGTGTACTGTAAAGATTTTCTAACCCAAAGATCTGAGTTCTGGTGGATTCCCTCTACTCTCATTTTAAGTTTACTTGTGATTTATAACCTCTATTAGCTGCTAGAGACAGATGTTTGTTAAAATGAATTAAACTTTTGAACATGTAGGTACTGTTTACCCAGTTTTTTGTCTGTTTTGAGTCATATCATTGACCAATCATATTTGGAGGTTCAATTCCTTTTTTTGTTTTTTTAGTAGGCTCCATGCCCAGTGTGGAGTCCAATGTGGGGCTTGAACTCACGACCCTGAGATCAAGACCTGAGCTGAGATCAAGAGTTCGATGCTTAACCAACTAAGCTACCCAGGCACCCCTCCATTCTTAAACTACGCCGCCCTTCTTTACTACACATAATTGAGATTTAGCTGAATACAAGTGTTCAAAACAGGAAATTAGTGGTATTTGCTGCCCATCATATACCTTGTTCTTCCTTGGTAATTGCTATTTGCACCGAACAAACACCCTATATAGCCTATTTGCATAGGCTGAAATACATGTATTTATGCACATACATGTTGTTAAGACACATTCCTAGGTGGATTTCCTGTTTTAAAAAGGGATATATAAGAATTGTGTCCAACAATGAGGGCCCTCCTGATTTAAAAGGTTAATTATTTAATACTTGAAGAGAGTGCCCTCTCGGATATCTCTTTGAGTAGCAAATGTATTCTATAAAACGCAGTTTCATTGAATACATGAGGCAAGTAACCTCATTAAGAGTAGAGTGTGAGGGCAATATACTAATGTTCATATAGGTTCAAAGGTGTTGACCATGTAAGAAGAATGAGGCAATTCGGTGGAATAAATCCCACCTACTGGCTATGTTTCTTTATCACTCCTCCCTCACGGAAACAGTGAACTCAAGAGAGGTAGTTGCTCTTCACCTGTAAGATGCTGCCGAGTTTATAAGAAGATCTATTGTCTAAGCAAAGACCTTGGTATGCCAACTACAGTCCACAGATCAGCAGCATCAACATCAATAAGAAACTTATTTGAAATTCAAATCTTGAGTCCCACCCTGGACTAATGAATTCATACCACTTTTTAACAAACTCTGTAGGTGATCTGTATGTACTATAAAGAATGCAATTGTCAGCGAGCCCTCTTGATCAACTACAGATCCTAAAAGTTAGAACCAAAAACAGACCAGACTGGTTATATTATGCTCCGACTGAAGCCCCTTGTTCTTATTTCTTATCACAGTTTCTTGAAGCATTGATGACGGTGTTTTCCAGTGATCAGAACATTCCAACCACCAAGCCAGAAAAGCCCTGATAGCAACTGAATGCATAGCAGACCACAACCCCCAAGGCCTCTTTCCTGACCATGATCGTCGGCGGAACACACACTGATCCCCACCTATGATCATGTGCTCTCTGACCACTCTCTTGCACGCATCCCCCTAAACTCTCCCTGCAAAACTCTAGGTGTCCATCTTCCTGGTAGAGTTCATTTGTTAAAGCTTGAGCCAGCCACCTGTTCCAAATGCCAGCACCCAAAGTAAATGTTTCTCTTTTTTTTCCAATCCCTCATCTCTTGAATTATTGGCTTCTCTTGCAATGAGTTTATCCAAGTTTGTTCCACAAAAGCATAGGAAAACTCAGTCAGGAGATACGCTTTTGATTTGTCCAGCCTCCTTGGGATTCCTTAAGATGGGACAGTTGGCCTGGGCAGCACCCCAGGGCTCACCCATTCATTTCCTGAGTTTGTGGCTATGATGGGGGAATCAGTTACACAATAACAACAAAAAAAGACTGTGAATGGCTGTTCTACAGACTTCTAGTGGACTCTCAAGGAGTGGAAACAAGGAACCTAATTTTTATGAATTCCAATGGTATAAGAAACACCCAACTGTTGGCTGGGATGCAACAGGAAGTTACTCAAATAAGAAACCTAAAAGCTATCAGCAGAAGGGAGGAGGAAAAGGGACAAAAGCAGGGAAGGAATGTGTTTTGTTTTGCATGGAGACACTCAACTAGGTGTTTCAGCTGATAGTGCCTTGCCAGGTGTCTCCCACCTGATGGCCTCTTATGTGAGCCAGTCTGAGTCGGACTGGAACTAAGGACATGTGCAGAAGCCCCCTTAAACTGACCTCAAGTTAACTTCAGTTCATTATAACACTAAGATCTCCTCCTATGGGCAGTTGTTTTGCCATTTTTGGAACATAGGATGTATGCACTATCATGTTGACATGCTAGGTACGCACACTTGAGCCAAAAAGTGCCAAGGCAAGCTTCCTGCTCCCATTCCCTAATACACTGAATAAAGGCTTTCTGTACCAACTCCATAAGGAGACAGTGCTTTGAGAGTTATCTCCCTGTCTCCTTACTTGTAACAAATAATAAAAAGTTCTTTGCGTTAGACATTTCCTTGGGTTGTGTCCAATTTGATGCACCTCAAGTGGCAATCCGCTTGAGTTCAGTAACAACTACGTTGGGTATAATCTTGAAGGGTTTTTAAGATGAAAATACCTGTCTTTCTGTCAGTCAGTGGTTCTCAACTGGTGTCAGTTTTGCTACCTGAGGACATTGGGCAATATTTGGAAACATTTTTAGTTGTCACAACAAGGGAAGGTACTGTTGGCATCTCATGGGTAGAGGCTGGGAATGCTGCTAAACATTCTACAGTGCCTATGACCAACCCTCACAACACAGAATTACCCAGTCCAAATTGTCAATAGTGGCAAGATTCGGAAACCCCACTGCAGACAAAGTTTATATTACTCAGAATATATTTAATCATCTCATTCATATTTACAAAGTAGGTTACGTACGTGGAATAATATAATACAGAAATAAAAGTTAAAGGTGTTTATCAAGAATTTAACATTTAGCTGGAAAACAAGTGAAAAATTCCATACAGCAAGTAAAGGACTTCCACTGACTATGTCCATAGATAATTAAATACTAAGAGCTTCGGCCCACATGATTAGTTCAACATGAATGATAAAAACTGAAGGTATATCATTCTTGGTTATCAACACTGGTTTTTACCAGGATCATCCCCTTGATATTTATTAACTGAGAAATAAGATAATCATCTCCAAANATGACCAAAAAGCAAAACTATACTACATAAAAAATCTTCATGCTGTAACTGATCAGGGAAAAATGGGATCAACAGACTTCTGAAAAGATATTTCAGTGCTGAGGCAAAAGTAAGTTGAATTTAACCCTTCTTATATCATATATTTTATGTCTAAGGAAATAGCTCCAAAGGTTAGTTTTCATGCCTGTAATTTTGGTGGCAAATAACCTTGCTGAAATGTCCATAGCAGGAAACCCAAAGGAACAAAATTGCCAGTATTGGACAATTTGTGCTACTGGTGTAATAGCCATCAAGTGTATTTTTTGTTTTGGTGTTATTTATGAAGAAAATAAAAAGGAAAGAATTGAGGTCAGCGTTTTAGATGTCTTACACAACTCAGGAGCAGAGAAGCAAGAAAAATGTTACAGGATAGGAAAAATTTTGACCGCAAAATGTCAGATCTTATCCAAGGAGAAAATGTATTAAACTTCATGGCTCTGATGTGGAGATGCTACAGCAACATGACTGAAGTTCCTTAATATGTGGGCATTGCAGAAGCAATGAAGAGGAACAGAACATATCACCCCAAAATATGTCTTTTTGGCATGTGGATTATCTTAGGCTGATTATCTTTAAGAGACTGCAGACACAGGAGACATTTTGAAAACCAAGAAATTACCCTTTTGTAAGACATGTACATGTATAAGGGAAATCTCCATTTGTATGGGTATGTCCCTTGCTCCACGACTTTAAATCTCTAAAAACCCTCACCAATGGAGAAAGCAATGACTTAAATCTGCATAACAACCACACCCTTGATTACTGCGTTTCTCCTGGAAATCTTCCATAACTGGCTCTCCCACCCCCAGTCTTCTTTTGCCTTTAGTTGGAGATGGTATTTAACATGGTAGCTCAGGCCATTTCAGGGAGTTACCTGATTTTCCTGGATTTCTCCCTTGTATGGAGGAGGTATACAAGTCATTAAACTTCTGTTTGTTTTTCTCCTGTTAATCTGGTTTCTTATTACAGGGAGGTCTCAGACCAGACCTTAGAAGGGTAAAGGGAAAATTTTTTCCTCCCCAGAGTAATACTCAGTAAAAGTGACTCTTGAGTGGATGCCTATTCACTTTTCAATGAGCCACTGTCATTCCAGGGAGATGCCACCAGAAAGAGAGGTAGGAGGGTTTGATATCTGGGCAAAGTTTGGCTATTTCATATTGTGAAGACAGTGATCAAAGATGTCAAATGTTGCGCCCCCAGAGAGGCTTAAACAGTTCTGTGATCTTACTGTATCTCTCTGTAAATAAATACAGCAGGTAAATAATAACAAGGATAAGGGCATATATTACAAAAATGATTCATTACAAAAAGGGATAAGGAGTCCTCTGGGTATAAATTTATCTGACTTTAAAACAATGCATCTTGGGGCACCTGGGTGGCTTAGTCGGTTAAGCGTCCGACTTTCGCTTAGGTCATGATCTCGCGGTTTGTGGGTTCGAGCCCCGCGTCGGGCTCTGTGCTGACTGCCAGCTTGGAGCCTGTTTCAGAGTCTGTGACTCCCTCTCTCTCTCTCCCTCCCCTGCTCACCCTCTCTCTCTCTCTCTCCTAGAAATAGGTAAAACATTAAAAAAAAAAAAGAAAAACAATGCATCTTAAATGATGTACACATTAATTACATTACTAAAGGTATTTTAGGGACTAGGGAGTTTATTGAGCAAGTCTAATTTCTATTGATTACATTCTTTGGAGGGAGAGAGAAAGTGTACATGTGCAAGAATTGAAATGGGCTTGAGAGGGAAAAGAGAAAACCTAGATGTTTATCATTATTAACTAGTGCCAGTCTTTCAGATACTTTGCTAGTTCTCAAATTACTTCATGATGAATGGATACCCATATTATTGTAATCAGTGTATCTAAACATAATCATTCAGAACATGATTGTTAATGAACATTCCCTTAATGTGACAGTTTCAAAGCTAAACATTTCCTAGAAGGACAATTCTATATTAGGAATGCTTAATATCAATGTAATTTAAAAAGAAGATGGTGGCATTTCAAATTATATTGGCTCTTATTTCCTGTTCATTTAATTTTATGAGTGCCAGACACATAGTAGGTTCTTAATAATTATCATTCAATGCCCAAATGAAAGAAGATCTCCTTTAAGACCGCACATTCAAACTAAAGTAAATCTAATATAAGGTAAAATACAGAATCAATGGAGTTGGAACTAAAGCTGGCCATTTTAATAGAAGATAAATTAGATTTTAAAATTAGATTTGAGGGAGTTCTTAATGGAGCACATTATTCTGCATCCTAAATTACTCAGAAAATCGTGTATGTGGAGCAGAGAAATCACATAATAGCTGCTAACATTTTATTGGGTGATAAATATGTGTCAGACACTGTGATACATGTTGCCACATACTAGTTTATTTAATCTTCATAGCTCCTCTATACGGTAGGTACTATTATTATTCCCATTTTATGGAAGTGAAATTTGAGGCTCAGAGAGATTAAGTGATTTACCCAAGATAGTGGGGCCAGACACTTGGTTCCTGGACCTGGTCTGAAAATGTAAGCTCCACATTCTGTTTTGTTCCCTATTCACTTATGTTTTATGTCCACCTCTTAACCTCATGCATGATTAATCATTAACTTTATCTTTTGAGTTATCTGATTGTTTTGAGGTATCTGATTGTTCCTCCCAAATAGTGTGTCATTGTCTGGAAGAATGCTTACCTCTATATTGTTTCAAGACCCTCTCTCTCAAGGCTCCAAGAAACCCCTCCCCCTCCTCTCACATATTTACCTCCTTCCCCAAACACATATAAGCTTTCCCTAGGCTTATTTTGGGAATGACCCCAGCTTTCTTGATGGGTTGTCCAGATAATAAAGCTTTCTTTGTTTCAAAATCAGTGTCTCAGGGGTGGCTCAGTTTGTTGAGTGTTGGACTCTTGGTTTCGGCTCAGGTCATGATATCATGGTCATGGGACTGAGCCCCATGTTGGGTTCCGTGCTGAGTGCAAAGCTTGCTTGGGACTCTCTCCCTCTTGCCTTTCTCCTGCTTGCGCATGTGTTCACTCTCTCTCTCTCTGTGTCCCTCTCTCAAAAATAAGTAAATAAGCTTTTGAAACCAACAACAACAACAACAACAAACAACAAAATCTGTGTCCCAGACATTGACTTACTGAGCGCTGGGTGCATGGACACGATTAAATTCAGTAACCATAACACAGTAAACACAGAGTTGGGTTGGAATAGACAGCATTGCTGCAGAGTCTACACCTTTAACCATTAAAGTGCTTTGTTCCATATAGTAAACACGTCCACACTGGGAGGCCATCCAGAGTTATCGTATGGCCAAGAAACACAGTGAAGAAGGAATTTAGGACTGCCTGCCTGTTGGGTGCAAGAGCGGCTAGGCCTGAGGCCACAGCAAAGTGCTGCTCTGAAGAATCCTTTGCGTCAGGGAAATTGGAAACAAAGAATGGAGGGAATAGGAAACGTCAGGATTTTGGAGTGAAACTAAAAAGGTGAAGACCGGTGTTGGATGCATGTCAAGTCAGGCAGCAGCAGTTAGAAACCCAAGCAAAAGCATCTGGGTAAAAGTTTCAGAAACCAAAACATGAAATTCACTCACAAATGGGCAACAGTGGGAATGAGAAATATTCACAGAAGTGAATGTGCCAACTTTGTGCTTTGTTTCTTTTTCAAGCAAGCTTGTCAGGTCAGGGACTAAAGACTAATGCCTCATGGCCCTTGCCCCTTCATTCTTGATCTCTTGTTCATTGCATAATCTAGTTCTCTGTAGAGTATGTGAAATATATCTACACTGCATATCTGACATGATCTTAACTGTCTGTCCAAGTACCTTTCCTGGCTAAAGGAATCAACAATTTTGAATATTCCTATAGAAACTTTTTCTTTCTTTTTTTCTAAGATCTTATTTTTTTAAAGTAATTTCTCCATCGAACATGGGGCTCAAACCCACAAACCTGAGATAGAGAGCTGCATGCTGTCGTGACTGAGTGAGCCAGGCACCCCTCATAGAAACTTTATCTATGGTCAAATTTCCTAGCAAATTTCACTCAGTTTTTGTAAAAGCCTGGTCTAGAATCTAGCCTAGTTCAATCCTACTTGAATTATTTATTATAGTATCCTCTCAGCATTAAGAACGACTCATTTGAGGGGCGCCTCGGTGGCTCAGTTGGTTGAGTGTCTGACTTTGGCTCAGGTCATGATCCCACAGTTTGTGGGTTTGAGCTCCTCATCGGGCTCTGTGCTGACAGCTGGGAGCCTGGAGCCTGCTTTGCATTCTGTCTCTCTCTCTCTCTCTCTCTCTGTCCCTCCCTGGCTAGTTCATTCTCTCTCTCTCTCTCTCTCAAAAAGAAACACACACACACATACACACACACACACGAAAGACTCATTTGATACATGTGAGTGATACCTCCAAGAATCCATAAGAAGGAGAGGTTTCGCCATCCCAAAATATGCCACTTTGGCATGAGGACAGTTTTGAACTAAACACGATCAAAACATAGTCTCAAGAAAACCTTTTACCTCTCCCTTAACTACCTAAATGAAATTAGATAGGGGGCGAAGCCCAGAAAGAAATCTAGCACCTGAGATAACTTTATATCTGAAGGACCTATCTATCTATACGATGTCAAGGCAAACATCTAATTACCAAACATCAGCTCTTCTTATTGTCCTGGGAATTACCCTCCTCCCCTTTGAGGCCCCAGGCCTCTGCCCTGTTCCTTAGCTCAGGATGGCATAGAAGCCTCAACTGCCTGACTTGTCCTTGAATCTCATCATTCTGCGGCTCCCATATGTATGCTATTAAATTGGTTTTTCTCTTGTTAATCTGTCTTATGCCAATTTAATTATTAAACCAGCCAAAGAACCTAGAATGGAAGTAAGGACAGGTTTTCTTTCTTTTTTTTTTTCTTTTCTCTGTGAACCTTTTATTTTATTTTATTTTATTTTTACAAATAGTTTATTGTCAAATTAGTTTCCACATAAAGGACAGGTTTTCTATCCTAATACACACCACCCAATGGAGGGCTCTGACATCATTTTTATCATGTCAACAGTACTGAACCAAAGGTAATGGTGGAGGAAAACATGCTTATATTACTTGCACAGAGGTGTATCCCGGCAAGTGTACCTGTCAGAAAACCTGATAATGGTGGTTTGCAAGGTCTGTACTCATCAAATGGTTTAACATATGTCTTTAGAGAGGTTTTAACACGAAAGGCTTTGAAGGCCTGTGAGATAAGGTAAGAGATTTATGAGTAAATGGCAGAAAAATATGATTAATAGTGACAGCTTCCAGTTCCTTCTCTGAGCTTTTAGTCTTCTGAGTAATATGGCAACTCATCTGGGAATTCTGTAATTGCTACCATGATAACATTGTGACTCTTTCAAGGACTCTGTGGTCCAAGACCAAAGCTATAGACCTGCGTGTGCTGTGCCTTGACCATCTGAAACTTGCAAGGCTGAGGAACTTGCAGTCACGCCTCATGCAAACCAAATTCCTTTCTTTGTCACAAAGATGATCGGGATAGAACATTCCGCATGATCATAAGCCTCTCGAGGGCAGGAGACTGCATGCCTTGCTGACTTTGTGGACTGATGACTCATTTGCTGCAGCTCCCTTAAGAGGAAGCCACAAGCTAATTTTAAAAGGAACTTTGGGAGTACATGACCTTGAAGAACAAACACTTTCTTTGCTTCTTAATGCTTTTGTTTTACTAAAACCAAAATGCTTGTAGTATAAATACATATTTGAAAACTATTGTGAATTTAAGTATTAATGACTGCTCCAATATTGGCCACAATTTTCTTCTTCAGTTTAGGGAACCAGACAGTATAAGGAAAGTTTTTCAAACAATTTCCTTGATTCTTCAATCATTTATTTTTGTAGTGCTAGAAGCCTTTTTAGCTATGGGCAACTTAACCTTAGGCCACAAATGCTAAAAATAGCCTAGGGGTGTTTCACCCTTCCTGGCTGTGTGCCTATCTGCAAGAATAGAGCTTCAATAGTTTATCCTCCTCAGGTATAATTCATTTTCCTCCTTTTTTCCTTATGATCCTGTAGGGGCCAAGGGCAGGCCACCCCAAGATGGGCCACTTTGGCATGAAGATTTTTCTGAGCTGAAAGCAACGGAGACCCTATGGGCTCAAGAGAAACTTCTGTCCTTGCCTTATCTACATCGAAGACTTAAAATTAGCGGTCTTTCCCTGAATAAACGTTATTAGCAGAGACACATTTTTTAAAATTTATTTATTGTGAGAGAGAAAGCATGGGAGCAGGGAATGGCAGAGAGAGATGAAGAGAGAGAGAATCCTAAGCAGGCTCCACAGTGTCAGTGCAGAGCCTGACAGGGGGCTCAAACTCACGAACCGTGAGAATATGACCTAACCTGAAATCAAGAATCAGATGAATGGAAATCAAGAGATGGATGCTTGACTGAAGGAGCCACCCAGGCACCCCTAGCGGAGATAAATTGTACCTGAGGCGTCCATCCATATGGCAGGGAAAACATCCAATTACCAAACATCTATCCCTCTTACCATCCTGTGAAATGCATTTCTTTCCTCTAAAGTCCCAGACCCCTACCCTCTTCTCCTTAGTTGAGGATGACACACGCACCTCATTTTGCCTGTCTTTGGAATTTCCGTGTCTGTGTGGATCCCCCCCACATACACTATTAAACGTGATTTTTCTCCTATTAATCTGTCTCAAGTCAATTTGATTCTTAATTCAGCTAAGAAAGACCATTGAAGGGAACAGGAATTCTTGCTCCCTGACAATCAATACTTAATGGTTACTCCTACCTTGTCCTAAAAAGAAATAAGTGTTGTCCAGGAAGTTTATTTATTTATTTTTGAGACAGAGAGAGAGAGAGACAACACAAGTGAGGGAGGGGCAGAGAGACAGGGAGAGAGAGAATCCTAAGCTGAATCCAAAGAGTCGGGTGCTTGAGAAGCCTGGTTGGCTCTGTCACTGAAAGCATCAAACTTTTGCTCAGGTTATGATCTCACTCAGGGTTTGTGCGTTCAAGCCCTGCACTGGGCTCTGCGCTGACAGCCTGGAGCCTTCTTCAGATTCTGTCTCCTTCTCTCTGCACCCCTCCCCAGCTTGTGTTTTTTTTTTTTCTCTCTCTATCTCAAAGATAAATAAAAAGTGAAAAACATTTAAAACAATTTTTTAAAATAGTTGGATGTTTAACCAATTGAGCCACCCAGGTACCCTAACTCAACAGAGTTTTCCATGTGCTCTATATCTTTTCCCCTCTTCTTCCCTTCTTGAGAAATAATTCAGACTCTAATCAGAGCATATTCAAGGGAGTGACCAGGATAGTGGAAGTATTATATCCACAGAAAGGAAAAAGAAATAAAAAAAAACTAAACAAGTTGAATCCAGGGAAATAGAGGCCCAGGAGCATCATGGTGATAATCAACAAACTTTTGAAGAGCTGTGTGGCGGAAGAGAGATTATAAGTGTAGAACTGGGGTCAAGAAGTAGACAGTGAAACAGGGATGCTTTCTTACATGTTTTTCTAGAGATAGAACTGGCTTCCTTCAGAGGGAATGTGATCCAGCATAAGCTGGCTGAACACTTAGGAAGATGTTACAGAGTGGTTCAGTTACACAACAGGTAAGTTGCTTCCAACCTTGGGAAGCTATTTCTGTCCTTTTATAGCTATAACATTTCTGTTCTCAATTCCTTCATGTTAAGCTATAGAAAGAACCAATCACTGCTACCTGCTCCTTACCTTTTCCCTCTACTCACATCCTCCAAAGGTAGGCTATTTTAATACTGCAGTCACCTGACAAAAGAGGTGTCTGTTTTAATAGCTTTCAGTAACACTATTCTAAGGGAATCTATTGCACAGTGAAGTGGGGGGAGGGGACAGTCTTCAATGTTCTCTTTCTTTTTCAACCTCAAAGAGTCTAGGATTAAACATGTGCTTTGAAATTAAAATCATTATAAATTTGCTGAGTAAGAGAACATCAAGTGTACTCACTCCCCAAACTGGAAAGGTTTCACTTAGCATAACGTATGAAAAAAAAAATGTTTTTCTCTTGTAATATACATGAAACATTTCTGAGTGAAGGCATTGTTCTAAGTTTACAGCTGTCTTGTTAAAAAATAAAAAGAAATAAAATAAAAAACAGCCCCCAGTGGGAGTCATTTGCCTCCCAACAGCAAATCAAGACTTATCTATGGTTTGGACCTATCTCAAGAATGTGACCTTTGATTTACTTATTTTTTATTATTATTTGTTTAATGTTTATTTATTTTTGAGAGAGAGAGAGTGTGAGCTGGGGAAGGGCAGAGTAAGAGGGAGATGGAGGATCTGAAGCAGACTCTGTGCTGCCAGGAGAGAGCCTGATGTAGGACTTGAACTCAGGAGCTGTGAGATCACACCCTTGAGATCAGGCCCTGAGCTAAAGTCAGATATTTAACCACTGAGCCACGCAGGTGCCATAGGGAGGTGACCTTTTAAAAGCCAATATGAAATGACCAGATCAGCACAGGTGAGTCATATGCGTGATAAGCGTCTGACATCAGCTCAGGTCATGATCTCACAGTTTGTGAGTTCAAGCCCCTCATCGGTCTCTGTGTGGACAGCTCAGAGCCTGGAGCCTGATTCACATTCTGTGTCTCCATCTCTCTCTCTCTGCTCCTACCCTGTTCATGCTCTGTCTCTGTCTCTCTCTCTCAAAAATAAATAAACAAACAAAAAAAAAAGCCCTGCCTTTCCCAGTCTCCCACTCACCTAGGTGGCTTGAAAAAATCCTTTCTTTCTTTTGTTAATAACTTCTTGCCCCACCCTCCTTCTTATAAAAGCCTTCCATTGTGTGCCAGCTCTGCCCCATTCATGGGTCATTTAATAAAGCCAACTGGATCTTCAAATTTAGTCAGCTGAATTTTGTTTTTTAATAGGCTCTAACTGGAAACAATTCAATCTATATTTACGCATGGTTTAACTCTGTGACTAAAGTGTTGGGGCTGCTGTGGAATCAGATTTAGTGCAGCAGATATTGTACTTGATTACGACCTGTCTTACTTAAATTATTAATAGTGAGTAATAATTGAGTGATAATTCATTAATAAGTAATTAATGAATTGCTATTAATCCTGAGAAGATCTTACACATGGAAAAGTTATCCAAGGCAGAAAACAATGTCAAGAAGTCCTGCAATGGGGAATCCCTCAGCCATGATTCTTACACCAAAGAAGGAAGCTTCAAATAGAGAACACAATCTGACTTAAAATTATTCTCGTTAGTTTTTAGTGGTTTCCCTATTTGTGACAATAATAAAAATAGCATTTAACTTCACTTCTCTCGTGTACAGGTTTCGTGCCAAGCCGTTCACATTTCTTGGCTTTTTTCATCCTTAAAACACACTGAAAAGTTGCTACCATTGTTTACTGTTGGCTGGCGAGGATCAGGAAACTGAAGCTTAGGGAACTGAGTATCACCCCCAAGGTTCTAGATTTGGTGGTAAAGCCCAGCAAGGAATCTATATTTGACTCTAGATCCTAAGCTACTCACCCTTCCTCCGCGTTATCTGCCTTGATGGCCCTAATGCCATGGTGATTATTTTATTTAGGAGAAACTGATGTAGAAAAACACATTTTTGGGGGGGTTCCCAGTTCTTTCCTTTTCTACTTTCAGGACTACTCAAGCTTAGAAGGTGACACTCACCCCGTTTGTGAAGGAGAACGCTGGCATGCCGACGTCCATTTCCATTTTCAACATAACAGGAGTAATTTCCCAAGTCACCTTCTTCTACAGAGTCCACGATTAATGAGATGGAAACTTCCTGTTCCCCGAGATGCTCCTTGAGAATTCTAAAATATAAAGCAAAACGAAACAAAAAAACCCCACACAAACATACACAAGACGTGAAAAAGAAAAAAATTTAGATGAATGTGAATGTGCTGGGACAATACCTACAGCATCTACGCTTCAAATTTGGCTCTGGATTGATGCCATCTTAATTAAATTATATCATGCCCTTTTCCTCTTCACTTCTAATGAGGAAGCTTGTTTTTGGACATGCTAATGAAGCTGCAGTTAATTATCTCTCTTAGCAGGACAATCACACTGTCATGATAAAGAGGTGAGAAAGACCTTGAAGAAAAGTTTACAGATTGCTTTTCCTTTAAGAAATATGATATGGCAAAGGTGAGATAAGAAATTCTAATGTCTTAGGTTGGAGGACTAGTT
>NW_027529794.1:291980-303203 GCF_008692635.1 Crocuta crocuta
CTATCTTAAAAGAAATGTGAATTTATGAACCTGTAGACTACATATTCTGATGAACTGTTTAATTCTGACATTAAAATTAATGGTAAACACTAACCTCACCATCAAAGATTCTCATAATCTTTCAGAGCAAATAGAAAACTTCAAATCAAGGCTCCCTTTCCCTGCTTCCAATGGCCATCTCCACCCTCGGATCTGTTTCGTAACTCATGTCTGCACATTACTTCCTAATGTAGATTTAAAGAAAAATATTTTTCTAGATTCTTTCTTGAGCACCCATCAAAAGAGAGGGTAAAAGTTAGGAGGTTTATTGTCCTTCCTTAACGTTAACATTTCAAACTATGTGGGTAAAAGATAATAGTGAAGTTGTAAATATGAAAAATGGTAGAGGAACATTTTACTACATATTGGAGAATTGCCCATCTGGGCATTTCAGAACCCAACTGGAGTACAATATTCTTGTGTATTTGTTGCCAGGAAGAAGATCCCAATAGAAATAACCCTATATGATAGTTTTATACGTTTTTATTTTCCACTGAAAAACTTTTTCACTTATATCTTTGATCAAGTTTTACAAGTCTTTGCATTTAGGAAGAGGAACCTTCATTTAAATGTCCATCTATACCCAGAAGACAGTACCTTTAGATGGGACAATGTTTATACATGATCAGCATTTTGATTCACTTATAACTTTATTATTTATGTGCTTGCTTACTTACACTACGATTAAAAATGAGTATCTATGTCCAAGCATAATTTTAGTCATAATTGAATATTTACTTAAAAGTAAATGAACAAATACGTACTTTTTAAAAAGAGATTTAAGCATTATGTCCTCAAAAAAAAGGTATTTTCTAATGGTTTATTATGTATCATTCCCACTATATTAACATTTAGATCTTAAAGTCAGACTAAAAAAGACAATGAAAACATTTTGTGCTTCCTTTATCATTCCTATCAAGTGCTTTATAGTCTACTTAATGGCTCAAATTTGTAAAAACATATAAAAGGAAATGACAAAGATTGTGTTTGGATGAGTCCTCACACCTTNATATTTTCTCTTAACAATTAAAAAAAAGATCTCTTATAAACAAAAGGTACAATATCACATTTTCCATATTTGATGGTATTTTGGTCTGTCTCATACTAAATATATTCTTTAGAGAAAAACTCCTTTTTATTTTTAAATTCTCTGCAAATAGCATTCATGTTTTGCAATTCCATTGTCTGTATCGTAATAGTATTTTGCCTCATTGCCATTAAATGTTGACATATTTTTATAATAGTAACCCCCCCAACATAATAAAAACCCATTTATTTTCCTTTAGATCACTTTCTATTCACTAACAGAGCTAATGTTAACTTGACTGTACATGTTTAAAGAAAAAAATATTTTACCTAATGTCACTTTCCCAAACTCGATTTTCATCCAGATCTTCAATAAACTTCTCTCCTTTCATCCAGTAAATTAAAGGACTGACATCTCCACTGTACCCAAAGAAAGCTCTGCAGGTTAGATTAGCTGAATCGCCTGCAGAGAGAAGGGATAGAAATGTGTTATAAAATTATTCGTACACTCGTATTTTAGGCAAACTGGCAGGTAACATTTTAATCACTTCATTGATTTAATGAAACATTTACCTAAAATGTTTTTTCAGATATTTTTAATCTTTGTCAAATTTATAGAATATGTGCTTTTGACAGTTTGTTTAATGAAATAGGAGTTACAAGATTTTGAAGACTAGTCGGCTATTTTATAGAAGGTTCTCCCAGTTATGCTTGCCTCGTGTTTTTACACGATTAGATTTAGGTTATGAATTATTGGGAATGATACCACAGAGGTGATGTGCCCTTTTCAAAGCGTGATATCAGAAGGTACATAATATTAGTAACTATAAGATTTTACAGGGCAGGTAGAAGGTGTTTCTGAGTTTTGGAAGTGGAAAATGGAAAGGAAATCTAATCTTTGGATGGGAAACAGAAGGAATTGTAAATCCAGAATCCTCTAAAAATGTTATTAAAATATTTCCACTATATATGGAATAATGTTTTAATTAAGGAAACTGACACATGCTCAGGTAGATAAGCACATTAAAAAACAAATGAACAACTCATGAGAATAAATACTTGGGATTTTTATTAGATGTAAAATCAATGATGCAACTGCAGAGATTAGTTTCTTTCAACATGCTACTCAGGAGACACCATTGTAATGATGAGTACAGATTGGTTGATCACTTAATAAGGTAAGTGGAGGTCTCTGACTAAAAGGTGGAAGTGAATTGCATGCCTGCAAAAGTCAGGTTTATTTCCGGATAGTTTATGCCATTTTGCAAACACCTGGTTTCCCCAAGCCTTAGCCGGCATTAGAGAACTGAAATATTCCAGTACATACTAGTTATTAGTTCCTGTTGCCTCCCAAGTGGAGCCAGAAAACGGATGACAAGATAAGGAGCTGTAAGGGCTTACTCCAACTTGAACTGGGGCAAGGGGACTGCTAGGGTATACAGAGTGCCAAGGGCAGACTGCCCAAAGATGGGCCACTTTGGCATACTGATTATTTTATTTTTTTAATGTTTATTTATTTCTGAGAGAGAGAGCAAGAGAGCGAGAGCGAGCGAGCGAGCGAGAGAGAGAGAGAGTGAGCGAGTGCAAGCAACGAAGCAGGGGAGGGGCAGAGAGAGAGGGAGACACATAATCTGAAGCAGGCTCTAGGCTCCGAGCTGTTACCACAGAGCCCTATGTGGGGCCTGAACCTCTGAGATTATGACCTGAGCCGAAGTCAGAAGCTCAACCGACTGAGCCACCCAGGTGCCCTGGCATACTGATTATTTTAAATGAAAGTTACTTAAGAGACAGCCTGTACAAGAAGGACATTCAGACCATCTCTTGTCTCTCTGAACGCAAGAAATAAATATCCCATGCGAAAGGTACTCTCCCTGTACCGGAAGGTAAAGAAGACATCCTTATCACCAGATAGAGGGAATTTAGAGCTGAGAAGGCTATATAAACAACCCTTGCTATTTTTACCAATGTCCTACTGCAGTCAATATTCTGTTTGGAATTCCTTACTAATGGAAACTCTCAAAGTTTTCTTTGTCCTGTCAATTCCTCAGAGATTTATTGCCTCTTTGTCTGAAAAGTAAAAAAACAAAAAACAAAAACAAAAACAAAACCCAAACCTGCCTGCCTTAGTCATTTCTTTAGGAATCAATTTCATTATTGGGCCTCTGTGTGCATGTAATAAAACTGCGAGTTTTTTTTCTCTTGTAAATCTGTCTTATATCAATTCTTAGTCCAGCTGGAAGAGCTTGAATGGGAGAGGAAGATTTTTTCCTTCTCCTCAGGTATTACAAGAAGGGCTGAAAAGTAGACCCCAGCAACACCTTTGTTGGCATCTGAAACAAGCAAACTTTCTCAACTTCATAAATTTTTGAGAAGATTCTAAAGGATCCTGGCAACTAAATTCCTTTAAAGTGCAATGAAGGAGGGTCCTAAAGACTGGAAACCTCAGAGCTATGAGTTAATAGTGAACGTATTGTGAAATTGTGCTTATGAGTGATTCCGTGAGTATACCTACTTGCAAATGACATATTTGATAAAGGGTTAGTATCCAAAATATATAAAGAACTTATAAAACTCAACACCAAAACAAATCCAATTAAAGAATGGGCAGAAGACATGGACAGACATTGTTCCAAAGAAGATAGATGGCCAACAGACACATGAAAGGATTCTTGACATCATTCACCATCAGGGAATAGAAATCAAAACTACAATGAGATATCATCTCACACCTGTCAGAATGGCTACAATTAACAACATAAGAAATAACAGGTGATGGCTAGGATGTGGAAAAAGAGGAACTCTCTTGCACTGTTGGCGGGAGTGCAAAGTGGTGCGGGAACTCTGGAAAACAATATGGAGGTTCCTCAAAAAGTTAAAAATAGAACTATAAGTAACTGCACTACTGGATATTTACCCAAAGAATACAAAAATACCAATTCGAAGGGACACATGCACCCCAATGTGTCCACACACACACACACACACATGCACACACACACACAGGAATATTACTCAACCCTAAAAAGAATGAAATCTTGCCTTTTGTAATGACATGGTTGGAGCTATAGAGTATTATGCTAAGTGAAAGTCAGAGAAAGAACTACCATGTGATTTCACTCATATGTGGAATTTAAGAAACAAAACAAGCAATCATAGGGGAAAAAAAGAGAGGCAGACCAAGAAACAAACTCTTAACTATAGAGAACACACTGATGGTCACCAGAGGGGAAGTGGATGGGGGATGGATTAAACAGGTGATGGGGATTAAGGATTTCACTCATGATGAGCACTGGGTATTGTATGGAAGTGATGAATCACTAAATTGTACACCTTAAACTAATATTACACTGTATGTTTACTAACTGTAATTCAAATGAAAATGTTAAAAAATAAATTCTATTCTCCAAGTTCTACAATTTTTACTTGATAAAATTAATATTAGCTTTACTATGTGCATTGTGTAAGAACAACTCATAAATTCTTGCTCATTGAATATTTTTAAGATGGCATGATACAGGCTTCTTTTATCTCTGTTTATGTCTCCACGTCCTCATGGATTTTGATTCTATATACAATAGTCATCATTAGTGACAAGATAAGGAAAGTGAAGAAAATGTCTACAACTTTTAAGAGGCAAAATGAAGCTCCAAGTAAGTTTCTNTATTCTTTGCTTTCACTGCTTTTGTGCAACTTAATTACCTGTTATAGTGCCAAGTAGTCATGTACTCAGCAGTAAATCTCAAAGTTCTACCTGGTGTGATGATTAACATCACATGCCCAAAGAATCTACATATATTATAGAGTTTAAAATTCACATGTATCAAAAATAACACAATCAGACTTTTAAGAGATCAAGTTTTAATTCTTAGGTGGCAGTTAGTGGCTGTAACTAATAAATAGAAGTCTCTAGAAACTGCTTACTTTACCATCACAGTTTTATTAAATATGGGGGTTTATAAATAATGATCATGCCATTAGTAGTTCAGCTTGATCTTTGTTAGCAGAGAAGTGAAGTGAATCTCTCACTGGGACCTGAGTTTGTTTCTCTTACCACAATCCTCCCTTCCCAGATGAAGGGATTTTCCATTACCTAATTCTTCAGGTCTCTCATTTGCAAGCTTTGCACTTCCACACCTAGAAAATGGCTCCTGCACCCATGTGAGCAATGACTTGATTCTCAACCATTCGTGGCTCACTTGGTTTTTAACTACCTACTTTGCCTTGAGCCACAGTACTGGAGGTATTGGCAGTGTTATAGGGGCACCTAGGGGAACTCTATGCACACTTGGACCCGGCTTGCTGCAGGTCAAAAATTTGAATTCCTGGAAGAATAAAAGAGGTTGGAGGGAAAAACAGAAAAGCACTCCAGGCTGAGAGGAAAGAGCATGAATGAGAGAATGCCAAGAACTTTGGAGGAAATACCTAACTTCAGAGTGGCTGAAGCTCAAGTGCATGTCAGGGTGGGGAGAGGACTAGGGAGAGAATAGAACAGCACTAATGAGGCCAGAGCAGTGATAGCTGTATCCTTCTAGGTGGGCCATGTTGAAGACTTGGGCCTTCCATTTAAAGGCAGTGCTAAGCTAGAGAAACGTTTCAAGTAGGAGACTGGCATAATCACATGTGAATTCTAAGGAAATTGCTCTTACTGTATTTGCAAAACTGGGACTGGACCAGAGAGAATAAAGAAGGATTTAGAATGTTACAGTATCTTGGGATCACATAAGGAATAGTCACTGCAAAGATCGGATTATTTCCACATAATTCCTTAAAAAGTGAAAGCAGTGATACAGGTCACTATGCTTTTTATCAAGATGATAAGAAGCTTTTCAAAGTGGAGGTGAAATAGAAATCCTGATAAGGTAGAACACACTTTTTATTTTTATAATTTACATGCACCTNGGGGGGGTGGGTAGAGAGAGAGAGAGAGAAAGAGAGAGAAACAGAGACAGATGGATTGGGGAGTTGTCAGCTGCCTCTCAATGCAATTGGGATAGAAAACCAACCTGAGCAGAGAGCTCTGTTCTGTGAAGAGATTTTTGAGTGGTTTCTGTTAATTATACCTACTTGTGTGGCTGAACACCATGACATCATGCCCCTTCTGCACAGCTATGCTAGGAGGACAGGACAGTAGCAGCCCGCACCCTGGGAAGACAGTCTGAAAGGAAGTGCCAGGTAAAGTCTGGCTCACACCTGAGACTACCCAACTGCCTAGTGTTGGGGAGGAAAGCTGTGTCCACCCAGTAAGTACTTTTCATTTGAGAAATGATGGCTAATCACATGAGTTCCAGAGAATGGTGACTATGGATCGCAAGTGTGTATTACCTGTGTGTGAAAGCAGGAATAAAGGGCTCCCGTCCCTTCCTGTTCGCTCGAATAAGAACTGAGAGTTGACGGAAATTCACGGGATAGGGTGGGACTCAGGGAGAAGTGATGCACTTCTACCCAAAAAAAGGGCAGACAGAAATTAAGGAGGGCAGATAGGAAAATGAGAATAGAAATTAGGAGATTTTATTTAGGGAATTACATAGTTAGGAAATAGGAATTGAATTCAAAACGATACAACCGTGTTTATACCCTGAGCAAATGAGGCAGGACATGTCAGTTATGTAACAGGTTTGAGGCATCTGAATTTTAAGAGCAGTCCACCCATGATTCATTTCACATTTTCATGCTTTTTAATGTTATATTCTTTGCTTTAAATTTTCCTCATTTCTACTTCTTCCAAAAGAGTGACTTGGCTTTTCTCAAAATAGTTCTTTCTTTTCTTCGCCCATAGCCCTTGGGACACACATCTGTATTTTATCATAACATATTCCTTACAGTACTTGGTTTGTTTGCATGTCTAACCCAGCAACTAGAATATTTATTCCCCAGAGGCAGAAATTATATGTGTATTTACCTTTGTGCATCACTAGGACCCATTACAGTGTCTTAAATGTGTTAGGAACTTAACAAATACTTTCAAATGAATAACCTGCTTAATATCTCTTGTACTTGCATTCTCCCTTGGTTCCTTTTTTGCAAAGTTTCATTAATTAAAGGTTACATGTCTACAGCCTATTTCAACAGGCCAAGTCTATCTTATAAACTAGTCTTGAACATTGCAAATGCAGAGCCTCCTCATTCAGATGTTATTTCACCTGTGGGCTGAGGCCATTCATATCAGTTTGTAGAAGTCAGTTACTACCATCTTCAGAAATTCTGTAAGCAGGTTTTTAAACAGTCATTATTAAAAATCAAATTATAAAAGCTTACAATAAAATATACTGTATTACAAACTAAGATATTGGGGTGCCTGGGTGGCTCAGTTGGTTAAGCATCTGACTTTGGCTCAGGTCATGATCTCACGGCTTGTGGGTGTGAGGCCCAAGTTGGGCTCTGACAGCTCAGAGCCTGGAGCCTGCTTCAGATTCAGTGTCCCTCTCTCACTCTGCCCCTTCCCTGCTCATGCTCTCTCTTTTTCTCAAGAATAAAAAAACTTTTAAAAAATCCCAAAGGTATTAGACATTCAAAGCTCAAAAATTCCTAATTATTTGGCTATATTCTTCATCGATACTATCTGTAGGGCAGAAATACTATATAATAGTTTGCCACCGTACATCTTTTCCCAGCTGTACATTTAGTGAGATTATATTGGTAGCCTGCTATCATCAGCTATGGTGGGAGTGTATACCCCAGAAGTTGCCAAATGCTACAAATCAGGTTATGATTTATTGTTTTTGTTGTCTTTCTATACTTGAGGCAACATGGAGAAAATGTTATTAATGCAGACTAAACTTAAAAGTGTCAAGTCTACAGCTGTTATATTGGTAAAAGCACAAACATAAAAATATTCTTCTCACATTCAAAAAGTATAATTTGATTCAGTAAAGAAATTGCTTACATCATTGATGAACAAATACAGTTCTGACATATATCTCCAACATCTCACTCTCATTTGCCAATGAAAAGTAAAGCGTCAAGACCATTTAGATGCCAGAATTAAACTTGGAGAACCAACTGTTAAACATTTACCAGCACACCATTCTCTTTAAAAACTGTTCTCTCAAAGAAACTGCATGTATATAAGAATATAATTCACATATCAATTTATCCATGTAAATGGTTTTTAGTATATTCACAGAACCAGGAGCACAATCAGCTCTCGGAAACTTTGATCCCTCCAAATAATCTTGACCCAAAGAGTCACTAGTCAATTCATCCCAATCCTCCCCAGCCTTCAACAATCACTAATCTACTTCTAATTTCTGTCTCTATGGATTTGCCTATTTTGGACATCTTGTATAAATGGAATCATACAGTACATACCCTTTTGTGCCTGGCTTCTCTTGCTTAGCTCAATGTTTTCAACGTTTATCCACGTTACAGGATACATCAATATGTCCCTCCTCTTTGTGGCTAAATAATATTTCATTGTATGGAAATACCATATTTTGTTTATCCATTCATTAGTTGATGGACATTTGAGTTGTTTCCAAATTTTGGGTATAATGACTACTGCTGCTTTGAATACTCCTGTACACATTTTTTGTGTGGACATAAATGATTTCATTTCTCTTGAGTGGAATCTAAAAGTAGAAGTTATATCTGAAAGTTAAGTTTCTGGGTCATAAGATAATTCTATGTTTAAATCTTTGAGGAATTGCCGAACTATGTATTTCCAAAGTGGTTATTCCACTGTACAATCTCACCAGCAATGTATGAATGAGGGTTTCAATTTCCCCATATGCTAACCAAAACTTATTATCTGTCTTTTAGATGACAGTCATTCTACTGAGTGTAAAATATTACCTCTTTGTGGTTCTTACCATTCATATTAAACCAAAATTTTTTATTACATATAATTATGTTATTAATAACCAATGTTTGAAATTATAAAAACAATACCAGGATAAAAGGGCTTTTATTATACCACAGAATGTAATTGTCAACATCATGGCTAAAATGCTTATTTCCCCACTGTTGTGTTGTAGATCCTCTGATGGACTTATAANCAAATATTAAATAAGAAGTTACTATAAATGGGGCCCACAGGATCATCTCCTTTAGATTCAATACAAGAACACTGATCAGCATCATTTTTATATGATGATTTCTTTGTAGTTTGGCTAAAACAATAACACATAAGCAATAAACATTGTAGGATGCTTTAAAAATGATAAAAGTATTATTTGAATATAATAAAATCGCACACTTAACCAATTTAGAAGAACTGCTATTTTTACTTCCTTTGAAGAGAGAGTTCTTTCTTTCAACTGTCCAAATATAAGAAATCTATGATAATCTCAGGGTGCCTATGTGGCCCAGTTCATTAAGTGTCTGACTTTGATTTTACCTCAGGTCATGATCTCACAGTTTGTGGGTTCAAGCACCCCGTTGGGCTCCGCACTGACAGAGTGGAGCCTGCTTAGGATTCTCTCTTTCCTTCTCTCTTGCCCCTCCCTGCTCATGTGTGTGCATGCACTCTCTCTCTCAAAATAAATAAAATTAAAAAAAGAAATATATAATAATCTCTTATCAGCAAAGTGTGAAAATTTGTTGATATAACAGACTTTTGTATTTGTATTACAAAATGTAAAAATCTGTACATTTTGAGTTACTCTATATGCAGTTTGAGATATTCTAAACAGATTCATATAAAAAATATGCCCATATCTTGTCAAGAATATGACTCATCATCCCTATAGAACAAATGGAGTGTACATGGTAATGATTAGTGAGAAGCCTATCCACCCTCAATATATTTGGATGGAATTTCACATCCAGAAAAAAAATGCCCTTAAGAAACTTAAGAGCCAGAATATGCAAAATAAAAACAACAGAGAATGCAGATTTAAGGAGCATTAATTCTAAAATTATTAAAAACTTGCTTATAAAATTTTAAAATGAGACATAGTCTGCCTAATATGAGATTGTAGGATGATCTACCTCAGCATTTTGGGACCCTGTGGCAATAAACAAGTGAAGAAGGCAATTCAGGAGAAAAAGGTATNCTTATGGTTAGCTATGGTCTATATCCAAAAATTATTATCATACTAATTTCCATAGTATCAAAAAGAAAATAATAAAAATCTTATTTACATGAGAAATAAACAACAAATTACAATGAGAGATGGGTGTGGATAAATGAATGACAAAATCATATCAAGTCATTTTAAAAGTTTTATGAAATACACACACACACACACACACACACACACACACACACACNNNAGGTGCCCCGCCAAGCTGTATTTCAGATTTAATGTTACTGTTATATACATATGTATATAACAAGTAGATTTCAGCAAAATTATTCTGTATTCATTGAGAAACTTAAGTAGATAGCTATTGTCAATAACTATCCTTACAAAAAAGTGCAATGATAGTAACAGGGGACAGACAGCATTTGGATGCTCTTAAGAAAGAGCAAAATGTACTGAGTTTTATATATATATTTTAAATACAAAAATGTGTATATTTAAGGTGTACAGCATGATGATTTTATACATACGACTATACACACATACAGTGAAATTATTACTACAGTCAAGCTAATGACCATATCATCTCCTCACATAGTTAATTTTCTATTTTTTGTGATGAGAGTACCTGGCATCTACTTTCTTTGAATGTCCAGCATTCAGTACAGTACTTTTAACTATAGTCATCATACTGTACATTAGATCTCTAGACTTGTTCATCTTATAACTGCAACTTTGTCCCCTTTGACCAACACCTCCCCTTTCTGCCACNATCCCACATATAAGTGAGATCATGCAGTTTTTTTCTTTCTGTGTCTGGCTTATTTCACTTGATGTTTTCCAGGCTCATGCATGTGGTTGCACATGTCACGATCTCCTTTTTTTAAATGTTTATTTATTCATTTTGAGAGAGGGAGTGAACAAGCAGGGGAAGGGCAGAGAGAAGGAGAGACAGAATCCCAAGCAGGCTCTGCACCATCAACAACCATGAGATCATGTCCTGAGAAGAGATCAAGAGTCAGATGCCAAACTGACTGAGCCACCTAAGTGCTCCAGGATCTCCTTTTTAAGGTTGAATAATTTCTACCTCACATATTTATATTCTCACAATTACTTAATCCATTCATCCATCAATGGGCACTTAAGTTGTTTCCAATCTTGACTATTGTAAATGGTTAACAGGTATATGAAAAAG
>NW_027529794.1:303713-304147 GCF_008692635.1 Crocuta crocuta
AATAAATAAACTAAAAAAAAAAACAAAAAAAAAACACAATGAAGATTTCACCCCACACCTGTTAGGATGGTTACTATAAAAAAAATTTTAAAGGTAATAAATGTTGACAAGAATGTGGAGAAAAGAGAATCCTTTACACTGTTGGTGGGAATGTAAATTGGTATAGACATCACAGAAAAATAGTATGGTGTTTCTTCAAAAACAAAAAGAAAACAGAACTACCGTCTCATCCAGTAATCCTTCTTCTGGGTATATTCTTAAAGGGAATTTAATGAGTACATTGAAGAGATATCTGTACTCCTATGTTTATTGCAAAATGCACTTAAAAACAATAATAAAAATAACATGATTTTTGTCCCTCTAGCAGAACTATGGCTCTTTGGAATCAATTGTAATGCTCAGAAATGGTACTGGACTTAACTACAGGCAATGAG
>NW_027529794.1:304354-311180 GCF_008692635.1 Crocuta crocuta
TACCTAACGTATGTCTCAGTATGTTTTCAATTAAAAACAAAAAGCAATATAGAACTTTTAGCCCAGTGCTGACAAAGGTCATTAACAGATTAATAATCCAGATATTAAACTTGAAAATAATCATAGGCAGATTTTAAAAAATTAAACTTATTTTTTTTTGTAATTTCTACACCCAACATGGGGCTCAAACTCATGACCCTGAAATCAAAAGTCACATGCTCTTCAGACTGAGCCAGCCAGGCCCCTCAGACAGATTTTCACAGAAACTAGAGTAAAGATGATTACTATTGCAACTCCCAATGCTGCCATTAACCTTGTTTGCTTTTGTAAATTTCCATTAACTTTCATGCACTGTTTTCTGTTATACTTCCTATCTTCAACAATATGTTGTTTTAGACAAGTATGGCTTCAGACTTTGCTTTTTTTGCTTACTTTACTTAAGCCAGTGAATCTCAAACTTATTGTCAAAAATCTTACCCACCTCCAACCAGGTATTGACTAAGCAAGTGTGGAGGGTTACAAGGATTTTCATTAAAAAAAACTTTTTTTACTGTTTTATTTATTTCTGAGAGAGAGAGAGGCACAGTGTGAGCAGGGGAGGGTCAGAGAGAGAGGGAGATACAGAGTCTGAAGCAGGGTCCAGGCTCTGAGCTAGCTGTCAGCACAGAGCCCGATGTGAGGCTTGAACCCAGGAACTGTGAGATAACACCCTGAGCCAAAGTCAGACGCTTAATCGCCTGAGCCACCCAGGCGCCCCAAGGATTTTCATTTTTAACAAGCACTGTCAGGTGATTCTCTTGTGAGTAGTTACAGTTAACTGTCTGGAACAATTTCTTTCTACCTTGGACTTTGTTTAAAGTGGAATTGGGGCTCAGAAAAGAAATAAGATTGAAAAACATTTAGGCAGGGCCGTCAAGCAGGAAGCAGGACAGGGAGGCTGGGGAAGACGAAACAGTGTTCATAATAATGACAGTGGTGGGTAGAGAGGTAGCAGTGTGGATAGACAAGGATGTCTGACTGGGTCATTGATGATGTAATCCAAGCTACAGAAATACATTCTTTCTTTCCTAGGGAAGGCAGGAAAGAAAAATTGTGTTTCTGTGCAAAACTATGCATTTATCTCCTGCATACCTTTCTGAGTTATCAGATTCCAGCTCTTCACTGCCTTCAGCTATTTTTCGACTCTGTAAATTGTAAGTAACTGATATGTAAATTCTCTCATGTCTGGTAGGGATTTAATTGACTTCATTTTCCCTCTGCTCTCCTAGCTGCTTCTCACTCACAACCCAGAGAAAAATCAATTTTGTCTCGAGTTGGGATTCATGTCAACATTCCTTTACTCTGCACGAATCTGCTGTTTTGACTTTACCTTTGGACTGGTCATAACAGCTGCCTGATTTCTTCCTATCATACAAGCAAAGTTTCTTTAACATGTATTCATTCTTATATCTGTGCGAAGGTCATGACTGTAAATTTTTCTGGAAGTTATCTGTTAACAGGAATACAATGCTTGCCTCTCACTACTTATCACTGCCATTGAGATAATCAACCTATGATATTTATATATACATGATATGGCTCTGACATTTGATTCTTGAAAGATTTTATGAATATTCTCCTTATTCTTTTTTTCAAATATAAAAATCAGCCACAGAATTTTATCTTTACTCTGTTGAGGTTTGGACTGTTTAACTTGTTATCAAGAGAAACTCCCATCTAGTCTGTCCTTTGTTCTTTAATTTGCTATAACATGAAATTTCTGATAAGGCCATCCCTAGCCTGTGATTCAGAGTCAAGAACCACAGCTCTTCTTTCTCTTCATCCATTCAGATATTGAAAAAACACTGTCAGTCTCATCTCTGATGGCCAAGTGATAGCACTAATACTATTTACTACACTTAATCAGAAATACAGGAAATTAGCATCAGAATTCCACAAGTTACAGAGAAGAGAAAGACACATTAATTTAATTGTCCTCGCCACTTTGTTTCTTTGTTTTCCTTCAGATAATAGCAGAAAACGTTAACCCACGGCCTGGGGAGCCAAACACATCAAATGTATCAGTCAGCCAGGGCTGGAATCCTGAAGATAAAGGTATTCTTGCTGTCTGAAGTTGATATGGGTAAAAGCTACAGTGAAATCCACTAAATGCTTCTGCTGTCTTTTTGGTCAAAAGGTGCACTGTCAGCTCAATCTTACCCGGTTCAGAAGGGAGCATTCGAAAATTGATCACGAAAAGTCATTTGCTATCTAAAATGAGAACAAGGCTTGTCATATGGCAGGTTTTCAAGTAGGCCAACGTGAGGAGGACTGAGAGGAAAAATAATACGTTTTCCCTTCAACCAGTGGATTCTAATCGGCAGCAGGAACACTTGTTATTTAGTGCAACCTTTAATTAGGTATCATCTGACCATTTCTAACAGTGCGGAGAGCAGAGACTCTCTCTCCACTAGAGGACACTCTCTAACACTGAAAAAAAAAACACCAAAAAAAAAAAAAACAACCACCTCTCCTTTTTAATTAAAAGAAAATTTCTTCTCTAATCCAGAGGTTTTACTCAGAATTAGGCAATAGTGAACACTTTGTTCTTTTTTTTTTTCCTTTGCCATGTGTCAAAACCATTTATTTTTTCATTTAATCATCAACACATCTTGATTCCAGGGAAATTAATATATCCTGGATAAGTTGAGAATGAACTGGTGAAAGTCTCCCATATGGACAGAAAATTCTGTGGAGGGGAATAAGAAATTTAGCCAGTGGATTCTCAAGTTCTCTGGGAGGTGCATATAACATAATCAGATATTCTTTTATACTTTTAATACATATTTTATATACATAAAGTTGTGATATGTAAGGGGGGGTGGTTTGTTTTAGTTTGTCCATTGTTCCTTTTCCTGGTAAACAAAATCCCTAATCCCACTCTCCTCATCTAACAGAACGGTTTTCCTAAATTTCAGCCAGTTATAGTACCCTATCTTCTTGGGTATAGTGATTGACATGAGTGTGTAACCAGTGACTGGCTACAGGGCCTGACATGTAACCCAAATGGCANACGCTTAACTGACTAAGCCACCCAGGCACCCCAATTCTTCCCTATTTCAACAGGAGAGACTAGACCATTCTTTTAAAAAAACCCAGGTAAAACTGGTATATAACATTATATAAGTTTCAGGTGTACATTAAAATTGGACATCTGTAAACACTATAAAGTGATCACCACCAAAAGTCTAGTTACCAGCCATCAGTATACAATGAAAACCCTTCATCCATTTGGCCCACCCACAACCTCCTCCCCTCTGATGACCACAATTTGTTCTCTATCTCTATAAGTTTGTTTATGTATTATTTTGTTTGTTCATTTGCTTGGCTTTTTAAAATTTCACATATGAGCGAAATGATACAGTATTTGTCTTTCTTCAATTGACTTAATTCACCTTGCATACATAATACCCTCAAGTTCCATCCATGTTGTTACTGAGAATTGTTTTGTGGCCTAATACGTGACCTATCCTGGAGAATATTCCATGTGCACTTGAGAAGAATGCACACTCTGCTGTTTTTAGATGGAATGTTGTATCTATGAAGCCCATCTGATCTAATGTATTGTTTAAAGCCAAATTTTCCTTATTGATTTTCTGTCTAGATGATCTAACCAATGATATCATGTAAGTAGGGTGTTAAAGTCCCCTACTATTATTGTATTTCTGTCAATTCTCCCATTAGATACAGTAATATTTGCTTTATTTTTTGGTGCTTCTAGGTTGGGTGAATATATATTTATAAATGTTATATTCTCTTGCTAGATTGACCTCTTTATCATTATGTAATGATCTTTGTTTTTTATTTGTATTTGTTTTAAAGTCTATTTTGTCTGATATATCTATACCCCTTTTCTTTTTTTAAAAAAAATTTAATGTTTTTTTTATGTTTGAGAGAGAGAGAGAGAGAGAGCGAGCAGTGGAGGGACAGAGAGGGAGACAAAGAATCTGAGGCTCTGGGCTCCCAGCTGTCAGCAAAGAGCCTGACATGGGGCTCGAACTCACCAACTGTGAGATCATGACCTGATCTGAAGTCAGATGCTTAACCGACTGAGCCACCCAACTGCCCCTACACCACTTTTCTTTTTGTTTCCATTGCATGTAGTACCTTTTTCCATCCCTTCTATCTCTTCACTTTCAGTCTGTGTGTGTCCTTTTGTAGTAAGTCTCATGTAGGCAGCATATAGATGGGTCTTGTGATTTAAATTCATTAAGTCACTCCACGTCTTTGGATTGGAGAATTGAGTCCATTTACATTTAAAGTCATTACTCATTAGGTGTGTACTTATTGCCACTTGGCTGTTTTCTGGCTGTTTTCATGGTTCTCCTCTGTTCCTTTCTTCTCCTCTTTCTCCTCTTATGGTGTGATAGCTTTCTTTAGTGTTACATTTTGATTCCTTTCTTACTTTTGTGTTTTTACTATAAGTTTTTGCTTTGTGGTTACCGTGACATTTGTGTGTAACATCCTCTGTGTATAATGGTTGGTTTTAAGTTGATAGGAACTTAAATTTGAATGCATTCCAAAACTTGGCATTTTTATTCCCCACCTTTTACATATTTTTATTGTATGTACCCCTGAACTGATTATTGTAGATTTAGTTACTGTTACTATTTTTTTCTTTTAACCTTCATAGTTGCTTTAGAAGTCATTGATCCACCAGCTATACTATGTATTTACCCTTTCCAGTGAGAGTTTTACATTTGCATTGTTTCTTCTTTTTAGTGCCATTTCTTTTCAGCTTAAAGAAGTTCCTTTAATATTTCTTGTAAGGCCAATTTAGTGGTGATGAAGTCCTTTAATCTTTGTTTATCTGGAAAACTCTTAATCTCCCCTTCAATTTTGAATGATAATCTTTCTGGGTAGAGAATTCTTGGTTGCAAGTTTTTTTTTTTTTTTTTCCTTTCAGTACTTTGAATATTTCACTCCATTTCTTTCTGGCCTGCAAAGTTTCTGCTGAAAAAATCTGCTGATAGCCTTATGGGCTTTCCTTTGTATGTAATAATTTGTTCTCTCGCTGCTTTTAAAATTTTCTCTTTACTTTTAGCATTTTAATTATACCGTGTCTTGGTGTAGATCTCTTTGGGTTTGCCTTTTTTCAAACTCTCTGGCCTTCCTGGACTTGGACATCTCTGTCCTCCCCAGATGAGGGAAATTTTCAGCCATTATTTCCTTAAGTAAGTTTTCTGGCTCTTTCCCTCTCTCTTTTTTCCTTTTGGGACACCTAAATTTGAATTTTATTCGNTTAAAATTGTTTTCTGTTTTTCTGCTCTGTTGAGTGAGTTTCATTGTTTTGTCTTCCAGTTTGATGGTCCATTCTTCTGCTTCATGCAGTCTACTGTTGAACTTCCCTAGTGCAATTTTCAATTCAGTTGTTGTATTCTTCAGTTCTGTAACTTCTGTTTGGTATTTTAATATATTTTCTATCTCTGTTGAAGTTATGACTGTGTTTATCCACTCTCCTGAATTTGGTGAGCATTTTTATGACCATTACTTTGAACTCTTTATCAGGTAGATTGCTTATCTCTGTTTCATTCAGGTCTTTTTCTTTGATTTTGTCTTGATCTTTCACTTGGAACATATTCCTCTGTCTCCTCATTTTGCCTGTATCTCTGTGTTTGTTTCTATGTATTATGCAAATCAGATAACTCTTTCAGTCTTGAAGGAGTGATCTTGTGTAGGAGATGTCCCATGACTCAGAAGTGCTATGCGATCTGGCCACCATAGCTAGGTGCTCAAGCGGTGTCCCCTGTGTGAGCTGCATGTGCCCACCTGCTATGGTGAAGCTGTGGCTGTGGTGCAGGGGGGAAGGACCTCTTGCCCAGCCCAGATAACACATGGCTTTGGTTCTGGGGTAGGCAGGGCCCTAAGTAGGGCATGTCCTTTGGTGCTAACAAATCAGTGGAAAGGTTTCAAAATGACACCTGCGAGCAACAGCATTATCAACTTACAATGAGTTCACAAAAACGATGCCCAGTGATCCAAAACGACATTTGCTAGTGACTCTGTCTCTTTAGAGAACTCCATAAAGTTTCCGTTTCCCTGGAAGATAGTTTAAGTAAGTGGGTCTTCCTCACATATGGTCAAGGTGCTTCTCAAGCTGGTGTTTGGAGCTAGGTCCCATGGCAAGTGAGTCTGTGTGTGAGTCCTTTAAGAGCAGATTTTCCACTCCCAACAGTTCTATGATTTTCCTGCATATAATCCCCATTGTTTTTCAAAGTCAAGTGTTTTAGGGGTTCATCTCTTTTGTGCATGGTCTAGAAGTTGGGGTGGTTGATGTAGAGCAAAGACTGCTTGCTTCTCAGGGAAAAAGTTCCACATTTTTAAGATCTCTCCTGATTGTGCATTGCCGTGCCTAGGGTAGGTGCTTTTTGGTGAAACCCAGTCTTTGCCTTTCTTACCTGTTTTCATGCTGCTCTTTTATCTTTTGTTGTGAAAGCTCTGTCTGTAAAGTTTTCAGGTCTTTTTTCTTAGAGGAAATTATTTCATGTGTATTTGTAAATTTGTTGTGTCCATGGGAGAAGGTGACTTCAGCATCTTCTTTGCCACCATCTTGAATCCCCCCCTCCCCAGAGTATTTTGTTCTTAAATAAGATGTTGAATAGTAGGGGAATTTTAATTTCATTTGCACCAATAATAATGCATATTAAAATTATTGCATGGTCATAGTCAAGATAAGTGTTTTGCCAGATTCTCCATTTAAGATAAAAGCAAAGCAGTTCACAGAACACAGTTATCTTTTGTCATTGGATACACTGAGTGGCTCTGGTTCTAAAAGCTTCATTCAGAA
>NW_027529794.1:311207-314562 GCF_008692635.1 Crocuta crocuta
TCCCCCCAACAACCACTGCTTCCCCCCACATACACACACACAGACACACAGACACACAGACACACACATACACAAACAAATAAAGAAAGTTCCCTTGGAATTTCCTCAAGATGTTCTACCCAAATAAGTATCAATACCTATGGTACATAATAATTGCCAGTATCTAACCACAGATTGTTCTACGGAAATCAGAGATTTCTCCAAGGGTTCCAAAGGAAAAAAAAAGAAATGCAAGGGATACATTATATTAAGCCCATAGTTGAGGATGTTATTCGTGTAAGACGTAACAATGTCCAAATTTCAAGAGAACAAAATCACAGGAAAACTAGTCAGGTACAAGTAGACCATATGAAAAGGGACATCAAATCATTGAATTTAAGGTAAACTTTCCTGAGAATGGCTTTCTCTCTCCTGATAAACTCTCTTTGCTGGAAAAACTCCTACCTGAGAGGAAAGAAGTAGAAGAGACTGATGAAATGGACCAGGTAGAAATGGTGGACTTTGATCCAAATCAGTAAAGACGGTGCCATTACAATGGAGAAGCGAATGAGGATGATGAACATTACCCTAGGGGAGGTGTTCAGTGTCAGACCTCTTAATGGGGCCAGTGAACAACACTGCTGGCATTCTATATGCCCTGGCCTATTATTGTGCTAAGTAAGCACAAGCAATTTGAAATTAATTAAACATACATCCACAGAACCCACGTGAGTGAGTGCTCACAAATTGTTACCAATTACTACTATTCCTAGTATTACTATTATTATGGGATTTAAACTTTTCTATAAGTAATGACTTGCAGTTCACACATCCAGTTAGACCAAATTAAACTTTTTAGGAACCTGAGGGCTGCAAACAGCCTCAGGAATTTGTATAAATTGATGAGGATATTTCCCAAACTAATAAGATGAAGAGCAAAGCCCCTCCAGAATGGTAAGAAAATCTCATGGGAAAGGAAAGGGTGTACAAATGGGAATATTATTACTGTGTTGTGTTTTGATAGTTCAAAGATGCTTTTAAGGACTCAAATTGTAGCTTTTGATGGCTACCTTTTTTTTAATCTGCACAATACAAAAGTTTATGGCATACACAACAATCAGTGGACACCAGGCTGAAAAAAGGAAATCATCAAGCATCAGATAACATCTGGTGCCTTCTGATGACCTCATCCCTGGAAAAGTGAGATGTTGCAACTGAGTGTTGAGAAGATAGGTATTAGATAAAAGGAGGATGCTGATGAATGCTTAGTGGAAAATGTTCAACTGGCAGGAAATGGATTTACTCAAAAAGATTATTCAGAAACTCCTGGGGATAAAGGAAAGGAAGTAGGGCCATATTTTAAAAACTGAATTAAAATATACATAACATAAAATTTACCATCTTAGTCATTTTTAAGTATAGAAGAAAGTAGGGCCATTTTTGCCCATCAGTTGAAGAGTGGATAGAAGTGACTTGTGGTTTGCTTACTGACAAAGATATCAGAACTGCTGATAATTTTGTGTATTTCTAAAACTGTTTTAAGTCATTCACAAAGTAGACTTTCTTTTTTGTAATGCAAATATTTTTAGGTTTTTATTGCAGAGCCCTTACCAATCTCAAGTTGTTGGGATTGCATTTTGATAAGACAACTACTTTATTTTTGCTCCATTAACTACATAGTCACTATGCTAAATCCCTCACTGCTTCCTTTAACTCTTGTGATGCTTTCCAATCCTTCCAGAGTATCACATTTTTAAAGCAAATTATTCCACTTTTAGGCTTCAATTATACTTTAATCAGCCATTAACAAACACAGAGAAAACATTTATCTGTGGGTCAGTGATCAGCAAAATCTTTACACCTCAATATCACAAGCAGTTGATACAAGAGAAAAGAAAACAGAGGGAGATGTATATTAGGGAAATGAGAAGAAGGAGGAAAGAAAGGGATATTAGTGGTGATGGTGAAGGGTATCAAAATGTGCCCAACAGCTTATTCAAATGTAACCATTATGTATAGGTTGCTGTTGTCCTTTTGAACAGACCATGTCCTAACACTGCCTTTATTTTGTGTGCAAGCTTAGTATGTTTTCTCAAAACTCTGGCTTCTACCTATTAAGGGAGAGATCACTAAATGCCTCCCAGTGTCTATCATCCCTCTTTCCTTTAGTGATATAACCCCCAAAGTTTTAGTTGGGCACAAGGCTACTTAGCTATAGATGATATTTCCACACTTGGCTCACAGGTAGAGATGGACATATGACTGAGATCGGGCCAATGACATAGGGGAAGAAGTGATGTGTACAATCATCCTTATGTACAGTCTCCTTTATGATGAAGCCTCATGCCCTGGCCTCATTCTTCCTTTTCCTGTAGCCTCGAAAGCAGTGAACTGGTTTCTACCATATATATGAAGACAAAATCGTGGAGCAACTAGAAATAAGGAAACTGGTTCGGTCCCTGAATGACTTAATGGAACAGAATCACTCCATCAGGCCTGGCTTCTCTCTACTGGTCTATTTGATGAGAGAAATAAACTTCTAATTTATGGAAGACATTGTATTTGGGGGCTTTGTTAGTCAGCTTAGCCTGTGTCCAAACAGTATCTCTAGAATGTACTTTTATCCCCTTGTCTCCCAAGCTGCAGTGTGGCAGGATAAAAGTCATGGCATTNGCTATTGCTGGGTCATAGGGGAGTTCTATTGTTAGTTTCTATACTAATTTGATCCACTTAATGTTGTAGACAAGAGCTGCCATTTACCTCTTGCTGTCCTCTAATCCCATGTAACTAAGTACAGAATGAAGAAGCAGAAAAATAGAGAACCCTTCTTTGAGAAAGAAAGCATAAAATTAGGAAAGAGTCCTTTTCAGAAAGGACTTAGATTTAATTATAGGAAAATTGGGGCGCCTGAGTGGCTCAGTCGGTTGAGCGTCCGACTTCGGCTCAGGTCATGATCTCATGGTACGTGGGTTCGAGCCCCACATCAGGCTCTGTGCCGAATACTTGCTCAGAGCCTGGAGCCTGTTTCGGATTCTACGTCTCCTTCTCTCTCTGCCCCTCTCCAGTTCATGCTCTGTCTCACTCTGTCTCTCAAAAATAAATAAAAAATGAAAAAAAAATTAATTAGAGGAAAATTATAAGGCATTAGCTTTCATTTATTTAAGGTTAATACAGTCAATAGCATCTGCTCTAAAACACATATAGTACCTGTGACTTAAAAAGGGGATTTTTGCTTTGCTGTTTCTCATGTGGCCTGGTTACACAAAAATGAAAGGTACAATTCAAATGGAATTTTGCTTTATCTGTATTTTTTTTTAATATCTGTGAGTTTTTACGAGAAACCCTCCCTCTCCCCCCTAAGGGTCCTAACACTCAA